>NC_087221.1:7519251-7537431 GCF_015104395.2 Macrobrachium nipponense | reverse complement strand
TGGTTATGTTAGTTATTGAATGCGGTCCAAATTGTTGTATTTCATTGTTTATTGGTCAATTTAACTTTATTATAAAATTTACTGTGGTGTTTTTGTAGGGCTGTGAACAAATTAGGCAATTTACATGTAAAACGTAGTTCTAGATACGAAAAGATCAGATTACGAAGGCTGCTTCAGAACAGATTAATTTTGTAACCTGAGGCACTACTGTACTAGCAAACAGGTAGTGTTACAATTATTATCACTGTCTATTTGACCTGTTTGTTTAAAAGCATATTAACATGAAACGCCTTTTGTATACCATTTCTTTTCTACAGAAATAATATGTATTTAACATGAAATACTTTTTGTATACCAGTCCAGGAAACAGAAAACTTTGAAGTTAGTGTTGGATTACACCAAGGGTCAGCATTAAGCCCATTTTTGTTTGTGCTGGTCATGGATGTGTCCATCAAGGTTACTGAGCTGCTCTAGGACTAGTTATTCATTTAAAGGACGTAGACCCTCTTCGTCATGGGTTCTCAAGAGTTTTGAGCAGTCCTATTCCCCCCAAGAAATCTCAAACCAAATTGGGACCTGACCATGGTGCTCTGCAGTCTTAGTCACCTCTCATATGAACCCTTGCAAGGCTCAACGGACAGGAATTTAGTCCTCAAGACAGTTTCCTTACCGGATTTACTCCCTTCGAAAGAGGGTCAGCAAACTACATGGACTCTGGACACTCTTTTCAAATTAAAAATTTGAGGGGCTGGAGTTCCATTTAATGTTGAACATATGAGGGGTTGAAGTTCCATACCCTTCAAAATTGTCCCAAAGTTTGTAGTTAAGACTCAAAATCCCTTTATTCATGATGACAGATTCAAGTCTTTCCTGATCCCTTCTGTCCAAAACCTGCTAGCCGAAGACTTTTTGTTTGCGTAGGCTGGGGAAAAAAAAGAAAAAAAAAAGAATACTATCTCCTTTTGGTTATGATAATGAAGTGATTAGACCAGCTTCAACCCTTATGTCACATTCAGATGCTGATACAGTGCTTGCAAGAGCACATGATGTTAGGGGCCAAGGCCCTATCATCACTTTTAAGAACTTGTAGGTTCACAGGATTTGGAAGGCAGGTACCTGGCTTCGAGCCACACCACCTCCGCATCCTTCTATCTGCAAGACATTGTCCACAGGTTCTTGGACACTTTTACCTTTGGTACCTGCCGTTCCAAATTTTGTGAACCTACAAGTTTCGTTAAAAAATGATGTAGTGTCTTGTCCCCTAACATCATGTGCTCTTGCAGCACTGTATCAGATCTGAATGTGACATAGGGTTAAACTTGTCTAATCACTTCACATAACCAAAAGGAGATAGTATTCTTGGACAATTTTTTTGTTTTTTTTCCCCCTTTTTTGGCCTATGGTAACAAAAAGTCTTCGGCTAGCAGGTTTCAGACAGAAGGAATCGAGAAAGACTTGAGTCTGTCATCATGAATAAAGGGATTTTGAGTCTTGGCTACAAATTTTGGGACAAATTTGAAGGCTATGGAACTCCAACCCCTTATATTTTTAACATGAAAAGAGACTAAAGTTTATGTAGTTTGTTGTCCCTCTTTGAAGAAGTAAAGGCTGGTAAGGAAACTGTCTTGAGGATTGAATAAATGTCTGCTGAACCTTGCAAGGGTTCATATGTGGGCGAGTAAGACTGCTGAGCACCATGGTCAGGTTCCAATTCAGTTTGAGATTTCTTGGGGGGAATAGACTGCTCAAAACTCTTGAGAACCATAGAAACTTCCCATGATGAAGAGAGGTCTACATCTTTTAAATGAAGAACTAGTCCTAGAGCAGCTAGTAACCTTGATGGCTGAAATTGTTGAATAAAAGTTCCAACAGGAGAGGAGCCCCCGTTGACAACGCCAGTCACAGTAGACTAATACCCATTTTCCCCTTGATACACAGCTGTATATGTTCTTCTGAGGTAGCCTGATATATCTTTCACTGCTCTGCGAGAAAAGCCTTTCGTTCGCAAGAGATACTCGATACTCTCCTGCCATGAAGAGGTAGGGACCCTACCAATCCGTGAAACCTTTCTGTATGTGGCTGGTAAAGGAGGTAGTTCCATGGAGGAATGAATCTCTCCTGGAGCTTCAGTCAGCAAGGTTATGAGACTGGAAAACCATAATGCATGTGGCCAAAAGGGAGCCACTAGGGTCATCTTAAGGTTCCTGAAAATCATCACTCTGTTGATCACTTTAGGTAGAAGGGGGGAGAGGCTTATGATTTCAGGTTGCCCCATGAATTGGTATTTAGAATTACGGATAAGAGATTGTAAGCCTTCTGTTTTGAGATCTTTGTGTTTTGCCATGGGTTGAACATCTTTAGGATGAGTTTTAAAACTATTGATGTTGGGATGATACATTTTGTTTGAACTGTTAATGAAAATAATAAGCAGTTATAAGAATTTTAGGGGTTTATATATACTTGATTTGTAGGAGGTTAATGTAAGGAGACTGGGTGGTTTGGGGTGTATTTTTGTTTAAAATATTGAATTGTTTTAGAATGGCAATTTAAGGTATATTTTTGTTTGAATTATTAAATCAGGCAGTTGTAGTGTGTTTTTTTAAGAGGGGATTTTTGCATTTCCACAGTGGGTTCTGGAACTTATCGCCACAAAAATGTAGGGGAGCACTGTATGCTACCTTTATTCTCCAGGTAAGCCAGTATCATCAAGTAGGTCATCACACCAATGACCTTGCCAGCCAGTTGCTTGTTGAATGCTTGGAGGATTAAGAAGACAGAATTTAGCATGAGGAAGTTGATGTGCTACCTCCTATCCAGCAAATTCAAAGTTCATGTTGTTTGTTGGTCATAGATGTGCTAAGCCTTGGCTTGCCACTGAAGATTGTCAAAAATGCTTGGGCAACTTTTTGCCAGACACTGCTGACCTTTGAACTTTTAGTTGCAACCATATCTAACATAATCAAAAGCTGCGTGAAACTAGCCTGCTTCCATGTTGATGACCAACCCTGATAGATAACTCATTGTCAGTGGCACTGGGACCAACTTCTCTCAGCTTATACAGTCTAAATATGGCAACCTTGACTGGAAAGTTTGACTGGAAAGTTCCAAGTGTTTTGGTGCCAACCCACCAAGTGTTGAAGTACTGTGGAGGGGTGATTTAGTAGTTACATTTTTCAATGTCTTCAAAGATTGCGTGAGAGAGAGCGAGAGTAAGTGAGAGCATCGCCGGGTTGTTTGTAGTTGTTGGTGCGTGAGAGAGAGCGAGAGTAATTGAGAGCATCGCCGGGTTGTTTGTAGTTGTTGGGAATAAGTGAGTAAATGTTTTCGTGTGTTTGATGATGTATGATAGTGCGTAATTGCATATGGGTTTTTCTGAGAGAGAGAGGCAAAAAGTTTGCCTATTTGCAGTTTCTATGAGAAATATCCACTAATTCTTGTTTTTTTTATCAATTTCATCATAAAATGCACTTTTTGTGATAAACTTAAAAAGACTAGGTGTAAATATTTTTAGTGGGTTTTTCTTGAGTTTTACCAAACAATATAGGCAGTTTTAATCGTTTTTATATGGGTTTCAACTATTCGTGGGAGGGGGAGGGTGTGCCTGGTAGCTTTACCCTACAAATACAGGGGAACACTGTACCTCCAGTCTTTTCCCTTTCTGGTTCACCCTGATACTACTGCTGCCAAGGTACAAGAGAATGGAACCTGAAACTTATTTACCTTCTCTCCCAAAATGAAGTAAAGGTATTTCCTCTAAATTGGATGCTCAGTAATGAGAGACATCCTTGATGTCCATTGATTACTACACTGAAACTTTCATTTCCATCCTCAAGAGAGTCCAATACACAGTTTTGTTCAGCTGCAATCTTTTAATTATTGGCAGCCATCCTCTTTACAGCCCAGACAATTCAAGCTCTCTCTCCCTTATTATCTGCTGCTACAGGATCAACCTTAACCCTTAAACGCCTAAGCGGTATATTAAAGATCGTCTCCCGTATGCCTGGGTGGTCTCAGAGTGAGCGTGGAAGCGGAAAAAATATTTTTTTCAAAAAATCACAGCGCGCTTAGTTTTTCATTGCCTGAAGTTTAGTATGCAACCATCAGAAATGAAAAAAATTATCATTATCATATATAAATAATGCAATATATAATAGCGCGAAAACAAAATTTCATATATGATTGTATTCAAATCGCGCTGTGAGCAAAACAGTTAAAGCTAACTAGTTAATTTTTTTCGTTGTATTGTACACTAAATTGCTATCATTTTGGTATATAACACATTGTAAAACGATGAAAGCAACAACACATTGTAAAACGATGAAAGCAACACAGAGAAAATATTATCACAAAATGATGCATGAATTCGTAACACGCTGACGTAAAAATTTTTTTTTTTTTAATTCACCATAAATCTAAATATTGTTCTAGAGACTTCCAATTTGTTTCAAAATTAAGATAAATGATTAAATATTACTCTACTGTAAGAGTTTTAGCTTAAAATTGCAGTTTTCGACCATTTCGGACGAGTTAAAGTTGACCGAATGTCGAATTTTTTTAATATATTTTTTTATATCCAAATATTTCAAAAATGAGAAAAGCTACAACCTTCAATTATTTTTAGTTGTATTCTACATGAAATTGCGCACATTTTCATATATAAAACTCTATGAAACGCCTAATATGAAATGGAGCTAATGTTCCGAGAATGCGATGTACGCTTTTTGGAGATTTGCGGCGGAGAATCCGCACGCGGAGGGAAGGAAATTTTTTTTTTTTAAATTCACCATAAATCTAAATATTGTGCTAGAGACTTCGAATTTGTTTTAAAATGAAGATAAATGACTGAATAGTAGTAGAATGTAAGAGTTTTAGCTTACAATTGCGTTTTTCGACCATTTCGGTAGTCAAAGTTGACCAAAGGTTGAAATTTTTGCACTTATCGTTATATGAAAATATTTCAAAACTGATAAAAGCTACAACCATGGGTTGTTTTTAGTTGTATTGCGCATGAAATTGCGCACATTTCCATATATAAAACTTTATGTAACGGCTAATTAAAAATGGTGCAAACATTATGACAATCGCACGTATGATTTTTTCGGAAGAGTTTACCGTGCGGACGTAAAAAAGTTTTCTTCATAAATTCACCATAAATCGAAATATTGTGCTAGAGACTTCCAATATGTTGCAAAATGAAGGTAAATGATTGAATATTACTAGAATTTAAAGAGTTTTAGCTTACAATTGCGTTTTTCGACCATTTCGGTAGAGTCAAAGTTGACCGAAGGTTGAAATTTTGGCACATCGTTATTTGTATGAAAATACAGTGGTCCCCCCATATTCGCGGGGGATGATTACCAGACCCCCCCGTGAATAGTTAGAACCCGCGAATGTTTGGAACCCCTATAAAAACGCTAAAAACAGCCTATTTTGTTAGTTAAAACTCAAGAAAAACCACTAAAAATTTTCATAATTGTTTTTTTAATAGTTTTATCACAAAAAGTGCATTTTATGAAGAAATTGATCAAAAAAAGCAGGAATTTGTGGATATTTCTCATAGAAAAATACTGCGAATGAGCTAATTTTCTGTGAATAATGCGGGGAAAACGTTCCCGAGAGAAATCCGTGAATGTGTGAGTCCGTGAATCCGGAGAACGCGAATACGGGGGCCCACTGTATTTCAAAACTGATAAAAGCTACAATCATGAGTATTTTTAGTTGTATTCTACATAAAATTGTGCACATTTTCATATATAATACTCCATGTAACGGCTAATTAAAAAAGGTGCAAAAATGATGTCAAAGTGACGAAATAATTTCTGAGATGTGTCACTGATACTTTTTAGTGCGACAAGAAAGAAATTCGCGCTTGCGCACCTCCATAACGATTGTAAACAAAACAAACACCTTGATTCGTGAACTCCCAGCATCCCCAAGGCGCGTGATTCAAAAGTTTTTGGTTGGTAGGCCTATAAGTATTTTTCCATGAATTTTAAAAAACTTTATGTCGACGTAAATTACGTCCAGTCGGCACCCAACAGACAATTTATCTCGACGTAAAATACGTCCAATAGGCGTTTAAGGGTCAACTCACTGTCCAAAGCCTTAAGAAGGGAATTTGCTGGCCATCCCAGAATCCCAGACAATTTCTATCACCACAGTGCTAAATCTTTTAAAATCCCTGGAGACTTAAGTTCTCAATAATGAAAGAACTATCAGCAAGAGAGTAGTATCCACATCCTTCTGCTTCCATTACCAGAGGATTACATTGTAGGCTGTCCACCTCTCCTGGGATAAGAGGTCAGCTGCACCATGAGGGCTTGCTTATTGCTGCTTCTGCTGTCTGTTTGTTGTGATTCAAAGCCCTGACAGATGACTTCTACTTGGAGGAAACTACTGCCTGTTTTCAAAAGAGTCCAGATCTGAAATTCTCAGATTTTTTTATGTATAAGGGGAGACAAGATTAGAGCCACTCTTGTTACCAAGCTGCATTTCTTCATGACAGCTTTAACCAGCAGGTATGTACAACTACAAATCTCTTATGGATGATGGAAGCCTAGCCAACACACATTATCAACCTGTCAGCTTTGGTGCTTTCCTGCAATAACCTGGCTTCCTCAGTCAATGCTGAACTGATGGCTTCTAACACCTATTCTTGATAATTAGACATGGCCTAGGTTTTCTCAGAAAAAACTCCTATGTAAGCATTGATATTGGTCAATGAGAATGGGCTGAAGAATGGATAAATGAGGCCTCAACTTGAGAAACACCTGAGAATTTGATAAACCTATTGAGACAGTTAGGCTGCGTAAAAAGTATGGTTTCACAGTTATGTAACCCTTGCTCATACTCAATTTGATGTCTGTAACAGAATTTGTGTAGGTGCCTGACAGGTAAAAAATATGGCTGCCTGGGTCATCATCCAGGGTTGAATCAGTAGCTTCACAGCTGAGACCTTAGGAGTCTTTTACCAAGACTAAAGATACTATTGTAATCTGTCTAAGAAGGATTTTCAAGGTGGTTTCATCCTGCAGGGCCATGGCTACCTGGTTCATAGTCAGCAGTTTGCTCCCTGGTCCTGTTGAATCTAATCCTCTTTACTGGAAAAAAAGTTGTCTGTCTGGAGAGTAGAGGGCTTCCCATGGGGCATAGGAGCAACATTAAATTAGGGCAGTGCGGAGATTCATCTTGGACCTCTTACTCACTTCTACTGAAGTTACAAAGAGGATGATACTCAATGGCTAAAAGGTTGGCAGCATGTGACAACCTACTGTAGACCAAAAACATTTCCTTACATAAGTGACCATTCTTGGTGGTTTACAGCAATGCTTTCTTCCAGTGCACCTTCAAGGCCAAGATGGTAGAGTACTTTAGTTTTTGTCCTCGATATTTGTAGTGGAACACTTGTCATTATATGCATAAGCAATCATCATCTGATACTCTGGATGATCATCTCATTTGGACAATGCTGGTGCTAACTTCTTCAAAGGAAGCATCCATAGGGGCATGATTGATGTTGTTCTAGTCCTCCGTTACATAGGCAGTTATCAAGCTGGTCACTCCAATTTCCTTGCTTCATATTAACTTATTTGGCACTAATACTGCCAAGTGAATTAGGGGCTCCTGTGGTAGGGTTGTAAGAATACTACCACCATAGGTCCAGTGTGTCATAGAGGAGACTTAAAAGGACAGCTGCTGCCTTGCAGTCTTACTTTTTAAAAGGCTAGGCTCACTGCCAATAAGTGAGGAAACTGCTGCAAAGGAGTAGAAATTGTACTTGTTCCTCTTAAGAGAAAGTGGAAAGGCTGGGAGGAAATGAATTTAGTAGTTTAGAATATTTATGAATAGTAATTATAATCTTGCAGTAAAATAGTAGGGAGAATTCTGTGTAGAGTTATTGCAGAACCAGAATGATTGAAGGTAATTGGTATCTGATGGATCATATGGTACATGCACTTCACCCAAAGGATGTGTGTGTTGGAGTTATGATGAAAAACTGCTAGATCGGTCTTAATGCTTTTTTATAATTTAAAAATAAATTCTCTAATATTAAGAGTTGATCAAGCACTGATAACCTCCTGTAAATTACTTTTTTTATAGGTATATTAATCTGAATTTTATAAAAATTACATACTGCACTACTCTTTCCTTGATAATGTAATTTTCCACTTCATTTCAGTTATGCTGTTTGCCATCTGGAACGGACAGCGAAATGTGTGCATCCCTGGTTTGTTTGGCAGATAAGCTTCCTTCTTTACAAACAATAGTAGTACCTGCCTTAGATTCGTTTTTATTATCTCCAACATTGAAATATTTTAAAAACAGTAATGTTGAAATTCGACATAAGTGTGCAACAGATCAAGTTTTTACGCACTGGGAACCAGAACATTAACCTTACCTTTGGCTAAAAGGTAAGTTGTTTCTGATCTCGTGATTTCTATGATTTTGTAAAGTTGAATAAAAATATATTTTAGAAAAATGCTTTTTTCACCTTTTAGATTAAAGGCAAATGGAATTAAAGGAATTGGTAATAGTACATTTTAACAAAAAATACTTTGTAATGAATGATATGAGGGGAATAAAAGTTATGTCAAACAAGTTCAATGGTATACAGTGCTTTCAGGTTCCCAATTTCATTATTTTTTTTATCAGACAATTTAATCACCTTATAATCAGGGATAATAATGTCGACCATCTGTTTAAGCATACTATATTGTGATGAATGATTTTACCTTATTTTATACCCAAGTAATAAAGAAATATTTCACACTGCTTTAAAGTTAACTAGTTGAAATCAGTAATGGGTTTGAAGGACAATGATGCTTCTAACTAATAATTTACTTGCGAAAGAACCATTCCAACATTTGCTAATTTCTTACACTTCCCATACAATCCTTATTTTTAAAATTTTCTTAAACAAAATAGTATAGGGCAAGGTGGAACTCCACACAAATCAATAAAAGCCATATCTGTAATACAAGACAGAACTTTATATTTCAAATACAAAACATATTTAAAGCAACACTTGACAATTTCATTTCCTCTTCCTTACAAAGAGTTGTTTTTCTTCTCCTTCTGCTTCTTCTGGGGGTTTAGTCATGAAGATTTCATTAGTTGGGTCACCTATGTGATCATGAACAGGTCTGACCTTCTGTATTTCCAGCTGATTCAATTTATTTAAGTACTTCACTGAATCCTGACTCCTCAGGTTTCTACGGTACTGTGAAACAATTGAAAGTGAACTTAGTACACTACATAATTTTTAAACATCTAAAAGCACAATTAAAGCTTCATCATCTCTAACATTATTAAGAACAGCATTTTAAATAAAATCTTTTAAAGTTCAAAAGAAAGTCTTGCTCTAATCTCACAAAATCTATACAGATATTAGTATTGAAAAATGGAAAATCATGACTAATGAATTTTTGCTCTTTACACCAAACTTTGCCAGTTAAATACATAAAAAAAAAAAATCTGAACATTTAAATTTGGCAACAGTTCTCACATGCACTAATAGAGAATATGGATGAAAGATGATAATCCTTATGCTTCCTCTAAAAGTCTGAAAGATTGAAAGACAATGTTAAACTGCTTGAAAGAAAAAGAATGGCCTGAACACTAGTCTGCATCTACTAGTACTTACTGTGTTTGGATTGACAAAGTCCTTGTTCTCCCATAATGTGGCTCCCCCAAAGCTATCCTCAAAAATTTTGATGGGATCAAGTACAAATCGTGGACCTGCAAAAAGGAGTAACACAACTAGTAAAAACATAAAATATTACTTCTAACATGCCAAAACCGACAAATTTAAACTTCTATCTCCGAGATAAAAGGCTTATTTTGTTGATTTTTGTTACTCCTAATTATAAAAATAAGGACAGAAGTTATTAGCAAAAAAGGTTAATGACTGCATATTAATCAGAAGAAATTATATGTTATAATTATAATCAGCCATCTTATATCTTATGAAAACCAACTTGTTTGTTTCAGTCGAGACAACAGTGAGGACCTATATAAAAAATGTTCCCTTTTATTAAAGGGAACCTAACCATTCAAATGCATCTTATGGTCTAGTAACACTAATTCACAAGGCTAAATTTTAGCTATATCTGCACTTCGAAATTTAAATTTGTCTAAAATGTGATCACTGCATTTAAGAAGAATTTGCTAGTCCTTCATCAATTTTTATTTCCTCTACGATACTTAAAAGCTACTTAGGAAATACCTTGCACAACACAGCTTTATCACATAATTCACAAAATTCACATTTATAACTTAACTGTATGCATCAAACACACCTGAACTACAAAAGCACCAAAGTACTGTTGTTAATCCCATAGTCAGAGGACATAAATGACCCTACATACTTGCTGTTACCTTTCAGAGGTTTCAAAAAGGAAGATAGAGCAACATACAAGGGTTTGAAAATTGTATGTTCTTTTATTTTAAAGTCCTCCATTTTACACAGGATTAAATCTTAAAGCCCCTTCCACACAAGGGGCAAAGACATGACAGGCACTCTGATTTGCCCATAATTCTCTCAACAGTGTTACCAGATCAAACAGTCCAAGGGAGGCAGTGGTCACAGGCAGGCGGACCTATGACTTGGACCACACTTGTGGTCGCCATCCACTCACAAAATTGGTAACTGTTTGCTCGCCGTGCATTTGCCCTTTGTGTGGAAGAGGCTTGAGGGACAAGCTAAACGTATATCATGCTAACACCCAGATCGAGGACAAACCTTAAGGTTGGAAAATTTAAGAAAAAAAAAGAAAAAAAAAAAATCAATGGAAAAAGGAAGATGGCTTGATAAGGCACCCCCACCAATTACAGCAGATGGAGGGGAATGCTGCCCCTAGTGTTTTCCCTTACCCTCCTTTCCCAAAAGCAACCAGGGCTGAATGGAATGCAACTGTACCCCCTTCGATGGGAGAGGAGGAGGCTGGGTTGTTTCACGGCACCTTTAGAAGAGGAGGACTTCTTAGGGGCACAACAACTCTTAAGCAACCAATATCAAGCCAACAACAATCAGCAACAAACCAATAACACACTACTTAAATAACTTAACCAATCCCTCAACACTTTCCACAGACCGCTGCCAACACTACTGATTATCACAGCTTCTGACTAAAGACTGACTAAAAAGACTGAAAAAACAGAACTCTAAACTCTAATAGCACCAGCAGACAACCCAGAACTCACCAACAGCCAATTCAGTTGTTAACCATCCATACAGCAATTACTCTCTCTCTCTAACTCCATAACTCCTCCATATTTCCTCCCCCGTTACATTTGACAACGTCTCCTTATACTCACAACAACCACACTAAATAGCCTTCCGCAACACCAACGGATGCTCAGACGCAGGCCCCCTGGATTTTGTTTGAGGGCCCACAAACACACACTCAGTTACACCGCCATCCACTTCTCCCAGACCACTTCCAGTCAGACTACCATTACCATCTCCCTCACTACCATCCTCCCAAATCCCATTCACTATCTCATCTACCATTTCTAACTCTTGTCCGAATATCTCTCGTAACTCTGCCACCAAATCACTTACCTCATTTATACTCCTGCCAAACTCCTGAAGAGACTCATTCATACTGCCAACTACATCCCTACCACCTGATTCCCTTCCTGGTGAAACTTCACTAAACCCTGACAATTCAAACCCACACTCACTATATGTATCATTCCTCCCCTCAAAATCATCTGTATTACATGCCTTATCCACCATTTTTACCCTAACACTAACCCCTCTATCATGCAGCTCACGTTTCTCCCTTTCCTTACCTTCTCCTGCTTTCTTCCATACTCAACCAACACCAACTGTCGATCTCCCAGACCCAATTACTCACTGATGCTCAGCTCACATTTATTCACTTCAAACCACTCACTCTTCACATTCTCCCGAACATACTGTCGCAAACTAGAGGACCCACCCAACTGAATCCCCTTTTCACTTAGTTTCCCAAATTCCCAGCCTGACTCATCCTATTTCATCTACACACACTTGCCACGTGACCTTTCATTCCATATTCAACAAACTTCGCACGCTGTTCTTTACACATCCTAGCATAGTGCCCGTTCTTCCCACAGTTGCCGCAAACTACGTTCATACGGGTATCCTGACATCCACTAGCTACGTGCCCTGCCTGTCCACACCTATAACATTTAATATCCCTATCTTTCTTACACTCACTCACTAAATGCCCTGTTTGCCTACACCAGAAGCAAGCTCCTAACGCCCACCAACATTCATTCTTCCTGTGTCCTGGCTTACCACATCTATGACACTGCTGCTCTTGCTCACAACTAACTGACCCTACTCTTCCAACACTCGCACTCCAATCTCTTTTAGGGCTAACTACACTCACGTTACTTGCCCTAACGCTCCTATTTACCACTCGCTCTGCCATTTGCCTCGGCCCTTCCAAAACTGCCTCCCTATAGCTTTTAAACTCTGGTACAACCTCAGCTACTTCAGTCCTAACACTAACACTCCTACTCTCTTTCATACACCTATCTAACTAGTAATCTTCTACTATTTCTAAAATGTTGTTCCACGTCAAACTTTCATTCGTCCATTGCATTTTCTCCTTTCGTTTCAGATTTATAAAATCGTATACACTCTCTGGTACAGTCGCCAACAACTTCCGCACTAACTCCTTACACTCATTTATCCCTTTGTCCCCAAACATTTTCCTGGCTAAAGTTTCTAACCTACAGACATACATTGACAACGACTCACCAACATTCATTCTTGCCTCTTCAAAATCTTGCTTTCTCCTATATCTAACGCTACTCTTTATCCTCTTTGCTTGTTCTACTATCCTGGCTTTCACTCTCATACAGCACATTCCCTACACTCATCATTACCCCAAACATACTCAACAAAAATCCCGTCAAAAAGCTACCTCACTCTCTTGCCCAGACTCTCCTGTTATCCCCATACTTTGCCTCACAATACTTCTCATATTCCTTAAAAAAGTCCCCTATGTCCCAACTACCACATTCTTGTATTTGTTTGTTTGTATGGTGTTTTTACGTTGCATGGAACCAGTGGTTATTCAGCAACGGGACCAACGGCTTTACGTGACTTCCGAACCACGTCGAGAGTGAACTTCCATCACCAGAAATACACATCTCTCACTCCTCAATGGAATGGCCGAGAATCGAACCCGTGACCACTGAGGTGGGACGCAAACATCATACCAATCATGCCAAAAATATACAATGTTCTATGGGACTCTTGGGTTCGAACTTAGAAAGAAATTCCTGAGGTTCGAGAGCCCCCTCACCACATCAAGGTGGTCCCAAAATGAGGGGTGCTTGGGTCTTAAGGGTTAATGGCAAAGCGACATGGCTAACTTTAGTTAACAGGCCAACCAGCTAAAAAAACCCATTCAAGATGAAATACTTCACCAAACATCCAGGAAAAAGATCCAATGATGAAGCAAGGACTGGACACAAACCACTAATGTTGGCAAGAGCCCGGCAGAAAACAAATTGGAAGACTCTGCTACTTTTATACTTAACAATCCCAAAAGTGGGTGGATCCTGTTCACCTACATTAGCGATGTCAGCACCACCACAAAATCTGAATTTTGGACTGCCAAGGTAGAAAACTTTCATCTCATCTATGTAATTGCTAGGTAAGTCACTTGTGTGAAAACAAGGGTTTGTGTTTCCAAACACGATTTTACATTGTGCTGATTTATTTAAAATAAAGTTCAATTCAAAATACTCTACATAATGGCTTTCTTAAATAGTTAATATTCTAATGTCACTGATAATAAGGAAAAATAAGAACTCACCAATTTCTGCCAATTTCCCATCCATTGCTAGTACTTCATAATTACGAACCCAAATCTTATTGTCCAAAATAGAAAAGGACATAACATGATCATGAAATGGCTGACTCTTTGGGTGATGGTTTGGAGTGCTGAAGACCTGGACGAGAAGTTCCTTGATGACCTGCCAGTGAGGCTCATCAAAACCTATGTCAAAGCTTAAGAGTGGGCGGGATCCCTTTAGGCAATTTCCAGTCAGTTTAAGCTCTAGCATGGTGTGAACTGTAAAATGCAAAACAATTCTCAGATAAAAGTCAAAGCAATATTCCTTATGAACCTTTTATACTAACTAATAACACCTTGGTCTTCATTACACTGTACACTAAAACTACAGAAACACTTTTGTGAAAGCTGGGTTTTCCTAATTTACAGTAATATTCAATCACAAAAGGCAAATTACATCAACCAACTATATACATTGAAAACCCTACTTTATGCAGTATTCACTGGCTGTTGGCCAAAGCATATGATATAAATTATACAGTACAAATGTGAACTGTCAACATATAAACAGTATGTGAAAATACATAAAATACTTCAATCAATGATATATTACTCAAATTTATGTCAAAATTCAAGAAACTGAAAACAAAAGAAGACGAATAGTTCTTCACACCTTGCCATTTATACTGCATTATGAAAAACCTTTCAACAACCAATAAACAAAAAGTTTATATTCTCTGTAAATCTCCCATTTCAAAACAAAAAATTCATATTCGCTGTATATGTTTCATTAAAAAAGACCACTGGTCATGGAAAGCATGTCTAAGGCTAGTGGGGATCATTCCACATGTAAAACAACGTGAAAGTGATCATACCCAATCGCCTCTCCACATGCAATACCTGAGAGCCAACAGTTTCCTACTGGGTGTAAAGTACAGGTACTCCTCGTTTAATGACGGGGTTCCGTTCCAGCAACCATGTCATTAAACAAATTTTCGTTCAATGCGTTTTCTCTTTATTTTGACTAATAGCATTAATTTTCAGTCATATATTATACACAGAACTAGTTTCCAACATAGCCTACCACTAGGCAAAGTTCTGACAAAGCTTGTTATCATTTTATTACTCACATATTTTAATTACATTACTTTATAACTTCATAATGCATAATTTTCTTTAAAAGTGTATGTATGTGCTTTATTTAATACATTTAGCCTACATTCCCGAGTTAGCCTACTAGTAAGTCAATACAATAGCAAGTCACTATGATGCTAAACTTTTCCCAGAATCTGCACATTATTTAGCAGTGACTTTCATATTCTAAATTTGGTATTTCATAATTATCGCTATTAGTTTCTTTGACACTTATTTTTCTTGTAGAGGGTAGTGGGATGAAAGAATAATGAATAAATTTTGGTGATCACAGGGCATTTAAATGTCGCCGTCAAAACGTAAATAAAGCACAATGCCATCTATTAAGGAAAGTGAACACTAAACTATATGCTAATGGAATAAGCATTTTCTAGCATTGATGAAGATTTACGCTTGCACTTCTTACCTCTAGTATCATCTGATTTCATGGGTGACATGTCGAATAAGTATGTATATATACAGTTGTATAATAAATTATCAAACTGTATCAAATGTAAGTCTTTCAAGCATACTACGAGTAAGGAATTTGTGCATGCCAAATGTCTCATTGTTTTGATTAAAAGGATTGACTTTGTAGAGACGTCTCAAGTGGAATATTTAAAAAAAGATATTTACTTTCCAGTTAATAAAAAAAACATATTTGACTTCACACATTTTGTTTTCATTACTAAGAATTCACACATTTTCTTCTCATTACTAAGAATTATTCTCACTAAAACAAAGGAGATATGGCATAATTTTTGTTGTCTTGAAGTGGTAAACAAACGTGGCACAAGCCGTTCGGCTGCGCAACAAAATAATGGCAGCTGAATCAAGCCAACCAGGGGAGTTCCCATACCATAGAATGCAGACTTCAAGAGGTTTAATTGTATGGCTTTTTTTCACAAAAGTATATTAAAGCCTTATTCTATAACCCCATTAATTAAACTAGTTAAAAAGGACTATGTGAAGGCCCTCATCAATTCATGGACACACACACGTTTAGAAAACTGCTGTTCACCCCATCACACCACGCACATGGCAATTAACAAGAATAAATTTCAATTCAAATGCATACAAGTGGAGGCACCATAGAATAATAGATAGCGGTATATAGCTGCCCTATCTTCGTTGGTACCGTGGTCTGTTCAGAAGGAAATTAAGTTCCCAAAACATATTATATAAATAAATTTCATAGCCATACCTAATACCCTGCTCCTAATGTCATATTTTAAATCTGTTGGCAAGAAATGGTCCAAACAGACAATGGTTGCGTCGTAGGTTGAAAGATTTTATGTTGATATCCTCCCTTCGAAGAGCCATTAGCCAGCAACTTGATTTCTCTCTATTTGACGGAATCCTGTGGAATGTTATGCCTTTTGGACACTTGCCAGAAGTATTGGCACAACTAAACGTCACACAAGTTGGCATAACTGACGCTATTTGAATAACAATTGACCTAAAACGCGAGGACAATACCGAGGACAAATACTCTACTATACACGTGCTTCGCTGCTCTTGCTATTGAGGCGACCGTGGCACCACGTCCTCGGTACTAATCCGCCAGATGGCAACATGGTCGAATCATGGATAAATGGCGCTCTCCATTGAAGTACCTCGGCACTACTTTGAAATTAAATGGTAAACAATGGGATTACATACAGATTTGAGCAATGGCTCATTTTTTAGCTTAATAAAAGTTCTGTTTGACAAAATTTAATGGCTATTAATAGTGAGTTCCTTTTTAAGCCTACATCAATGTCATTAATGTAAATAAAAAACAAGAGATGGCCAAGGACAGAACCCTAGGGAACTCTGCTTGTTACATCTGCCCATTCTGATTCTTCACGAGAGAGAGAGAGAGAGAGAAAGAGAGAGAGAGAGAGAGAGAGAGAGAGAGACGAAGAGAGAGAGAGAGAGAGAGAGAGAGAGAGAGAGAGAGAAACATTGGTATAGGGATGAATGGGAGTGGTCTGATGGCAGGTGTAAGTGTATGGGTATTGTCAGTTGTAGTGATCGTAGGGTATATCAGTGACGAGCGTCCGTTATGGGAGTTGGGGAGAGTCAGGAAGTTGGGAAAGACGGTCAGTCAGATTCAGAAGTAGCAAGTGTTATTTGGTGTGATTTGACTGATTTTGATATTGTAAAGTGTTGTGTGTGTGTTTGTCTGGTTGTGGTGAAGCTGAAGAGGTTGGTTGCGTGTTTTAGTGTCTGTGAGTTGGTGGTTGGGGACAGTGTTGGTGGTTTGTTGTACTGGGTTCGAGTTGTTGTATGGTTGTTGTGTTGTTTTGAGTTGTTGGTGTTTGTCTGCTCAATGATTTGTAGGGTTAAGTTGTTGTATGGTTGTAGTTCTCGGTTGGTTGTTGTGTTGTGATTCTCAACAGTTGTTGTCTCGACTACCCTAGCCTATATCCAGTGGACAATGCAGCTCCTCACCCTGAGTGTGTAAAGTATATGGCAAGTACATGTGTTTGAGTTTTTGTTTTTTAGCTTGTGATCCTGCCACAACTCTTTGCAGAAAAGACAAGAGAAAAAAGTGCTACAATTGTAATAGATCGGGACATGTAGCATGAGACTGTCTTTCCAAGCAGATGGGTAGACCCAAGGAATACATACAAAGCAGTATTTTTACAGTCAGCTGGATCAATGTAAGTCAAATTCTGTAAATACTAATGGAGGTTGTAGTCTTTTACAGCAGAAAAACAAAACAGGTTAGAGGAACTAAGTGCACAGGATATATCCATGCAAGAGCAATCTCAGATTGGGTCAGCATGTATAGTGACCGAGGAATTGATGGACTGTTGTGCCAGTGATGGTCAAAAGATTGAAGGCTGACCTTCTTGCGGAGTCTATGAGTCCAGAAAAGTTTCCCTGGGCAGAGGCAGACACACAAACATAGGGCCTCCCCAGTCTCAACTCTTCTCAGAAAGCAAAAGGTTAACCTCCTTCAATGCCTTACGAAAAGGAAAGGAAAGAACTAGATTAGGCACTTAGACGAGTCTACTTGATTATCTCTCATATATGAAAATGGCAAAGTTGGAGCTACTGGTGAGGAGTCAGAGAAATTCGCTAGAAAATAGTGAAGAAGGAACTTGTAGGCCATAGGAGGTCTCCTTATCTCCTTCTTCCTTTTCTTCTGCCAAAGAAACAGGAGACAAGGCTGGACAGGAGGAGCAGTATGCTTCACGACGCCTAAAATGCTGTCCAGTTTACTTTGTATGGCTGCAATAGACAGATCCATGACAGCTGT
>NC_087221.1:7485397-7518751 GCF_015104395.2 Macrobrachium nipponense | reverse complement strand
ACAGCTGTCATGGATCTGTCTATTGCAGCCATACAAAGTAAACTGGACAGCATTTTAGGCATCGTGAAGCATACTGCTCCTCCTGTCCAGCCTTGTCTCCTGTTTCTTTGGCAGAGAAAGAAGAAGGAAGATAAGGAGACCTCCTATGGCCTACAAGTTCCTTCTTCACTATTTTCTAGCGAATTTCTCTGACTCCTCACCGTAGCTCCAACTTTGCCATTTTCATATATGAGAGATAATCAAGTAGACTCGTCTAAGTGCCTAATCTAGTTCTTTCCTTTCCTTTTCGTAAGGCATTGAAGGAGGTTAACCTTTTGCTTTCTGAGAAGAGTTGAGACTGGGGAGGCCCTATGTTTGTGTGTCTGCCTCTGCCCAGGGAAACTTTTCTGGACTCATAGACTCCGCAAGAAGGTCAGCCTTCAATCTTTTGACCATCACTGGCACAACAGTCCATCAATTCCTCGGTCACTATACATGCTGACCCAATCTGAGATTGCTCTTGCATGGATATATCCTGTGCACTTAGTTCCTCTAACCTGTTTTGTTTTTCTGCTGTAAAAGACTACAACCTCCATTAGTATTTACAGAATTTGACTTACATTGATCCAGCTGACTGTAAAAATACTGCTTTGTATGTATTCCTTGGGTCTACCCATCTGCTTGGAAAGACAGTCTCATGCTACATGTCCCGATCTATTACAATTGTAGCACTTTTTTCTCTTGTCTTTTCTGCAAAGAGTTGTGGCAGGATCACAAGCTAAAAAACAAAAACTCAAACACATGTACTTGCCATATACTTTACACACTCAGGGTGAGGAGCTGCATTGTCCACTGGATATAGGCTAGGGTAGTCGAGACAACAACTGTTGAGAATCACAACACAACAACCAACGAGAACTAACCAACAACCATACAACAACTTAACCCCTACAAATCATTGAGCAGACCAAACACCAACAACAAAACAAAAACACACAACAACCACCCTACAACAACTCGAACCCAGTACAAAACAAACCACCAACACTGTCCCCAACCACCAACTCACAGACACTAAAACACGCAACCAACCTCTTCAGCTTCACACAACCAGACAAACACACACACAACACTTTACAATATCAAAATCAGTCAAATCACACCAAATAACACTTGCTACTTCTGAATCTGACTGACCGTCTTTCCCAACTTCCTGACTCTCCCCAACTGCCATAACGGACGCTCGTCACTGATATACCCTACGATCACTACAACTGACAATACCCATACACTTACACCTGCCATCAGACCACTCCCATTCATCCCTATACCAATGTTTCTCTCTCTCTCTCTCTCTCTCTCTCTCTCTCTCTCTCTCTCTCTCTCTCTCTCTCGTGAAGAATCAGAATGGGCAGATGTAACAAGCAGAGTTCCCTAGGGTTCTGTCCTTGGCCATCTCTTGTTTTTTATTTACATTAATGACCTTACCTTACCTTACAGACCTTACATCTTGTTCGGGTTGCCCCAGGTCCCTCAGTGTGAGGCACCTCTAATGTCTACCAGAGAGTTGCTAGTACATCTTCCGGTATATTTTGCATCTTCCAATCTTGGATGGTCTGGGATGCAGTTTAGATATTTGTCGAGCTTATTCTTAAACACATCTACGCTCACTCCTGATATATTCCTCAGATGAGCTGGCAACGCATTGAATAGACGCTGCATTATCGATGCTGGTGCGTAGTGGATTAATGTTCTGTGTGCTTTCCTTATTTTTCCTGGTATAGTTTTGGGCACTATTAATCTACCTCTGCTTGCTCTTTTCTGATATTTTTAGTTCCATGATATTTTCTGCTATTCCTTCTATCTGTTTCCATGCCTGAATTATCATGTAGCGTTCTCTTCTCTTTCTAGACTATATAATTTTAAGAATGTAGTCTTTCCCAGTAGTCAAGGTCTTTAACTTCTTCTATTCTAGCTGTAAAAGGACCTTGTACACACTCTATTTGTGCAATATCCTTTTGATAGTGTGGGTACCATATCATATTGCAATATTCAAGTGGACTACGAACATATGTTTTATAAAGCATAATCATGTGTTCAGCTTTTCTTGTTTTGAAGTGCCGTAACAACATTCCCATTTTTGCTTTACATTTTGCCAACAGAGTTGCTATTTGATCATTGCATAACATGTTCCTATTCATCACTCACCAAGGTCTTTAACTGCTCCTTATTTGTGATTGTCTCATTATTAGGTCCCCTATATGCATATAGCTTTCCTTCTCTGTCTCCATAATTTATTGATTCAAATTTATCAGAGTTAAATACCATCCTATTTACCTCTGCCCAATCATATACTTTGTTAAGGTCTCTTTGTAGAGCGTTCCTATCTTCATCACAAGTAATTTCTCTACTTATTCTTGTGTCATCAGCGAAACTACTCACTACCGAATCCTTAACAGGACTGTCTATGTCTTCAATCATAATAACAAACAATATTGCAGCTAGCACCGTACCTTGTGGCACACCGGATATTACCTTGGTTTCATCCGATTTCTCGTCGTTTGCAATAACTATCTGTTTTTCTGTTGTGTAAAAATTCTTTTAACCATCTTCCTACTTTATCTACGATATTGTGTTTTCTAATTTTCTTTGCTAATATATTATGGTCTACTTTGTCAAAAGCTTTTGCAAAGTCTAAATAAACCACATCTGTTTCATTTCCGCTTTTCATATTTTTGAATATGTTCTCACGGTGGACTAACAGTTGGGTTTTTGTGTACTTTTTTCCGGGTACGAAACCGGTGTTGTCCTATATTAAACAAATTATTTTTTATTAAATGTTTCATAATATTTTTCTTCATTACCCTTTCATACACTTTCATAATATGTGATGTTAGACTCACAGGCCTATAATTACTTGCCTCTAGTCTTGATCCACTTTTGAAAGTAGGGGTGATATATGCTAATTTGTGCTCATCATAAATCTTGCCTGTATCTACACTTTGTCTTAATAATATTGCAAGTGGCTTTGCGATAGAATGAACTACTTTCTTTAACAAAATAGCAGGGACTCCATCCGGCCCTGCAGCAGCTCCATTTTTAATTTCATTAATTGCCTGCACAATATCAGCTTCATTAATTTCTATGTCAGCTAAATATTCACTATTTTCTTCCCTTACTTCTATATCATTATCTTCATTATCTATTCTAGGGGTGAATTCTCTCTTATTATCGTTCTGCCAGTATGTTGCAAAGTTTCCCTTTTTTTCATTCGTTAATCTCCCTTCAATTCTCAGAGGGCCTATTTCTATTCTTCTTTTATTCATCTTCTTCGCATATGAGTATAATAGTTTGGGGTTTTGCTTGATATTTATGTAGGCTTAAAAAGGAACTCACTATTAATAGCCATTAAATTTTGTCAAACAGAACTTTTATTAAGCTAAAAAATGAGCCATTGCTCAAATCTGTATGTAATCCCATTGTTTACCATTTAATTTCAAAGTAGTGCCGAGGTACTTCAATGGAGAGCGCCATTTATCCATGATTCGACATGTTTGCATCTGGCGGATTAGTACGAGGACTGGTGCCACGGTCGCCTCAATAGCAAGAGCAGCGAAGCACATGTATAGTAGAGTATTTGTCCTCGGTATTGTCCTCGCGTTTTAGGTCAATTGTTATTCAAATAGCGTCAGTTATGCCAACTTGTGTGACGTTTAGTTGTGCCAATACTTCTGGCAAGTGTCCAAAAGGCATAACATTCCACAGGATTCCGTCAAATAGAGAGAAATCAAGTTGCTGGCTAATGGCTCTTCGAAGGGAGGATATCAACATAAAATCTTTCAACCTACACGCAACCATTGTCTGTTTGGACCATTTCTTGCCAACAGATTTAAAATATGACATTAGGAGCAGGGTATTAGGTATGGCTATGAAATTTATTTATATAATATGTTTTGGGAACTTAATTTCCTTCTGAACAGACCACGGTACCAACGAAGATAGGGCAGCTATATACTGCTATCTATTATTCTATGGTGCCTCCACTTGTATGCATTTGAATTGAAATTATTCTTGTTAATTGCCATGTGCGTGGGTGTGATGGGGGTGAACAGCAGTTTTCTAAAAACGCTGTGTGTCCATGAATTTGGATGAGGGCCTTCACATAGTCTTTTAAAAACTAGTTTAATTAATGGGTTATAGAATAAGGCTTTAATATACTTTTTGTGAAAAAAAAAAGCCATACAATTAAAACCTCTTGAAGTCTGCATTCCTATGGTATGGGAACTCCCCTGGTTGGCTTGATTCAGCTGCCATTATTTTGTTGCGCAGCCGAACGGCTTGTGCCACGTTTGTTTACCACTTCAAGACAACAAAAATTATGCCATATCTCCTTTGTTTTAGTGAGAATAATTCTTAGTAATGAGAAGAAATGTGTGAATTCTTAGTAATGAAAACAAAATGTGTGAAGTCAAATATGTTTTTTTTATTAACTGGAAAGTAAATATCTTTTTTTAAATATTCCACTTGAGACGTCTCTACAAAGTCAATCCTTTTAATCAAAACAATGAGACATTTGGCATGCACAAATTCCTTACTCGTAGTATGCTTGAAAGACTTACATTTGATACAGTTTGATAATTTATTATACAACTGTGTATATACATACTTATTCGACATGTCACCCATGAAATCAGATGATACTAGAGGTAAGAAGTGCAAAGCGTAAATCTTCATCAATGCTAGAAAATGCTTATTCCATTAGCATATAGTTAGTGTTCACTTTCCTTAATAGATGGCATTGTGCTTTATTTACGTTTTGACGGCGACATTTACATGCCCTGTGATCACCAAAACTTTATTCATCATTCTTTCATCCCACTACCCTCTACAAGAAAAATAAGTGTCAAAGAACTAATAGCGATAATTATGAAATACCAAATTTAGAATATGAAAGTCACTGCTAAATAATGTGCGATTCTGGAAAAGTTTAGCATCATAGTGACTTGCTATTGTATTGACTTACTAGTAGGCTAACTCGGGAATGTAGGCTAAATGTATTAAATAAAGCACATACATACACTTTTAAGAAAATTATGCATTATGAAGTTATAAAGTAATGTAATTAAAATATGTGAGTAATAAAATGATGATAAGCTTTGTCAGAACTTTGGCCTAGTGGTATGGCTATGTTGGAAAACTAGTTATGTGTATAATATATGACTGAAAATTAATGCTATTAGTCAAAATAAAGAGAAAACGCATTGAACGAAAATTTGTTTAATGACATGGTTGCGCGGAACGGAACCCCGTCATTAAACGAGGAGTACCTGTACTTACACCCAGTAGGAAACTGTTGGCTCTCAGTATTGCATGTGGAGAGGCGATTGGGTATGATCACTTTCACGTTGTTTTACATGTGGAATGATCCCCACTAGCCTTAGACATGCTTTCCATGACCAGTGGTCTTTTTTAAAGAAACATATACAGCGAATATGAATTTTTTGTTTTGAAATGGGAGATTTACAGAGAATATAAACTTTTTGTTTATTGGTTGTTGAAAGGTTTTTCATAATGCAGTATAAATGGCAAGGTGTGAAGAACTATTCGTCTTCTTTTGTTTTCAGTTTCTTGAATTTTGACATCAATCAATGATATATTACTCAAATTTAAGTATTTTATGTATTTTTCACATACTGTTTATATGTTGACAGTTCACATTTGTACTGTTTATAATTTATATCATATGCTTTGGCCAACAGCCAGTGAATACTGCATAAAGTAGGGTTTTCAATGTATATAGTTGGTTGATGTAATTTGCCTTTTGTGATTGAATATTACTGTAAATTAGGAAAACCCAGCTTTCACAAAAGTGTTTCTGTAGTTTTAGTGTACAGTGTAATGAAGACCAAGGTGTTATTAGTTAGTATAAAAGGTTCATAAGGAATATTGCTTTGACTTTTATCTGAAATTGTTTTGCATTTTAAACAGTTCACACCATGCTAGAGCTTAAAACTGACTGGAAATTGCCTAAAGGGATCCCCCCGCCCCACTCTTAAGCTTTGACATAGGTTTTTGATGAGCCTCACTGGCAGGTCATCAAGGAACTTCTCGTCCAGGTCTTCAGCACTCCAAACCATCACCAAAGAGTCAGCCATTTCATGATCATAGTTATGTCCTTTTCTATTTTGGACAATAAGATTTGGGTTCGTAATTATGAAGTACTAGCAATGGATGGGAAATTGGCAGAAATTGGTGAGTTCTTATTTTTCCTTATTATTAGTGACATTAGAATATTAACTATTTAAGAAAGCCATTATGTACAGTATTTTGAATTGAACTTTATTTTAAATAAATCAGCACAATGTAAAATCGGGTTGGAAACACAAAACCCTTGTTTTCACACAAGTGGGACTTACCTAGCAATCACATAGATGAGATGAAAGTTTTCTACCTTGGCAGTCCAAAATTCAGATTTGTGGTGGTGCTGCCATCGCTAATGTAGGTGAACAGGATCCACCCACTTTTGGGATTGTTAAGTATAAAAGTAGCAGAGTCTTCCAATTTGTTTTCTGCCGGCTCTTGCCAACATTAGTGGTTTGTGTCCAGTCCTTGCTTCATCGTTGGATCTTTTTCCTGGATGTTTGGTGAAGTATTTCATCTTGAATGGTTTTTTTTAGCTGGTTGGCCTGTTAACTAAAGTTAGCCATGTCGCTTTGCCATTAAACCTTAAGACCCGAGCACCCCTCATTTTGGGACCACCTTGATGTGGTGAGGGGGCTCTCGAACCTCAGGAATTTCTTTCTAAGTTCAAACCCAAGAGTCCCATAGAACATTGTATATTTTTGGCATGATTGGTATGATGTTTGCGTCCCACCTCAGTGGTCACGGGTTCGATTCTCGGCCATTCCATTGAGGAGTGAGATGTGTATTTCTGGTGATGGAAGTTCACTCTCGATGTGGTTCGGAAGTCACGTAAAGCCGTTGGTCCCGTTGTTGAATAACCACTGGTTCCATGCAACGTAAACACACCATACAAACAAACAAATACAAGAATGTGGTAGTAGGGACATAGGGGACTTTTTTAAGGAATATGAGAAGTACTGTGAGGCAAAGTATGGGGATTACAGGAGAGTCTGGGCAAGAGAGTGAGGTAGCTTTTTGACGGGATTTTTGTCGAGTATGTTTGGGGTAATGATGAGTGTAGGGAATGTGCTGTATGAGAGTGAAAGCCAGGATAGTAGAACAAGCAAAGAGGATAAAGAGTAGCGTTAGATATAGGAGAAAGCAGATTTTGAAGAGGCAAGAATGAAGTTGGTGAGTCGTTGTCAATGTATGTCTGTAGGTTAGAAACTTTAGCCAGGAAAAATGTTTGGGGACAAAGGGATAAATGAGTTGTAAGGAGTTAGTGCGGAAGTTGTTGGCGACTGTGATTATATATTGTATAATGTTATGGGTATAGATAAGTGTGATTATATATTGTATAATTGTTATGGGTATTTTATGCAATGTTGAAATATGGTGGGTGTCCTATATATAGACAACATGTGGTAGATCTAGAAGGTGTCTGTTGATGTATTTAAGTTGTGTTGACGTCATAGGCTGTGACGTTCAATATACAAGATGGCGGGGCGGCGTCGGAGGATGTAAACAATAACACGGGGAAGTAGAAAGCACGTGTGGTGGTGTGTGGTTGGTAGGGGAGAGCTCTCTGTCTGGTAGGAGTTGTTTTTTGGGTCGTAAGTCTTGTGGTGCTGGTGTTTTAAGGTGATTTCTGGAGTGTACTGGAGTTGGAGAAAGCGTACAGGTGGGTAGATTATTCATTTTTTTATAGAGAAAGAAAGGAGTTAGGCTAGGCCAAAATTCAAACTGGTAGCAGAGCGTGGTTGATCAAAGATGCCTGGATCCGACAGTGAACAAAGGGAGACTACTAGATGGAGAAGGGAATGTCCTAGGTTTAGCGGGATACAAGAAGAATACAAAGAATGGAAAGGTCAAGCCGAAGATTGGCTATTGTTGTATGGAGAAGATACAAAAATACCCGGCTGATAGAAATGAGAATGAGCTTAAAAGGGAAAGCCCGAGAGCTAGTGGAAGCATTAGATAAAGATAAACTTACTGGTACAGAGGGTCCAAAGTTAATCCTAGAGAAACTAGATAAAGCCTATCTAAAAGACTCGGTAATGGAGAATTACGGTAGAATAAAAAGATACCTTCTAATAAGAAGAGAATCTAGTGAAAATATGGCGGACTATTTAATTAGATACGAGAAGGCAGCATCTGAGTGTGAAAGAGCAATGGGGAAAGGCGCGCTTGAAGGCGAAGTCAAGGGGTATCATGTAATAGAGCAAGCAAAATCTCACGGAAAATCAAAAACAAATGGTATTATCGGCTTGTGGGCAAGAAAAGCTAGAGTACGGAACAGTGTCGCAAACAATGAAAAGACTATTTGAGGGATTAGGGACTAAAGAGGACGGGATGGTGGGGTTCGTCAGAAGGCAATGCCAGTTCTGGGAGAGGGAGGAAAACCAAAGATATCGGGGAAGATGGAACGAGGAAGGGGTGGTAGAAATCCTATAAACAAAGAAGGGAAGGTAACAGTATGTGCAATATGCAGCTCAGAATGGCATTGGGCTAGGGATTGTCCTCAGAATTTTTCATAATAGGAAGAAAACTGAAACAAGACTAGAAGAAAATAAGGTAAAAACAGAAAATGGGACAGAAGAAGAAGAGGTTTATGTAGGAGAGTAATAAAATAGTGGAAGCATCATGGGAGGTGGTTGATGCAATTTTGGACACAGGGTGTAAATCAACAGTTTGCGGGGAATTGTGACTAGCACGTATTGTCATGGATTTGAGTCAGGAAGAGTTGAGGAGAATGAGGGACACTAGGACAGAGTCTAATAAAGTGTTTAATTTTGGTGAGACATCTTATAAGTCCAGAGGAATAATAGAAATACCTGTGATACTAAAAAACAGAAAGTTTTATTTGAAGACGGAAATTCTGCAAGGTGATATACCCTGGCTGATAGGTAAGCAAACCATGAGTAAAATGGGTATGACCCTAAATTTGAAAGAAAATTGTGTCATAGTAGAAGTATTAGGGGGAATGAAAGTAGAGTTAAGAGAAGACGAACAGGGTCATTTAAGAGTGCCTATAAGGAGGAGGAAGGTAGAAGAATTATTACTGGAGGGTTGGAAGGGAAAGGAAAGAATCCGAGGGAAATTAAGAACACAATGAAGAAATTACATTTACAGTTTGGTCATGGAAGTGGAGATAAAATATGGAAGTTAACAGAGGAAGCACAATGGAGTAATGGGTTAATCGAAAAAGAAAAAAGAGGAAATAAGAAAGTTACTAACGGAACTGATTAAAAATTGTGAGGTTTGTAAAAAATACAAAAGAAACCCGCCAAACCGGTAGTAGGCTTTTCTTGGAGTAAAACGTTCAACTGAAGTCGTAGCGATGGATGTGGGAGAGATAGAAGAGAGAAAGTTCTTGGTAATAGTGGATATGGCAACGAGATATTGTCAGGCCTGTTGGATAAAAGATAAGAAACCAGAAACTATAATAAAGATACTTTTTGAGTGCTGGTTTGCTATATTTGGAGCACCCTCCAAAATATTGTCAGAATAATGGGGGAGAAATTTCAAATGAAAAGTAAGGAGGATGGCAGAAAAATGGTAATATTAAAGTATTAGCCACAGCAATCAGAATCTCCGTGGAGCAACGGATTATGTGAAAAGGGACCGTAGGCATGATCAAGGGAAGTGTAAGGAAGATGATGGAGGAAGAGGAAGTAGATTGGTCCCTAGCTTTGAAATGGGTATGAGTGCTAGGAACTGTTTAATGAATAATGGAGGTTTCTCTCCCAACCAATTAGTATTTGGAAAAACCCTTCACTGCCTAACCTAATAGGAGAAGAAAGTTCTAGTCCTGCAAGCAGAGGAAAAAGGGATGGAAGAGGGTATGGTAAGGGACCACACTGAATGCAATGCAACAAGGCCAGAGAAGCATTTTTAAAAAATGAGTCCTGTAATAAAATAAGAATAGCGCTAAACAAAAACATCAGAGAACATAAATTTGAAGAAGCAGTGGTAGGAGATGAGGTATTCTATAAGAGGGAAAAATGAAAATGAATGGAGAGGACCTGCTCAGGTAGTGGGAGTATCGGGGAAAACAATAATAGTCAAACATGGGATTCTTTAAGAGAAGTAGCTAGGATACATGTGACAAGGATTCAACGACGATCACCAGATACAGAAGAGATATCGGCTAGAATAGATAAATCCCATGGGGTGAAAGGTAGGTCAGATGGCCCAAATGAAGGGAAAGTAGATTGGCTGGAAGGAGAGGAGATAATGGGTGAGAGAAGGAATGCAGACACAGAAGAGACTATAGAAAGAGAGGTGATAGAGGAAACAGTGGAAGATAACGGGCAAAGTGGGTCAATAGAAAGCGAGTTAATGGAAGAGATACCAAAATTCAAAAAGGGAAATAGAGTTAGGGCTATAAACAATGATACAGGACAAGTAGAAGAATGGACTATTTTAGGTCTTTAGCAGGAAAAAGATCAAGCCAAGCATGGGGCTGATTCGTACAATATACGAGACTCACAGTCAGGGTGACAAAGTGTGGGTTAACTTGAGGATTATAGTCAGTAGAAAAAAATTGAAGATGAAGAGGAGGTGTTGCTGGGATTTGAAAATAGAAGCATAATGGAAGCTAAAGAAAAAGAACTTCTAAGTTGGAGAGATAACCAGGTATATGAGGAGGTAAATGATGTTGGACAAAAGCTATATCTACAAGATGGATAGTAACTGAAAAAGAAAAAGATAAAAGGGGGGAAAGGAGATGTAAAGCAAGATTGGTAGCTAGAGGGTTTGAAGAAGAAAATGGCTGAGTGGGAAAAGGATGCTCCCACATGCAATGCTGAAATTTTAAAATTCTGTCTAACCATAATAAAGGTGAAAAATTGGAATTGTTATACATTGGATGTCAAAACTGCATATTTACAAGGTGACGAGATACAAGAGAAGTGTACTTGAAGCCACCAAGGGAAGATGGTTGGAGGGGATTATGGAAGTTGAAGAAAAACAGTCTATGGGCTCAAGGATGCAGCAAAAGCATGGTATTGTAAAGTGGTGAAAGTAGTGAAGGAGCTTCAAGGTGAGAGAAGTAGACTAGAAACCTAATATATTCTTTTGGAAAAAGAACAATAAATTGGAAGGCATTTGTGTACACACGTAGATGATTTTTTGCTACGGAGGAACTGAAGGATTCTTAAAGGAAACGATTGTGAGATTGAAAGGGAAATTGCAAGTAGGAGAACAAGAGAGTAAAAGGTTCAAGTATATAGGAGTAGTAATAGAGCAGAAGGAGAATGAGTTTTTCCCTTAATCAGTGGCAGTATATAAATTCCATAAGAGAACCAACCAGAGGCTAGAAGATATACGGGTAATAGAGGTTCTAGAACAAAAAGAGTTAACAGAGTACAGATCAGTGGGAGGACAGCTGAATTGGGTATCACTACACACGATGCCAGAAATATCATATGATGTTAGCGAATTAAGTAAAGCATTTAAAGAAGGAACAACTCAGGATATGAAGAAACTTATTAAAATTGTGAGAAAAACTAAGAGCATGATGGGCGAAGTTACAATAAGTGAGATGGAAGAAGAAAGGGTTTATTGGGAAGCCTATGCAGACGCTTCATTTGGAAACATAGAAGATGGCCATACTCAACTGGGTTATATTATTTCTTTGACAGATGGGAAGAGGAGAAGTCCCATATGGTGGAAGTCTAGGAAATCCAGGAGAGTGGCAAAATCCACCATTGAGGCTGAAGCCCTGAGTGTTGGGGGAAGCTGTAGAAGGATTGATATATTTCAAGCATTTGTGGGAAGAGGTAGTAGGAGGGAGAAATTTAGAAGCCTTGGTTAACACTGATAGTAAAACACTAATGACCGCCGACAAATCGAGCACTGGTGTAAGTAGCAAGAGATTAAAAATAGATATTGCAGCAATATGGGAAACCATTGAATCCGGGGAAATAAAGGAGGTGAGATGGATAAAAGGAAAGGAGCAAGTGGCTGATGTATTAACTAAAGCAGGAGTTTCAGGGGAATGTATTAAAAAGAAATTATGTAGAGGTAAAGAGTTGGAGGACGAAGGAAATTAAGAGGGAATACTGGATTGGTTAGGAAACAGTCGGAGGGGAGGGAAAGATAGAGATAAGATGGGGAGATAAGTGATTATATATTGTATAATTGTTATGGGTATGATAAGTGTATAATATTGTATAATTGTTATGGGTATTTTATGCATTGTTGAAATATGGTGGGTGTCCTATATATAGACAACATGTGGTAGATTCTAGAAGGTGTCTGTTGATGTATTTAAGTTGTGTTGTGACGTCATAGGCTGTGACGTCATAGACAAGATGGCGGCGGCGTCGGCAGGATGTAAACAATAACACGGGGGCAAGTAGAAAGCACGTGTTGGTGGTGTGTGGTTGGTAGGGGAGAGCTCTCTGTCTGGTAGGAGTTGTTTTTTTTTGGGTCGTAAGTCTTGTGGTGCTGGTGTTTTTAAGTGATTTCTGGAGTGTACTGGAGTTGGAGAAAGCGTACAGTGGGTAGATTATTCATTTTTATAGAGAAAGAAAGGAGTTAGGCTAGGCCAAAATTCAAAGACTGTACCAGAGAGTGTACGATTTTATAAATCTGAAACGAAAGGAGAAAATGCAATGGACGAATGAAAGTTTGACGTGGAACAACATTTTAGAAATAGTAGAAGATTACTAGTTAGATAGGTGTATGAAAGAGAGTAGGAGTGTTAGTGTTAGGACTGAAGTAGCTGAGGTTGTACCAGAGTTTAAAAGCTATAGGGAGGCAGTTTTGGAAGGGCCGAGGCGAATGGCAGAGCGAGTGGTAGATAGGAGCGTTAGGGCAAGTAACGTGAGTGTAGTTAGCCCTAAAAGAGATTGGAGTGCGAGTGTTGGAAGAGTAGGGTCAGTTAGTTGTGAGCAAGAGCAGCAGTGTCATAGATGTGGTAAGCCAGGACACAGGAAGAATGAAGGTCGGTGGGTGTTAGGAGCTTGCTTCTGGTGTAGGCAAACAGGGCATTTAGTGAGTGAGTGTAAGAAAGATAGGGATATTAAATGTTATAGGTGTGGACAGGCAGGGCACGTAGCTAGTGGATGTCAGGATACCCGTATGAACGTAGTTTGCGGCAACTGTGGGAAGAACGGGCACTATGCTAGGATGTGTAAAGAATAGCGTGCAAAGTTTGTTGAATGTGGAATGGAAGGTCACGTGGCAAGTGTGTGTAGGCGAAATAGGATGAGTCAGGCCGGGAATTTGGGAAACTAAGTGAAAAGGGGATTCAGTTGGGTGGGTCCTCTAGTTTGCGACAGTTTATGTTGGGAGAATGTGGATGAGTGATGGTTTGAAGTGAATAAATGTGGAGCGAGCATCAGTGAGTAATTTGGGTCTGGGAGATCGACAGTTGGTGTTGGTTGAGTATGGAAGAAAGCAGGAGAAGGTAAGGAAAGGGAGAAACGTGAGCTGCATGATAGAGGGGTTAGTGTTAGGGTAAAAATGGTGGATAAGGCATGTAATACAGATGATTTTGAGGGGAAGAATGATACATATAGTGAGTGTGGGTTTGAATTGTCAGGGTTTAGTGAAGTTTCACCAGGAAGGGAATCAGGTGGTAGGGATGTAGTTGGCAGTATGAATGAGTCTCTTCAGGAGTTTGGCAGGAGTATAAATGAGGTAAGTGATTTGGTGGCAGAGTTACGAGAGATATTCGGACAAGAGTTAGAAATGGTAGATGAGATAGTGAATGGGATTTGGGAGGATGGTAGTGAGCGAGATGGTAATGGTAGTCTGACTGGAAGTGGTCTGGGAGAAGTGGATGGCGGTGTAACTGAGAGTGTGTATGTGGGCCCTCAAACAAGATCCAGGGGGCCTGCGTCTGAGCATCCGTTGGTGTTGCGGAAGGCTATTTAGTGTGGTTGTTGTGAGTGTAAGGAGACGTTGTCAAATGTAACGGGGGAGGAAATATGGAGGAGTTATGGAGTTAGAGAGAGAGAGTAATTGCTGTATGGATGGTTAACAACTGAATTGGCTGTTGGTGAGTTCTGGGTTGTCTGCTGGTGCTATTAGAGTTTAGAGTTCTGTTTTTTCAGTCTTTAGTCAGAAGCTGTGATAATCAGTAGTGTTGGCAGCGGTCTGTGGAAAGTGTTGAGGGATTGGTTAAGTTATGTAAGTAGTGTGTTATTGGTTTGTTGCTGATTGTTGTTGGCTTGATATTGGTTGCTTAAGAGTAGTTGTGCCCCTAAGAAGTCCTCCTCTTCTAAAGGTGCCGTGAAACAACCCAGCCTTCTTCTCTCCCATCGAAGGGGGTACAGTTGCATTCCATTCAGCCCTGGTTGCTTTTGGGAAAGGAGGGTAAGGGAAAACACTAGGGGCAGCATTCCCCTCCATCTGCTGTAATTGGTGGGGGTGCCTTATCTAGCCATCTTCCTCTTTCCATTGATGTTTTTTTTTTTCTTAAATTTTCCAACCTTAAGGTTTGTCCGCGATCTGGGTGTTAGCATGATATACGTTTAGCTTGTCCCTTAAGCCTCTTCCACACAAAGGGCAAATGCACGGCGAGCAAACAATGTTACCAATTTTGTGAGTGGATGGTGACCACGAGTGTGGTCCAAGTCATAGGTCCGCCTGCCTGTGACCACTGCCTCCCTTGGACTGTTTGATCTGGTAACACTGTTGAAAAGTGAGAGAATTATGGGCAAATCAGAGTGCCCGTCATGTCTTTGCCCCTTGTGTGGAAGGGGCTTTAAGATTTAATCCTGTGTTAAATGGAGGACTTTAAAATAAAAGAACATACAATTTTCAAACCCTTGTATGTTGCTCTATCTTCCTTTTTGAAACCTCTGAAAGGTAACAGCAAGTATGTAGGGTCATTTATGTCCTCTGACTATGGGATTAACAACAGTACTTTGGTGCTTTTGTAGTTCAGGTGTGTTTGATGCATACAGTTAAGTTATAAATGTGAATTTTGTGAATTATGTGATAAAGCTGTGTTGTGCAAGGTATTTCTTAAGTAGCTTTTAAGTATCATAAAGGAAATAAAAATTGATGCAGGACTAGCAAATTCTTCTTAAATGCAGTGATCACATTTTAGACAAATTTAAATTTCGAAGTGCAGATATAGCTAAAATTTAGCCTTGTGAATTAGTGTTACTAGACCATAAGATGCATTTGAATGGTTAGATTCCCTTTAATAAAAGGGAACATTTTTTATATAGGTCCTCACTGTTGTCTCGACTGAAACAAACAAGTTGGTTTTCATAAGATATAAGATGGCTGTTTATAATTATAACATATAATTTCTTCTGATTAATATGCAGTCATTAACCTTTTTTGCTAATAACTTCTGTCCTTATTTTTATAATTAGGAGTAACAAAAATCAACAAAATAAACCTTTTATCTCTGAGATAGAAGTTTAAATTTGTCGGTTTTGGCATGTTAGAAGTAATATTTTATGTTTTTACTAGTTGTGTTACTCCTTTTTGCAGGTCCACGATTTGTACTTGATCCCATCAAAATTTTTGAGGATAGCTTTGGGGGAGCCACATTATGGGAGAACAAGGACTTTGTCAATCCAAACACAGTAAGTACTAGTAGATGCAGACTAGTGTTCAGGCCATTCTTTTTCTTTCAAGCAGTTTAACATTGTCTTTCAATCTTTCAGAGGAAGCATAAGGATTATCATCTTTCATCCATATTCTCTTTATTAGTGCATGAGAGAACTATTGCCAAATTTAAATGTTCAGATTTTTTTTTTTTATGTATTTAACTGGCAAAGTTTGGTGAAAAGAGCAAAAATTCATTAGTCATGATTTTCCATTTTTCAATACTAATATCTGTATAGATTTTGTGAGATTAGAGCAAGACTTTCTTTTGAACTTTAAAAGATTTTATTTAAAATGCTGTTCTTAATAATGTTAGAGATGATAAAGCTTTAATTGTGCTTTTAGATGTTTAAAAATTATGTAGTGTACTAAGTTCACTTTCAATTGTTTCACAGTACCGTAGAAACCTGAGGAGTCAGGATTCAGTGAAGTACTTAAATAAATTGAATCAGCTGGAAATACAGAAGGTCAGACCTGTTCATGATCACATAGGTGACCCAACTAATGAAATCTTCATGACTAAACCCCCAGAAGAAGCAGAAGGAGAAGAAAAACACTCTTTGTAAGGAAGAGGAAATGAAATTGTCAAGTGTTGCTTTAAATATGTTTTGTATTTGAAATATAAAGTTCTGTCTTGTATTACAGATATGGCTTTTATTGAGTTGTGTGGAGTTCCACCTTGCCCTATACTATTTTGTTTAAGAAAATTTTAAAAATAAGGATTGTATGGGAAGTGTAAGAAATTAGCAAATGTTGGAATGGTTCTTTCGCAAGTAAATTATTAGTTAGAAGCATCATTGTCCTTCAAACCCATTACTGATTTCAACTAGTTAACTTTAAAGCAGTGTGAAATATTTCTTTATTACTTGGGTATAAAATAAGGTAAAATCATTCATCACAATATAGTATGCTTAAACAGATGGTCGACATTATTATCCCTGATTATAAGGTGATTAAATTGTCTGATAAAAAAAATAATGAAATTGGGAACCTGAAAGCACTGTATACCATTGAACTTGTTTGACATAACTTTTATTCCCCTCATATCATTCATTACAAAGTATTTTCTGTTAAAATGTACTATTACCAATTCCTTTAATTCCATTTGCCTTTAATCTAAAAGGTGAAAAAAGCATTTTTCTAAAATATATTTTTTATTCAACTTTACAAAATCATAGAAATCACGAGATCAGAAACAACTTACCTTTTAGCCAAAGGTAAGGTTAATGTTCTGGTTCCCAGTGCGTAAAAACTTGATCTGTTGCACACTTATGTCGAATTTCAACATTACTGTTTTTAAAATATTTCAATGTTGGAGATAATAAAAACGAATCTAAGGCAGGTACTACTATTGTTTGTAAAGAAGGAAGCTTATCTGCCAAACAAACCAGGGATGCACACATTTCGCTGTCCGTTCCAGATGGCAAACAGCATAACTGAAATGAAGTGGAAAATTACATTATCAAGGAAAGAGTAGTGCAGTATGTAATTTTTATAAAATTCAGATTAATATACCTATAAAAAAAGTAATTTACAGGAGGTTATCAGTGCTTGATCAACTCTTAATATTAGAGAATTTATTTTTAAATTATAAAAAAGCATTAAGACCGATCTAGCAGTTTTTCATCATAACTCCAACACACATCCTTGGGTGAAGTGCATGTACCATATGATCCATCAGATACCAATTACCTTCAATCATTCTGGTTCTGCAATAACTCTACACAGAATTCTCCCTATTATTTTACTGCAAGATTATAATTACTATTCATAAATATTCTAAACTACTAAATTCATTTCCTCCCAGCCTTTCCACTTTCTCTTAAGAGGAACAAGTACAATTTCTACTCCTTTGCAGCAGTTTCCTCACTTATTGGCAGTGAGCCTAGCCTTTTAAAAAGTAAGACTGCAAGGCAGCAGCTGTCCTTTTAAGTCTCCTCTATGACACACTGGACCTATGGTGGTAGTATTCTTACAACCCTACCACAGGAGCCCCTAATTCACTTGGCAGTATTAGTGCCAAATAAGTTAATATGAAGCAAGGAAATTGGAGTGACCAGCTTGATAACTGCCCTATGAAGGAGACTAGACAACATCAATCATGCCCCTATGGATGCTTCCTTTGAAGAAGTTAGCACCAGCATTGTCCAAATGAGATGATCATCCAGAGTATCAGATGATGATTGCTTATGCATATAATGACAAGTGTTCCACTACAAATATCGAGGACAAAAACTAAAGTACTCTACCATCTTGGCCTTGAAGGTGCACTGGAAGAAAGCATTGCCTTAAACCACCAGAATGGTCACTTATGTAAGGAAGTGTTTTGGTCTACAGTAGGTCGTCACATGCTGCCAACCTTTTAGCCATTGAGTATCATCCTCTTTGTAACTTCAGTAGAAGCGAGTAAGAGGTCCAAGATGAATCTCTGCACTGCCCTAATTTAATTTTGCTCCTATGCCCCATGGGAAGCCCTCAACTCTCCAGACAGACATCTTTTTTTCCAGTAAAGAGGATTAGATTCAACAGGACCAGGGAGCAAACTGCTGACTATGAACCAGGTAGCCATGGCCCTGCAGGATGAAACCACCTTGAAAATCCTTCCTAGACAGATTACAATAGTATCTTTAGTCTTGGTAAAAGACTCCTAAGGTCTCAGCTGTGAAGCTACTGATTCAACCCTGGATGATGACCCAGGCAGCCATATTTTTTACCTGTCAGGCACCTACACAAATTCTGTTACAGACATCAAATTGAGTATGAGCAAGGGTTACATAACTGTGAAACCATACTTTTTACGCAGCCTAACTGTCTCAATAGGTTTATCAAATTCTCAGGTGTTTCTCAAGTTGAGGCCTCATTTATCCATTCTTCAGCCCATTCTCATTGACCAATATCAATGCTTACATAGGAGTTTTTCTGAGAAACCTAGGCCATGTCTAATTATCAAGAATAGGTGTTAGAAGCCATCAGTTCAGCATTGACTGAGGAAGCCAGGTTATTGCAGGAAAGCACCAAAGCTGACAGGTTGATAATGTGTGTTGGCTAGGCTTCCATCATCCATAAGAGATTTGTAGTTGTACATACCTGCTGGTTAAAGCTGTCATGAAGAAATGCAGCTTGGTAACAAGAGTGGCTCTAATCTTGTCTCCCCTTATACATAAAAAAATCTGAGAATTTCAGATCTGGACTCTTTTGAAAACAGGCAGTAGTTTCCTCCAAGTAGAAGTCATCTGTCAGGGCTTTGAATCATAACAAACAGACAGCAGAAGCAGCAATAAGCAAGCCCTCATGGTGCAGCTGACCTCTTATCCCAGGAGAGGTGGACAGCCTACAATGTAATCCTCTGGTAATGGAAGCAGAAGGATGTGGATACTACTCTCTTGCTGATAGTTCTTTCATTATTGAGAACTTAAGTCTCCAGGGATTTTAAAAGATTTAGCACTGTGGTGATAGAAATTGTCTGGGATTCTGGGATGGCCAGCAAATTCCCTTCAAGGCTTTGGACAGTGAGTTGACCCTTAAACGCCTATTGGACGTATTTTACGTCGAGATTAATTGTCTGTTGGGTGCCGACTGGACGTAATTTATGTCGACATAAAGTTTTTTTAAAAATTCATGGAAAAATACTTATAGGCCTACCAACCAAAAACTTTTGAATCACGCGCCTTGGGGGATGCTGGGAGTTCACGAATCAAGGTATTGTTTTGTTTACAATCGTTATGGAGGTGCGCAAGCGCGAATTTCTTTCTTGTCGCACTAAAAAGAATCAGTGACACATCTCAGAAATTATTTCGTCACTTTGACATAATTTTTGCACCTTTTTTAATTAGCCGTTACATGGAGAATTATATATGAAAATGTGCACAATTTTATGTAGAATACAACTAAAAATACTCATGATTGTAGCTTTTATCAGTTTTGAAATACAGTGGGCCCCCGTATTCGCGTTCTCCGGATTCACGGACTCACACATTCGCGGATTTCTCTCGGGAACGTTTCCCCGCATTATTCATGGAAAATTAGCTCATTCGCAGTATTTTTCTATGAGAAATATCCACAAATTCCTGCTTTTTTTGATCAATTTCTTCAAAAAATGCACTTTTTGTGATAAAACTATTAAAAAAACCAAGTATGAAAATTTTTAGTGGTTTTTCTTGAGTTTTAACTAACAAAATAGGCTGTTTTTAGCGTTTTTATAGGGGTTCCAAACATTCGCGGGTTCTAACTATTCACAGGGGGGTCTGGTAATCATCCCCCGCGAATAGGGGGGGACCACTGTATTTTCATATAAATAACGATGTGCCAAAATTTCAACCTTCGGTCAACTTTGACTCTACCGAAATGGTCGAAAAACGCAATTGTAAGCTAAAACTCTTTAAATTCTAGTAATATTCAATCATTTACCTTCATTTTGCAACATATTGGAAGTCTCTAGCACAATATTTCAATTTATGGTGAATTTATGAAGAAAACTTTTTTACGTCCGCGCGGTAACTCTTCCGAAAAAATCATACGTGCGATTGTCGTAATGTTTGCACCATTTTTAATTAGCCGTTACATAAAGTTTTATATATGGAAATATGCGCAATACAACTAAAAACAACCCATGGTTGTAGCTTTTATCAGTTTTGAAATATTTTCATATAACGATAAGTGCAAAAATTTCAACCTTTGGTCAACTTTGACTACCGAAATGGTCGAAAAACGCAATTGTAAGCTAAAACTCTTACATTCTACTAATATTCAGTCATTTATCTTCATTTTAAAACAAATTCGAAGTCTCTAGCACAATATTTAGATTTATGGTGAATTTAAAAAAAAAAATTTCCTTCCCTCCGCGTGCGGATTCTCCGCCGCAAATCTCCAAAAAGCGTACATCGCATTCTCGGAACATTAGCTCCATTTCATATTAGGCGTTTCATAGAGTTTTATATATGAAAATGTGCGCAATTTCATGTAGAATACAACTAAAAATAATTGAAGGTGTAGCATCATTTTGAAATATTTGGATATAAAAAAATATATTAAAAAAATTCGACATTCGGTCAACTTTAACTCGTCCGAAATGGTCGAAAACTGCAATTTTAAGCTAAAACTCTTACAGTAGAGTAATATTTATTCATTTATCTTAATTTTGATACAAATTGGAAGTCTCTAGAACAATATTTAGATTTATGGTGAATTTAAAAAAAAAAAAATTTTACGTCAGCGTGTTACGAATTCATGCATCATTTTGTGATAATATTTTCTCTGTGTTGCTTTCATCGTTTTACAATGTGTTATATACCAAAATGATAGCAATTTAGTGTACAATACAACGTAAAAAATTAACTAGTTAGCTTTAACTGTTTTGCTCACAGCGCGATTTGAATACAATCATATATGAAATTTTGTTTTCGCGCTATTATATATTGCATTATTTATATATGATAATGATAATTTTTTTCATTTCTGATGGTTGCAAACTAACTTCAGGCAATGAAAAACTAAGCGCGCTGTGATTTTTTGAAAAAAATATTTTTTCCGCTTCCACGCTCACTCTGAGACCACCCAGGCATACGGGAGACGATCTTTAATATACCGCTTAGGCGTTTAAGGGTTAAGGTTGATCCTGTAGCAGCAGATAATAAGGGAGAGAGAGCTTGAATTGTCTGGGCTGTAAAGAGGATGGCTGCCAATAATTAAAAGATTGCAGCTGAACAAAACTGTGTATTGGACTCTCTTGAGGATGGAAATGAAAGTTTCAGTGTAGTAATCATGGACATCAGGATGTCTCTCATTACTGAGCATCCAATTTAGAGGAAATACCTTTACTTCATTTTGGGAGAGAAGGTAAATAAGTTTCAGGTTTCCATTCTCTGTTGTACCCATTGGCAAGCAGTAGTATCAGGGTGAACCAGAAAGGGAAAAGACTGGAGGTACAGTGTTCCCCTGTATTTGTAGGGTAAAGCTACCAGGCACACCCTCCCCCTCCCACGAATAGTTGAAACCCATATAAAAACGATTAAAACTGCCTTATATTGTTGTAATAAAACTCAGAAAAAACCCACTAAAAATATGTACCACCTAGTCTTTTAAGTTTATCACAAAAAGTGCATTTTATGATGAAATTGATAAAAAAAACAAGAATTAGTGGATATTTCTCATAGAAACCGCAAATAGGCGAACTTTTTGCCTCTCTCTCTCAGAAAAACCCATATGCACTTACACACTATCATACATCAACATCAAACACACGAAAACATTTAATCACTTATTCCCAACAACTACAAACAACCCGGCGATGCTCTCACTTACTCTCGCTCTCTCTCACGCAATCTTTGAAGACATTGAAAAATGTAACTACTAAATCACCCCTCCACAGTACTTCAACACTTGGTGGGTTGGCATCAAAACACTTGGAACTTTCCAGTCAAGGTTGCCATATTTAGACTGTATAAGCTGAGAGAAGTTGGTCCCAGTGCCACTGACAATGAGTTATCTATCAGGGTTGGTCATCAACATGGAAGCAGGCTAGTTTCTCGCAGCTTTTGATTGTTAGATATGGTTGCAACTAAAAGTTCAAAGGTCAGCAGTGTCTGGCAAAAAGTTGCCCAAGCATTTTTGACAATCTTCAGTGGCAAGCCAAGGCTTAGCACATCTATGACCAACAAACAACAAGAACTTTGAATTTGCTGGATAGGAGGTAGCACATCAACTTCCTCATGCTAAATTCTGTCTTCTTAATCCTCCAAGCATTCAACAAGCAACTGACTGGCAAGGTCATTGGTGTGATGACCTACTTGATGATAATGGCTTACCTGGAGAATAAGGGTAGCATACAGTGCTCCCCTACATTTTTGTGGAGATAAGTTCCAGAACCCACTGTGGAAATGCAAAAATCCCCTCTTAAAAACACTTATAACTGCCTGTTTTAACACTTCACTGCCTGATTTAATAATTCAAACAAAAATATACCTTAAATTGCCATTCTAAAACAATTCAATATTTCAAACAACTATACACCCCAAACTACCCAGTCTCCTTACATTAACCTCCTACAAATCAAGTATATATAAACCCCTAAAATTCTTATAACTGCTTATTTTAACAGTTCATTAACAGTTCAAACAAAAATGTATCATCCCAAAACACATCAATAATTTTAAAACTCATCCTAAAGATGTTCAACCCATGGCAAAACACAAAGATCTCAAAACAGAAGGCTTAGAATCTCTTATCCGTAATTCTAAATACCAATTCATGGGACAACCTGAAATCATAAGCCTCTCCCCCTTTTACCTAATCCGTCAAGTGATCAACAGAGTGATGATCTTCAAGAACCTTAGGATGACCCTAGTGGCTCCCTTTTGGCCACATGCATTATGGTTTTCCAGTCTCATAACCTTGCTGACTGAAGCTCCATGAGAGATTTATTCCTTCATGGAACTACCTCCTTTACCAGCCACATACAGAAAGGTTTCACGGATTGGTAGGGTCCCCACCTCTTCATGGCTGGAGAGTATCGAATATCTCTTGTGAGTGAAAGGCTTTTCTCGCAGAGCAGTGAAAGATATATCAGGCTACCTCAGAAGAACATATACAGCTGTGTATCAAGGAAAATGGGTAGTCTCCTGTGACTGGCATTGTCAACGGGGGCTCCTCTCCTGTTGGAACTTTTATCAACAATTCCAGCCATCAAGGTTACTGAGCTGCTCTAGGACTAGTTCTTCATTTAAAAGATGTAGACCTCTCTTCATCATGGGAAGTTTCCATGGTTCTCAAGAGTTTTGAGCAGTCTATTCCCCCCAAGAAATCTCAAACTGAATTGGGACCTGACCATGGTGCTCAGCAGTCTTACTCGCCCACATATGAACCCTTGCAAGGTTCAGCAGACATTTATTCAATCCTCAAGACAGTTTCCTTACCAGCCTTTACTCCTTCAAAGAGGGACAACAAACTACATAAACTTTAGTCTCTTTTCATGTTAAAAATATAAGGGGTTGGAGTTCCATAGCCTTCAAATTTGTCCCAAAATTTGTAGCCAAGACTCAAATCCCTTTATTCATGATGACAGACTCAAGTCTTTCTCGATTCCTTCTGTCTGAAACCTGCTAGCCGAAGACTTTTTGTTAGCATAGGCCAAAAAAGGGGGAAAAAAAAAAAATTGTCCAAGAATACTATCTCCTTTTGGTTATGTGAAGTGATTAGACAAGTTTAAACCCCTATGTCACATTCAGATGCTGATACAGTGCATGCAAGAGCACATGATGTTAGGGGCCAAGACCCTATCATCATTTTTAAGAACTTGTAGGTTCACAAGATTTGGAAGGCAGGTACCAAAGGTAAAAGTGTCCAAGAACCTGTGGACAATGTCTTGCAGATAGAAGGATGCGGAGGTGGTGTGGCTCGAAGCCAGGTACCTGCCTTCCAAATCCTGTGAACCTACAAGTTCTTAAAAGTGATGATAGGGCCTTGGCCCCTAACATCATGTGCTCTTGCAAGCACTGTATCAGCATCTGAATGTGACATAAGGGTTGAAGCTTGTTTAATCACTTCACATAACCAAAAGGAGATTTTTTTTTTTCCCAGCCTACGCTAACAAAAAGTCTTCGGCTAGCAAGTTTCGGACAGAAGGGATCAGGAAAGACTTGAATCTGTCATCATGAATAAAGGGATTTTGAGTCTTAACTACAAATTTTGGGACAAATTTGAAGGCTATGGAACTTCAACCCCTCATATGTTCAACATTAAATGGAACTCCAGCCCCTCAAATTTTTAATTTGAAAAGAGAGTCCAGAGTCCATGTAGTTTGCTGACCCTCTTTGAAGGAGTAAAGGCTGGTAAGGAAACTGTCTTGAGGACTAAATTCCTGTCTGTTGAGCCTTGCAAGGGTTCATATGAGAGGTGACTAAGACTGCAGCAGCACCATGGTCAGGTCCCCAATTTGTTTGAGATTTCTGGGGGGAATAGGACTGCTCAAAACTCTTGAGAACCCATGACGAAGAGGGTCTACGTCCTTTAAATGTAATAACTAAGTCCTAGAGCCAGCTCAGTAACCTTGATGGACACATCCATGACCAGCACAAACAAAAAAAGGGATTTTGACGTAAGGAAAAAATCTATTTTCTGGGCGATTGGCTCGTGTCGCCAGCGGAAATATCCTTTAATCTATTATTTCTAGGGTAAATGTACTAACAATACCAGAGAATAAATAAAATAAAGAAAAAGAAAAAAGGTCAGTATAACTGACTCGCTCACCCTCCAAGAGGGTGTCGGTATGAACACTAGGCGAGTGAGACCACTACCACGAGCCAAATGCCAATAGAAATCTCCCACTACAAAAACCCTCCAAGAGGAGAGCCGAGACCACAGAGTGAGCAGCTCGTACTACTACTACTCCATCCCCATGCTGCCGACTGCTGCGCCTCTGGTGGCCATCCTGAAGTTAGCAGACAATCTTGGGCGAAGGGATGGGTAGGGTGGGATTTCGCTGGCGACACGAGCCAATCGCCCAAGAAATAGATTTTTCCTTACGTCAAAATCCCTTTCTGGGCTCAGCTCGTGTCGCTGCGCGAAATCGTACCAGAGAAATAGCACAAGATTGTAAACAAAAGTAATAAAATAAATCAGAATAGGTCTCAAATAAAAGAGAAAATAAATATAAAAAAGAATATAATTGCTAAAAAGATACAAATACACAGTGATACAAAATTAGAAATATGCTTAAATTACACTTAATTCTAATCATGTTTCTTATCATAAGGTAATTTACATATGTACAGAGGTAAAATGGTTTACATGTAACAAAATGGTATCTGTGTAAAGGCATGTATCAAAAATATAATAGCAATAAAATAATCAAATGAACAAATTAATCAACAATGATAATATATAAGGAATGTATATGACTTAATATACAAAACCCGTAACCATTATAAATAAGATGTATCCCCTAGCATAAAAAAAAATAAGGGGTTAACATCCATGAGATCAATATCTATAATCATCTGTGAGTGTCCCTAGCAAAAAAATTAATGGGGCACCCACTACATCATCATAAAAGCAGCTAAGACACAAGGTGAATGTAAATGAACATGGCAGGAATAGACGAACTGTTGGGTGAGGCAGGTAGAAAGGAGGACTGAATCTTCTATTACAATTAACTAGAGTCATGGGGAAACTATGTTACCCGCTGCTACTGCTGAAAATTTCAGAGCTTCCAAGGACTCGCTCACCCTCCAAGAGGGTGTCGGTATGAACACTAGGCGAGTGAGACCACTACCACGAGCCAAATGCCAATAGAAATCATCTAAGTAATGACGTTTGAACACTGTCGGCGATTTCCATCCGGTATACTTTTTCAACTCATCGAAGTTCATGTGTTGGAAATAATTAATTGAGGTGGCTACTGCCTGACATCATGTGCTTTCGGGAAAGAGTCAGGATTGGCTTGCTTAATAAAGTACAGGATTTGTTGCCTGATGCCTTTAATGGATAAGTTCCACCTTTTTCCCTCTTAAGAGGGGACCCGATGAGGATGAGAGGTCCTGGACAGAAAGGCTCGTAAGGTTGTAACTGGGCAAAGAGATACATCTTGTGGAAGGGGTAGTACCTTCCAAGGTTCCCACCTCATCAAAGGATCTTCATTCTTTGCTAAAAAGCTACGTTCCGGAGAAAGTAGGACTTCCCTGTGGGAAGGAATTGAATATGATCCGGATCTCTGGATAAAGCCGACAGTTCTGAAATTCTTGCTCCTGAAGCTAAGCTTAATAAAAACAGGGTTTTTCTTAAGAGCATTATACAAACGAGCATGTGTCATTATCGGTTTCTGAAGCCAGTTTTAGAACATCGTTTAAGAACCATGAAAACTGACGTAGGCCTTACAGAAGGTCTAAGTCTAGCACAGCCTTAGGAATAGACGAGAAGTAGGAATCCGTCAAGTCTATGTTGAACCCAAATTGAAATATCTTTTTCAAGGCTGACTTGTTTGTCGTAATCGTGCTAGCTGCTAAACCTTTTCAAATAAGGATCTGAAAAAGGATATAGCTGAATTAACTGTCATGATTCTAATATCTGATTCTCTCAGGAAGATTGCTAACTTTTTGACAGCAGCATCATACTGTCTCAAAGTTGAATCCCTTTTATCGGATTCCAAGAAGAGAATATTCTGAGGGTCAATATTCGCATCTCTTTTTGCCACAAACTTCATGAAGTCCATAAAGTTAGGGTTTTGAGAATCCCTGAGAAGCGAACACAGTCTTCGTTTGTACTGACTGGGAGAGCCTGGGATTGGGGATCCGAAGAGGACGGAAGGCCCAGCTCCAGAATTAGGGGATACCAATTGCTCTTCGGCCAGTCTGGGGCTACTAGAGCCACTTGACCCTTGAATGTCCTGAGTTTGTTTAAAACTTTCATGAGAAGATTCACTGGAGGAAAGACATAAATCTTCTTCCAGTTTGTTCCAGTCTAGAGCCAGGGGCGTCCGTGGCATAGGCCAGAGGGTCCAGGTTGGGGGCTACATAACACGGCAGTTTTGTGATTCGCTTGAGATGCGAAGAGATCCACTTGTAGCCCTGGAACTCTTTGAAGGATCCATCCTTTTGGAAACGAACTGTTGTCCAGTGGACCATTTCCGAACTCTAGGGCACTGAATCGGGATAACGCGGTCTGCTATGAACGTTTCTCACTCCAGCTATGTGAGTGTAGGAGAGATGCCAACTGAACTTGTCTGCCAGGGAGAGATGGCTACCATGACATGATTTAGATGACGTGACTTGGAGCCTCCCCTGTTTATACAATGTACTACCACTGCGCTGTCCAGAACTAGCTTTATGTGGGAGTACTTTGGTGGGCGCAACCTTTTTAGAGTCAAGAACACTGCCATTGCCTCCAGTACGTTTATATGGAAACTGACTGAACTGAGGTGACCAAGTTCCTTGCAACCTTTTTTTGACCTGGGAAGAAACCCTCCCCAAACCGCTTAACGGAGCGGCTTCTGTGTGGATGGTGATCCCTGGTGGAGGGAACTGAAGGGGTACTGACACTGACAAATTCTTGACTTTCGCCCATGGCCGAAGTCGATTCTTTAGAATCAGAGGGACTGAGGATAGTTTGTCCCTGGACCTGACATTTGCTCGTGAGCGCCAGATTCTGGTTAGGTCTTTCAGTTTGGCTTTCATTAAGACGTTCGTCACTGATGCAAACTGGAGAGAACCCAGGACCTCTCCTGAGCCCTCCTTGACGCCAGTTTGTGACTTAGAAATTGCTTGACTGACTTCGCTATTTCTTTCCTTTTGGTTGATGGAATCGACAGAGTATGGGAGGATAGATTCCATTGAATGCCCAGCCACTGAAAGTTTGACTCTGGAGTGAGTCTTGACTTGGTCCTGTTTATCTTGAAGCCTAGATATTCCAGGAACTGAATCACTTTCAGTGTAGCTCTGTTGCATTCCTCGACTGTTGAAGCCCAGATCAACCAATCGTCGAGATACGCTACTACCATAATCCCTTGTGACCTGAGTTTGTTTGCACTACCACTTCCGCTAGTTTCGTGAACACCCTGGGTGCCACGTTGAGTCCGAAGGGAACTACCTTGAAGAGAATGCCTGGTCTCCTATCTTGAAACCCAGATATGGACGGAAGTGTCTTGCAATAGGATATGATAGTATGGCGTCTGTAAGATCGATAGAGGTGGTGACGGCCCCACGGGGAAGTAAGGTCCGCACCTGCGAGATCGTGAGCATCTTGAACTTGTCGCAGCGGATGGCTAAGTTTAAGCGGACAAGTCTAAGATTACCCTTTCTTTTTTGTAAGCCTTTCTTTGGCACGCTGAACAAGCGACCTTGAAATTTTAATCTCTTGACTCTCGCTATAGCTCCTTTCTGAAGGAGGTCCTCTGCGTACTCTGTCAATTCCTTGGAAAGGAAGGTTGACGGAAAGGTCTGGATGGAGGGGTGGGTTCGTCAACCAGCTCCAACCCAGGCCTTTTGACACTATGCTCTGAGCCCATTCGCTGAAGTTCCACCGGTGGCGAAAGTGAACAGCAGCCTCCCTCCTACCTGAAGTTCTTCATTGGTTCTGGTAACCGCCTCGACCTCCTCTGAAGTGCTTTCCCCTATTAAAGGGGCCTCCCGACCCTCTCCCACGAAAGGAACGCTTACCTCTGCCCTCCCTTACCCGAGCGGTCATACTTCTGTGAAGCTTGACTCTCGAAGGCTTGATTGTAAGCTGGAGAGATGGCGTAAGAGGTGGAGGGCTGAGGCTGAGGGGATATCACATAAAAATTGGTTTGTGATTGAGCCTTAGAAGTGGAAGGTTGGGCTGTTTGCACTAAGGGCACCGCTGGAACTTGCTGAGGAAAGCGTGGCTGCTTTTTCTGGTAAGGATGGAAACGCCTAGGTTTCCTCTGTCCCTTACCTTTAGGTGTTAGGTCTTGCCTCCTCTTAGCCGTAAGGCCCCAACGGTCCTTAAGGCTCTGGTTTCAGCCTCGTAGCCTCTGACTGGACTTCCTTCACCATAGCTTCTGGGAAGAGATCTGCTCCCCAGATGTTAGACGAGAGTAACCTATTCGGCTCATGTCGAATGGTTGCCTCTTGTAGGACATGCTTCCTACAATTCGTTCTAGCAGTGGCAAACTCAAACATATCCGACTGTACCGTCTGAGTCAGGGCTTTGGTCATGAGTTTAAAAAGCGGTTCTGAGCCATAGGCTATGGTTGCTACTCGGACATAGCATAGAGTTAATTGACCTGGCTAATCGCGATTTCGCGTCAAATTCAGCCTGAATAAGGCTATCTGGGAGCCTGGGTAGCTTTTCACCAAACTGCTCCATAGCACAGTCCGGTTTTGAGTTTGCCAGCTGAGAAGGTGTTCGGCAAGTCTTCCCACAATTCTCCGGCTGAGGGGAGCAACGGAGATGTGGGATCTGCTTCCTTCAATTGAGGCATGGGTTTCCCCCTTCTGGGCCGCTGGGATGGTAGACCTCGCGATCTTTGTCAGGAACGGGAGCGGGGTACTCTCATCCATTGTGAAAATGGTAAAGGGACTCTTAAAAGGTTGTATCTTGGTATTAGAACAATCCATGTCCTCTAACACATGAGCCATTCTCTCTGAGCCTGGTCTCGTGAATAGAGGACTGTCTCCTTTGGTACCCTATCATCCCGAACCATGGCTGAAGCTGTAAGCCTTGCGTAGCCTATGAACGGAGGCTGGAGGTCTTCCGGGTAGAACTCGAAGACCTCTATCCTTCGAGTTCCAAATTCCGGTATAGAAATGAGACCGTCCTGGAAGGGGGCGTATGACGCTACTCTCCATGGATTGTTCATCGAGAACGGAGGTAGCGAGTCATACGGAGGAAGCTGAGTTCCACTCGTATTGGAAAGTGGAGGAGAGGCTAGAGGGGCTTCTCTCAGTCCGGCTATAATGGAGTCCTGGGAAGTAATCCTATCAGACAAACGAGAGATCATTTGTTCCATGCTACTCTTTAGGGACCCAACCAGGTCGCCCACCTGTTGCAACAGGCCAGCATTGGAGGGTCCAAGGCCGGAGCTGCTGCGGAGGTGGAGGGTGGCTCTGAATCGGAACCAAGGGTAGCGGAACTGGTGACTCTGCCGGGGTGCGAGATCTCTCTCTGGAGGATTTACCTCGAAGACTTAGAGCCGGAGCTAGAAGCTTTAGACCTGTCTGCTCCGGGATTCCCAGCCGGAGACTTACGCGAGGAGGATGACGCCGAAGTCGTCTTCTTAGACGACGACGACGTCTTAGTCAAGGATTTCACTGCTTGACCCTTGACCTTAGGTCTAACCGAAGCGTCAGGAGGAGTATACAATTCATCACCTGTAAAGCCTTGGAAGGATGGAGAGGTTGCAGAGTAGAAGAAACAGTTACGCCCAAGGGTGACCCTTGGGTGTCCACCTTACCTACTCGACCAACAGGTCGTCTACACCTACCATAGGTTCCACATTAATATCTAAAGTCGCGACGTCCGTGGAGATATCCTGGTCTTGGTCAGTTAATGAGGCAGCCAGCTGTTGTTGGATGAAGGCGATAGTCGGGGCCGCCTCTACTGGGTCGACGTATCCTGTCCCTTGCCTCCGGGAAGATTAACAGCGCCAACCGCTTCTCTAAGATGTAGGGCATACCCTTGGCAGCGTTCTTCCCAAAACCGCCGACCCAGGCCCGCAGGGTTGCCAGTGCGGTATCCCTCACTGCCGGCGCCTGGAAGAGAGGGCGTAGATTAGATTTAAGAATTCACTTAAAACTAAAAACTTAAAGTATAACTTAAACTTAGATGCCTTAAGTTAAAGTGAATGATGAAAACTTAAGCACTAAAACAGAAGCGGAGCAGCTACCGGAGATGGAATACTTACCCCTTCTAAAAAGCTGGCTCACCAGATCGTAACATATGGTACACGTCTCATGGTACCAGACCTGGATGTCCCCGTGCAGAGTAGGGGGCGCATGGAGCATGGGACCGGCAAACTTCGTGTCCACATGGGTCCTGAAGTATGGCGGCGCATCCCGGATGCTCACAGTTGGTGGTCTGTAAGTGGGAAGACACATGAGTATCTTAAAGAATATCACTTACAGGCTAAAGGACAGAAGAACTCCGTTGCATGCCGGAGCTCGGAAAAAATTTGGGCATAACCCCCCCCCTGCTTCGCCTGAATAGGCTATAATCCCGGAGAGATCCGGTAAGACACGTAAGGGAGGTGGCAAGGTTTAAGTACTTAAGATAAACTTATAGTTAATCTAATAACACTTAAACCTAAAACTCAAACGAACCGGACCAAGTCCAGTGCGTAGCGGAGTGTAGTAACTCGGCAATACGGTAAGGTTAGCAGGGACCCACTGTATGTTCCGGTCCACTCTACTGGTGGACTAACATCTTTCCGCTGGATGCCAGGACCTCCGATCAGGAAGGAGCCCTAGTAAGGTGGGAAAGAGCGAGAAGACATACAGGCTCGAGCGAACACGGAGCGACAAGGAAGCAACGGATGGGGGGAAAGGCCAGTACCCCCCACCACATTACCACCCGGCCGGACCGAGAAGCCGGAGAGGTCGAGTCCAGTCTGGGTCTGTCCCGTCTCCCTGGCCCCTCCGCCTGGGGGGAGAGAGGGAAGCAGGCTCGGGTATGTGGAGGCGAGCATGGGCAGACCGACCCACCCTCCCCCCCGACTCTATGGAAGAGCGGGAGGGGGGGGAAGGTGACTGGGCAGGCGTTCTGGCTGTCTCGTGATCGCGTAGTGACCACGAGGCGGTAAGACCAAAACAACAAACAACTAAGCCTAGGACAAATCAACTGATCAGAGAGATGCTATCGGGAAGCAACTGAACTGAAAAGCAGTAGCATAAAGGCCCACTGGGCCAAAACCAAACTGATCAGAGAGATGCTATAGGGAAGCAACCGAACTGATGAGCGGTAGTATAGGCTCAATGAGCCAGGACCTAGGCTAAGCCAGACGCCTAACTAACCTAACCATACAAAATACATGGTACAAATAAATAAAATTAAAAGAAAGAAAACAATATAGTAGGAGAAAAAATCCAGGAGTGTACGACTAACCCGAAGGAAAGTCTACCACTCAAACAAAAAAAAGCTAGTCAGAGGCCGATACTAAGAGCCGGGACTAGGGTCTGAAAGAAGAAGCCTACATAAGGTAAAAGACATGCATGCATGACAAACCTGAGTAGACAGTACCCTAAGTAAAACGGATAATTAATATAGAGCGTACATAGATAAGGGGATGTTCTAGGTATGGGAGACCAAGAACGAACCCACCACGCAGGCAGAAACCATGCTGCCATGCTTCCGACCCAGAGTACGTATTTATACCTAAAAAAACGGCAAATACTGTCTCAGGGCCGGAAAAAACCACTAACATAAATACTGAGTACTTAACTTAGCTGCTGCGATAGCTGCACGCTCCATTATAGATAAATCCAACGAAAGGGCACAAAAAACACAGAGAGAAAAATAGCACGTGTGACTCGTGTGCGCTAACTGAAAAGGATGGCCACCAGAGGCGCAGCAGTCGGCAGCATGGGATGGAGTAGTAGTAGCAACGAGCTGCTTCACTCTGTGGGGTCGGCTCTCCTCTTGGAGGGTTTTTTGTAGTGGGAGATTTCTATTGGCATTTGGCTCGTGGTAGTGGTCTCACTCGCCTAGTGTTCATACCGACACCCTCTTGGAGGGTGAGCGAGTCAGTTATACTGACCTTTTTTCTTTATTTTATTTATTCTCTGGTATTGTTAGTACATTTACCCTAGAAATAATAGATTAAAGGATATTTCGCGCAGCGACACGAGCTGAGCCCAGAAATGGGCTTAATGCTGACCCTTGGTGTAATCCAACACTAACTTCAAAGTTTTCTGTTTCCTGGACTGGTATACAAAAAGTATTTCATGTTAAATACATATTATTTCTGTAGAAAAGAAATGGTATACAAAAGGTGTTTCATGTTAATATGCTTTTAAACAAGCAGGTCAAATAGACAGTATAATAATTGTAACACTACCTGTTTGCTAGTCGTAACCTGATCTTTTCGTATCTAGAACTACGTTTTACATGTAAATTGCCTAATTTGTTCACAGCCCTACAAAAACACCACAGTAAATTTTATAATAAAGTTAAATTGACCAATAAACAATGAAATACAACATTTGGACCATTCAATAACTAACATAACCA
>NC_087221.1:7469046-7484897 GCF_015104395.2 Macrobrachium nipponense | reverse complement strand
CCCCGAAAAGGCTCACACAGGCTGTATGCTTTGTGAAAGTAGCAGAAGCAATCTTCCTTGGATCGTTATTTTAAAGAGGCCTTTAGCATTAGCAGGAGTAAGCAAAAAGGAAGAACCAAGTGATAAAAACAGAAAGTTGTAAGCAAAAAGGAAGAACCAAGTGATAAAAAACAGAAAGTTGAAAGTGGTGATGAAGTTGAAATTCTGTAAAAAAAAAAGAAAAAAAAAAAAAACCTACGTAAAGTTAAAAAAAAAAAAAAAAAAAAAAAAAAAGTAAAAAAAAAAAAGTAAAAAAAGTTAAAAATCAAAAAAAGAATTTTTTTTTTTTTTTAAATTTTAGTTTTTTGTAAAGTTAAGTGTTACAGTTTTGTTAATATGTTTTCGTAAATTTTAGTTTAGTTTTCCTTACATTTTTTTATGTGTTTCGTAGTTAAGTGTAACGTACGTACTTATCTGCCGCCTGTGCCTCCTCCTCCTCTGCCGCCACTTTCGGCGATAGCCCTCACTCGAAGGTAAGCTTCCACATTTTACATACAGTATTTCTTGTATACCATGTACACTAATACACTTTATTTACAGGTTAATTTGCATTACGTTATTAAGTTAGGTATTGAATGGTCCAAGTTGTTGTAGTATTTCATTGTTTATAGGTCGATTTAGCTTTATTATGAAGTTTACTGGGGTGTTTTTGGAGGGCTTGGAATGGATTAGCCATTTTACATGTAAAATGTGGTTCAAGATACGAAAACCTCATGATACGAAGGGCGCCTCAGAATGGATTAATTTCGTATCTCGAGGCACTACTGTACTTGGTAAGTATAAACAAAACATTTTATTATAAAAATAAAATTTTTGTTTAAGTAACTTACCAAGTAATTACATAGCTGATTCCCACATTGTAAGGAGGTGGGAATCATAGATGAACAACTATTGCAGTTATAATTGATAAAAGCATGCAAATAGAAAAATTTTCCCAGCACTAACATAATATGTACTTGTTGTTTCCTTAACTGTTAAGAGAGCTATAGCAGACAAGCTTCTGGCACAGCTACTCTCAACTTAGTAGAGGGGTGGTGTTAGACCAGGGTCACCTACTACATATTAGGGGCCTTACAGCGAGGAATTCACCAAGCGCTAGTAAAGCACAGACATTGCCCCTTCCCTGGGGGCAATACCATGAACAACAACAAAATGCCAGAATACTGATAAACTACCTACACCAAATATTGAAAACCACCACCCTACCAACGATTTTGGAGGGTCTCCAGTACCAAGTACCCCCCCAGACTCCCCAAGGACTCACACCGGTTTTCAAGGCGAAGAGTAAGGTAGGAAGGAGTGCTTCCTATGCTTCTTATCCCATTACTATGCCAGCCACTGTGAACGGACCCAAGGTACTCTAATCAGTAAAAATCGTTTCTACTTCTTAAAGATAATGATTCACAAAGACTGACTTCCATTTTCATTATGTGGATTGGAGAATGGAAACTAACAAAAGATTATATCTGAAAGCCAGAGATGTTGCCACTGCTCTAATCTCATGAACCTTTACCTTCAAAACAGGTAGAGCCTCTACTGCTAACTGAAAACGGGCATCCTGAATGTGGTCTCTAAGAAAGAACGAATGGGGGTTCTTAGAGAGAGGACGTGAGGGGTCCTTAACAGAGAACCACAAGCTATTGGAAGGCCCTTTAATGTTTTCAGTTCTGTGCATGTAAAATTTCAGAGCCCTCACTGGACAGAGAGTCCTTTCTCCATCTTCCACTCCTACTACACTAGACAAGTTCTTGATAGTAAAAGAACGAGGCCAAGGTTTCGTAGGATTTTCGTTCTTAGCGAGGAAGCCTAAAGTAAATGAGACTGAAGCATCTCCATTAGAGAAACCAACCCTTTTATGTAGGGCTTGAATTTCGCTCACTCTTCTGGCCGAGGCTCAAGCAAGCAGGAAGAGTGTCTTTGTAGTTAAATTCCAGAGTGAGGCAGAAGCTAGAGGTTCAAAAGGAGGACCAGACAGCCATTTCAGGATTACGTCTAAATTCCATGATACCTGCCGAGAGTCCTTACCTTTGCAGGTATCAAAAGACTTAATCAAGTCCGATAAGCCTTGATTTGAAGACAAATCCAATCCTCTGTGCCTAAATACTGTAGAAGAAGACAATCATCTAGACGTCCTTAGGTACAGAAGAAAATCAGCTATCTCTGTCACAGATGTTCATGAAGAATAGACTTAATTTCTTCTGCACCAAGCTCGGAAAATGTTCCACTTGTACTGGTAGACGTTGAAGGACGACTTTCTTCTACATTTTGAGGTTGCCTCTGCAGCCGCTCTCGAAAAACCCTTTGCTCTGAGGAGTCGGACGACAGTTTGAATCCTGTCTGAGCCAGAGTAGATAGTCCTTGGTGGAACCTTGCATTGTGGTTGTCTGAGCAGTTTTTTGTTTGTTTTGGGAAGTAACCTGGGGGAAAATTTACTAACAGACTTACTAGGTACGGAAACCATTCCCTGAGAGGCCGGAAAGGAGCTATGAGGATCATTGCTACATTCTTGTGGGACTGGAACTTTTGTAACACCTCCCTGATCATTCCTAGGGGTGGAAAGGCATAAAGTTCCTTGTGTGACCAGTCCAGTAGCAAGGCATCCACTACCCATGCTGCTGGGTCCAGCACTGGAGAGCAATAAAGTGGAAGCTGGTGATTTTTGGCGGTTCCAAACAATTCGATCATCGGTCTTTCCCACAACTTCCAAAGGTCTATGCAGACCACTGGATTCAGAGTCCATTCTGTAGGGATGACCTGATTTTTGCGACTGAGTTGGTCTGCTAACACATTCATCCTGCCCTGCACAAACCTTGTCACTTGCAAACAAGTTGAGCTCTGGGTTCAGAGGGGAAAGTGACTTTCCTTCCAGAAGTCTTCTCTCTGATCTCCACTAAAGCAGATGTTGTTTGACTTCCAGCGAAATTGGGAACACGAAGTCGTCTGAGGACTTTTTCCTGTTCCACTGGGACCAAAGGTAAAACTGAAGGATCCTCATATGAAGTTTGCCCAGCGAAACGAACTGTTCGATGGAGGATGAAGTTTATTAGCAGGTTCATCCAATTTCTGGCAGAGCACTTTGGGAGAGAAAGGAACTTGTCTACTGTGTGAAGACATGACTACTCTCTTCATGGAGGGAAAAGCCTGAAAAAGAAGAGTCCAGCGTCATTCCCAAATACACTATCCGTTGTGTCTTCCCAAATACACTATCCATTGTGTCGGGACTAGTTGGGATTTTGGCAGATTGATTAGAAGATCGAGTTCTTGAGCTAACTTCAAAGTCTTGTAGATCTCTCATGCAGCTTAGTTCTGTTGCAGAGCGAAGAAGCCAATCGTCCAGATAAAGGGCGATGTTGACCCTCATCAGATGTAGCCAACCTTCCAGAGGAGCCAGAATGCAAGTGAACATTTGAGGAGCCGTAGATAGACTGAAGCATAGGGCCCGAGACTGAAAGATTTGATCTTTGAAGACAAATCTTAGGTACTTCCTTCAGTCCGGATGAATGGAAACATGGAAGTATGCATCTTGCATGTCTATGGAGACCATCCAGTCCCCTCTGTGGATGGAGGCAAGAATTGAGCGATTTGTCTCCATTTTGAACTTTGTCTTCAAGACAAAGACATTCAGCACACTCACATCCAGGACTGGCCTCCAGCCACCTGAAGACTTCTGGACCACAAAAAGTCAGTTGTAAAAGTCCTCGGTCTGTGGGTCCTCCACTCTCTCGATCACTTTTTTTTTAGAAGAAGAGCAGACACCTTGTCGACCAGAACAGAATAGTACTTTTCCAACCTGAGAAAGTACGTTGTCAACATAATGGGTTGCTTGACAAAGGGTGGATAGTTGACGAACGGAATAAAGTATTCCACTCTTAGGACCTCTACCACCCATTGTTCTGCTCCTGTTCTGTTCCATTCTTGCCAGAAATGATGGAGTCTGGCACCTACTGCTGCATGAGAACGACTGTCCTCATTGCTTAGAGGTGGGCTTGGAGGAAGACTTCTTAATTGTTTTGGATGGAAAGCAGGCATTTCCTCTTGATTTGGATAGCTGTCTCTCTTTGTCCCCACGAAAGGGTCACTGTTGCAAGGGAGAAGTTGTCTTAGGGACAAAAGCTAGAGTCTCCCTGAAATGCTTGGATGATTGGGAGAGCAAATTCTGGGTTGACTTCTGCAAATCAGAAGCGATCCCACTAGCGACATCCTGAGGAAACAGGAATTCGCAAACCAGTGGTGAGAACAGAAGAGCTGATTTCTGGACTGAAGTAACTCCTTTAGCCATGAAGGAGCACCATAACTCACACTTCCTAAGAATGCACATCGCGAAGGTAGAAGCGATTTGGCGAGAACCTTCACTAATGCCTCTCTCTAAACATGAGAACTCCTAAGAGGTTGGAAGAAACCGATGGAGAAATTGCTGAAGAAGCATCCTAAATTTTCGTACCAAGGGAGCCAATAGTCCAGTCCATAAAAGTAATAACTTCTAAAATCTTAATAAGATTTAGAAGGAGGTGGTCCATCTCAGCCGAGGAAAACCTGATTTTTGCCGCTGTGAAAGCCAATCTCTGAAGAAAACACTCAATAAATCCTGAGAAGTCCCCTTGGGTGGAGGCAGAAACACCCAAAGAGTGAGATTCCCCAGTGAAATAGTAAGAATGTCTTCTCTAATTCAAGCAAGAAGGAGGGAAAGAGAAGACTGCTTTCTCTTGTGCTCTCTTTTCTGCTAACCAACTTTTGACCTCACCCATAGCTTTCTTGGTTGAAATAGAAAGCACTAACTGGGGGAGATCACGAGACTCCGAAGAAACTTTACTCACATGGAGAGTTGTAGCTGGAGGGGCAGGAGTAGCTGGCTTGAAACAGTTGGGATAACTTTTCAAGAAAAATCGGCTTCATAAGCCGATGGCGGTTTAGAATCTTCTGTAGCAATCTGTTCCTCTTCCGCAGAAGATACATTAAACAAATGAGGGTCGGCTGTGCCAACCTAAGGAGAAGACAAAATACGATGAGCCTCGGACAGAATCGGTGTCACAAATGACTCCGGTTCAGGTGGAAAAGGGAGCTCTGGCACTAATGGGTGCTCCTGCACCCCTGACTATCCATGCATCGAAGTCTCAGGCACCGATGGGCGCTCATGCATTGAAGTCTCAGGCGCCGAGGGGTGCTCCTGCATCAACGAGGGATTCGGAGTCGAAATACGCTCGGAAACAGAGACATGGTTGATAGGAACAGCACATACGGGAGCCACAGCAGGGGACAATTCATGCCCTGGTGTCCTAGGCCACTCGTGAACTGTAACTGGTACAGCGTGAAGGGCCAAAGGCAATGCTGGCGCTGAAGCCCGCACCGATCTCGGATGCTTACATCTCGCTTCAAGTTGGGAAAAGTCTCCTTCCGGAAGTTTATCAGAATTATCCAAAGAAAAAGTCTCTGGGCTATCCCAGAAACTACAAGAAGGTTTAACCTCCTTTACCTTCTTAAGCAGTACCTGAAGGGTACAATTAGAGTCCACTGCAGACCTTTTCAGTGGTCTGGAAAAGTCACTATCGCACCATTGGCGCTGTTTCTCTAGACTCGAATAATCCGAGCTTGAAGAAAGACAATCACTTTCCAAGTCGCCTTTCCAATGGCTGTCTTTTGCTACCTGGGAAACACCTACAGGTGCGACTGACGGTCCGACTGCCTGTAGGCAGACCCCACCAACCTCCATTGGGCCTCCGGTATGACTTATCCCAGGCGCGGGCGAGTATGTCAGGGACCTTAACCTAGGAGAATTGGCGGGACGAACAGCCAACTCCTCCACTAACACTTTACTTTTTTTTTCTTCATTTAGAAGCATATGCACTGACTCACCTAGCTGAGCCATAGAGTTAGCGAACAGCTCAAACTTATGTTCAAACTTTGCATCAAGACTGGCAATGGCACTGGGATTGGAAGCATTGGGGTCGGGAACAGGATTAGGTGGAAAAGAGGAGACTGGGTTTGGGGTATGAAACAAAAATCACAGGCATCTCAGAGGAAGATTCCTGGCTAGCTAAAGACTTTTTGTACGTAGCAGTAGCCTTACGCTTCCTATCTTTTTCTAACTTTGAATGGTAAGAAGATAGAACCCTCCATTGTTTTTCCTCCCTGCCTATACACTCATTACAAGTTAAATCAATAGTGCAAACTTGACCCCTACATCTAAAGCAAACAGAATGGGAATCATACTTTGCTGAAAGGCTGCAAAAACAGACACTTGACAGACTAAAAGCTCTAAACTGGTCAAGTAGTACTATTAATTATACCTGACTAGTTAATAAAACGTCAAATGCTTCTTTGCCGAGTGTTTTTACCTATTCCCCCTATAGTGGGCGGGGTACCGACTATGCTGAAACAAAAAAGAATCACTATGCCACGATTTTCAAATTTTAGCTACCCATCCTTAGAATACTTAGCTATGTAATTAGTACTTGGTAAGTTACTTAAACAAAACTATTTGACTCTGTACTCCTCCACTTTTATAACTTATCAAATACATACTTATCTAACTTTTGAAACCATGTGTTCATACAGGCCAATTAAAAACTCTGAGCCATCTGCAATAAATAATCCCCATCTTCATTTCTAATTCCAAACCCATGGCCTCTGTTTAACCTCCTCTAACCTATCTCTGCTCGTCCACCTGCCATTCATATCAGTACCTGTTTAAATTAGTTTCTCTCCTTTTTTTTTCACTGTTCTAAGGGCAGTCTCAAACTCTTGTCTAAATTATTCTTTCTCGTTGCTCACTGGCATCCCATCTGAGGTGGGTTATACTGATATTACGTATATTATTGTCTTTGTCCCTATTATTATTTGAATCTTTAAAAATCCTATCATAAAAAAATGTCATTTTACTTGAAAAGGTTGTTTATTTACAGCATTGGTTTCAAAATTAGTATTTTTATAAACAAGTAGTAATTCATCTTTTATCTTCTAGGAAAGATTGATATGTGTCCTGGCATGCTTTATTGAATTATATGGTGAATACCGTTTATTCTTTAATGCGATGATGCAAGATCAGCTCTACAAAACCTTGATGGCTGGTTTACGGAGCCATCATAATCCTCCAGTTCATTTACTCTGATGATAATATTATGTCCCCAAGGTGACTATAGATCAGGTGAGTTATTTTTCCTCTCTCTTTTTCTCTCTCTCTCTCTCGACTCTCTCTCTCTCTCTCTCTCTCTCTCTCTCATCTCTCTCTCTCTCTCTCATTGGCAGATTTAACGGGGGGACCACCTGGTTATGTGGGCCCCCATGGATAGAATTATGTGTAAATCTCAGAGATATACTGGTACATAATTAAATTTTGTTAATATGTACCCAATATATATCAGTGGTCCCCCGTATTCGCGGGGGATGCGTACCAGACCCCCCAGCGAATAGGTAGAATCCGCGAATGTTTGGAACCCCTATATAAAAATGCTAAAAACAGCCTATTTCACATAAGTGACTTACCGAACAGTTACATAGCTTATAGCTTCTTACCTACGGCAGTCGAAATTCAAATGTTGGCGCCAGCGGCGTTGCTATCTTAAGTATAGGTGATACAAGACCCGCCCACATCCGGGAACCCTGGGTACTGTTAGCCTTCTACCGTCAATTTTCGTTTCTGCCGCTCACGGGGTAACACCTGTGAGATTTTCGCTGCAGTCTCCTGCATCGCCATTTTGGTTTTTGTTTGGTGATGTACAAGTTTTTGGTTTTTTCTTGCCAGTTAGCTATCTCTATTCAGTTTTTCGTCATTATGCTAATTATGTCAGATTCTAGTTCATCTGCTGTAAGGTTTTGCAGCGCTGGCTGCAAAACAAGATTAGCTAAGTTATGTCACGATCCGCACTCTAAGTGCACTAAATGCAGAGGACAAAATTGTAATGGTATGGATGTGACATGTGATGAATGTAAAGAATTGGATGAACAGGGATGGAAGGCGGTTAGATCGCATGCTGAGAAAATGGAGAAAGATAGGAAGAGGAAGGCAGCTCTTAGGGCTAGTAGTAAGAATAGGTTAGAAACTACTCCTGTTCCTTCGGAGACAAATAAGTCTTCTCTTGCCTCTCCTTTATTAGAGAATATTTCTCAATTAATAGTCCTCCTACTTCTCCTTTGATTACCCCTGTTCAAGTTGCCCATGTTTCCGAACCCAACACCATTGCCTTGCTTGTAGTCTAAGATGGATAAAAAGTTCGAAGTGTTAGCTGAATCAGTTATGAAGTTAGAATGTCTTTTAAAGCTTCGTAGATAGTACAGTGCAAATCTAGTGCAGTGCAAAGTGTTAATGTTGCGCCTGAGGAGGCGGTTGTCCGTTCCCCCTCGATCTCGACCAGACGAAGGTCACTGTCCCGTCCCACTCCCCCGCAACCGGGAGAAGACATACCGGAGGTCGGAAGGAGTCTTGGGGGAGTTTGCCCACGGTCAGCCGTACACTCCGTCGACTCGCGGGTGTCGTCCAAAAAGATGTGGAAAGGTGTTAGTGTTTGTGATTCTCGTCTGTCTTCTGATTCGGAAGTGCAATCGCCACCGTGCGCAAAAGGCGAGGTGATTTGGTGTCTCGACCGTTAAAAAGACATTCGATTCTTGCGGTGATTCGTCACCGACTCCTGTTAGAAGTCTAAGAGGCACGTTGGAGTCCTCAACCTTCGTGTAGTTTTGCTCCGGATGTGATATTAGTGAATCTCCTCCGCAGTCGCATTTTTCGGCTAAAAGCAATGGCTCTCCCGCGGACTAAACTTTGTGATAATTCACGATCGCTCGACTCTCCCAAGCGAGTCTCGGTCGCAGTTTCGGCTCGGTCGCCTCGTTCGACTCCGTATTACTGTCCAGTAGAAGAAGCGTATTCGCTCGTCTTTGTTCGACTCCCCTCGCCGTGAGTCGATAGATTTCGACTGGTTGTTCGCCTGTGTCGACTCGTGGTGCGGAGACTTCACCTGTTAGAAAGAATCGTTCTTCGACTGAAAGACCATCGACTTCTACAGTGTTAGACGATTCTACCTTAGCTCCATTTAAGAAGCATTTCCAGGATCTTAGAGTTTGTTGAAATCCTCCACGGGTAGAACATAAGCCTGATTTCGACTCTGCTTCCGTGCAGTCTGAAGAGGAAGCTTTGGATCAAGATGACAAGGATTCGTCTGCTATTCGAGTCTTCTTAAATTTTTCCTGTCCACTTATCCAGATTACTTTGAACCTGCTTCTCCGTCTTCACCGCCTTCAATGTTCGTTAAAGATAGGAAGACAGCGTATTGTGCTACCTAAACTGGTTCTTTCTCAGTCCTCGAAGCAGGCCCTTAAGGAGTCAACAGAGTGGCTTTCTAAGAAGAGGGAAACAGTAAGGCTTCGTTTGCTTTCCCACCTTCTAAGCTTCAGAGTAAAGCGTATCGCTTCTACGCAACTGGAGAAGTTCCTTCTTTGGGAGTGTCTGCCTCCTCCCAGGGAGACTTCTCCGGTTTAGTGGACTAACACCGAAGAGCAGCTTTTTCGTCAGCTAAATTTTGTTTTCTTCTTCAGAGCTAGACCATTTGGTGAAGAATATTTTTAAAGTATTTGAGGTATTTAGTTTTTTGGACTGGACTATTGCCTCTTTAGCTCGCAAGATTGAAGACTGTCAGTCTTTAGAAGAAGATTTTGCCACAGACTGGTTAAGAGTTCTGTCCTGTGCGGATAAGGCTGTTAGAGATGGTTCAGGAGAATTAGCAGCCCTTTTCACAATGGGAGTGATGAAGAAGAGAGAAAGGTGGTGTTCTTTCGTGTCTAAAGGAGTCACTAATAACCAGAAGTCGGCTCTCATGTTGCTCCTCTCTGTAAATCTCATCTTTTTCCCTGAAGAAACCATTCAACAAAAATTCTATCAGATTTAGAAAAGAAATCTACTAATGATCTCCTTCTTCAGTCTTCCAGACGTCCGAAAGAGCCTACTCCGACAGGAGCTAAGTCTTCTCCTCTTCAGAAGCATCCCTTTCGAGGGAATAAACCTAAGTGGCAACGACCCAGGACTAATTTGTGTCCACAGTACAAGTCCTCAAAGAAACCTCCCCCCAAACCTTCGGACAAGTGAGAAGCCGTTCCTTCAGTGCAAGTAGGGCAAGACTCCATCTTTTTTGGGAAGAATGGAGTCGAAGAGGTGCAGAGCAATGGGTAGTTCAAGTTCTTCGAGAGGGATATTCGATTCCTTTTTGTTTTAGATCCTCCTCTCTCCGATACACCAATCAGCTTAACAGCATATTCTCCAGGATCAGAGAGAGCTTTGGCTTTAGCAGCAGAGGTCAATGCACTCATCAAGAAGGGAGCAATAGAGGAAGTCCTCGACAGTTCTCAGGATTCTACAAACAGACTCTTTGTAGTTCCCAAAGCCTCGGGAGGTTGGAGGCCAGTGCTAGATGTAAGCGCATTGAACCTTTTTTGTGCTGAAGACAAAGTTCAATATGGAACAAATCATTTCTGTGATGTCGGCACTTCGCCCAGGCGATTGGATGGTGTCCCTGGACATGAAGGACGCCTACTTTCATGTGCCCGATTCACCAGAGTTCAAAGAAGTTCCTGAGATTTGTGTTCGAAGGGAGGACGTATCAATTCAGAGCCCTTTGTTTCGGCCTTTCGACGCCCCTCAAGTATTTACTCGTGTTCTTGCTCCATTGGGGAAATGGCTGCATATGTTGGCATAAATGCAGCATTTTCCTGGAACGACCCCACTGGCTTCTCAGATCGGGTTCGAGGACACAGTGCGTGAAGGATTTACGGAAGACACTGTCATTAGCGAGTCAATTGGAATTCTCATCAACCTGGAGAAGTCTCATTAGTGCCGTCCCAGAAGATCCCCTATTTGGGGATGATTCTGGACTCTCAGACTTTTCGGGTTTTTCTGTCCCCGAAAAGAATAGAATCTTGTCTCAAAAAAGTGAGCCAATTCCTGAATCGTCAGTCCTCCTCCGCCTTGGAATGGATGAGTCTTCTAGGGACGTTATCATCAGTAGAGACGTTTGTAAAGTTGGGTCGTCTTCACATGAGATCTCTTCAGTTTTATCTCAAAGCGAGTTTGGTGTCGGAAGTCTCACCAGACACGTATTCGTTCCCAGTGTCGGAAGAGATCAAGAACGACTTGAGATGGTGGATGTCGAGGGAAAGATTGCAAGAGGGTCTCTCCCTGACATTAAGGAACCCAGACGTAGAATTATACTCCGACGCATCGGACAGAGGTTGGGGAGCTCTCCTAGGGACCAAAAGATCTCAGGATTATGGTCAGAGAAGAGAGGTTGAATCACATCAACATGAAGGAGTTGAAGGCGATTTGGTTCGGTCTGCAAGCATTAGCTCCTTTGGTCGTGGGAAAGAGAGTGGCAGTATACTCCGACAACACCACCGCTCTATCTTATATCAGGAATCAGGGAGGAACCCATTCATTTCTCCCTCAACAAAGTCGCAGAAGATCTCCTTCTCTGGTCTCAAGATCGGGATATTTCCCTCATTCCGAGGTTTGTACAGGGGAAGTTAAATGTACTGGCAGACGAACTCAGTCGAGTAAACCAAGTTCTTCCCACGGAGTGGACATTGCAAGACAAAATTTGTCAGGAACTGTGGAAACTTGGGGAAGACCTTCAGTGGATCTGTTTGCCACGTCGAGGAACAATCGACTTCCGATCTTTTGTTCCCCAGTTCCAGATCCTCTTGCTTGGAAGACCGACGCAATGCTTCAGGATTGGACGGGTCTAGACGTTTACGCCTTTCCCCCATTTGGAATGAATCAGAGAGTGTTGAACAAGTTCCTCTCACATCAAAATGTGTCAATGACGTTGGTAGCACCATTCTGGCCCAGGAAAGAGTGGTTTCCAGACCTTCTCAAGTTGGTTATAGACCATCCCAGAACTTCCTTCCTCAGTATCCTCGGCTACTCAAACAGCCCCACTTCGACAGGTATCATCAGAATTTGTCCGCTCTGTCACTGACAGGGTTCAGACTGTCCGAACTCGTCAGAGCTAAGGGGTTTTCTCGTAGAGCGGCAGAGGCTATTGCTAACTGTCGAAGAGCTCTTCTGCCAAGCTTTACCATCAAAGTGGGAGTCTTTAGGACATGGTGCAGAGACATAATTTCTCGTCTTCTAACCTCTGTGACAGAAATAGCTGATTTTTTGCTGTACCTTAAAGAAGTTAAGAAACTTGTCGGTATCGACAATTAAAGGGTACAGAGCTATGCTGTCCTCGTGTTTAAGCATAGAGGGCTTGACATCTCCTCTAACCAGGATATTGGAGATTTAATTAAATCTTTTAATACAGTAAAAGTTATCCAAGAAGGATAGTGTGGACTGGCAACTTGGACGTAGTTTTAACTTTTCTGATGTCTTCACGATTCGAGCCACTTCGTGAAGCGTCTTTGAGAGATGTAACGAGGAAGGCACTTTTTCTCTTCGCTTTGGCTACAGCAGGAAGAGTGAGTGAGTTACAAGCCATCCACAAAGAGGTGGGGTTGGGCAAAAATCGTTAATGCGGGTTTGTTTCTTTTGTTAACGAATTTTTAGGCAAAGAACGAATCTCCCTCTAACCCATGGCCTAAATCTTTGTACTTGAGGGATTATCTATATAGTGGGTCCGATGGACGAAGAATATTTACTGTGTCCTGTCAGAGCTCTGAAATGTTACCTGTCAAGGACACAATCCGTTAGAGGTAATTCCGACCGACCTTTGGTGTTTGCGGTTAAGAATTCTGCAAAACCCCTCTCCAAGAACGCTATTTCGTTTCTTTTTGAGAAGTCTGATACTGAGTCACACTCTCAAGTCCAAGATCAGACTCTAAATGTGCTTAAGGTGAAAGCACATGAAATACGTGCAGTGGCGACATCCTTAAGCTTCAAGCACAATATGTCGCTTTCCTCGATTCTTCAATCTACGTTTTGGAGATCGAGATCTGTGTTCGCCTCATTTTACCTGAAGAATGTAGAGGCTACCTATGATAGTTGTTGTAAATTGGGTCCTTTGTACGGTAGCGGGCATGGTGTTGGGAAAGGAAACATAGGGGAACTTTCTATCCTCTATTGTCTCCTCGCCTTGTTATAGGTTGTTGAGTCGTGGGCAGACTGGAGGCTCATAGTACTTTGGAGAACCTCCAGATCTTATTTATTACTTTTGAGTATGTCATTATTTTTGGTATAGGTGATGGTCTGTTGTTTTTTTATCTGGTTTCTGAAGCCCAGGGCAAGGGCATTATCTGTTTTTTAATATTTTGTCAACCAACGGTCTTGTCCATGGTTACAAAATCCCACTAAGTAGGGACGACCCTGGCCTATACTGCCACGTCTCCTACGAGTGATGAGAGCGCCAACCAGAGGCAGTATTCTCCTCCGCAGCTGCTCTCTCACAAGTAGGGTACTGCAACATTTGCTGTTTAATGTGGTCTTACTGTCATTTTTTTTATGTAGTCCATCTACCCTCCTTCCGGGTAGTTTGGATTCAGCTATGTAACTGTTCGGTAAGTCACTTTATGTGAAAGAAAAATGATATTTTCATGATAAAAATAAAGTTTCACATATACTTACCGAACAGTTACATAATCAAAGCCCACCCACCTCCCCACAGATGGACGTGTCGGCTAAACGAAAATTGACGGTAGAAGGCTAGCAGTACCCAGGGTTCCCGGATGTGGGCGGGTCTTGTATCACCTATACTTAAGATAGCAACGCCGCTGGCGCCAACAATTTGAATTTCGACTGCCGTAGGTAATAAGAAGCTATAAGCTATGTAACTGTTCGGTAAGTATATGTGAAACTTTATTTTATCATGAAAATATCATTTTTGTTAGTTAAAACTTAAGAAAAACCACTAAAAAATTTTCATACTTGTTTTTTAATAGTTTTATCACAAAAAGTGCATTTTATGATGAAATTGATAACAAAAACCAGGAATTTGTGGATATTTCTCATAGAAAAATACCGCGAAATGCGCGAATTTTTTCCGCGAATAATGCAGGGAAACGTTTCCCGAGAGAAATCCGCGAATGTGTGAGTCCGCGAATCCGGAGAACGCGAATACGGGGGGTCCACTGTATGTGTGTGTGTATAAATGTATATATATATATATATATATATATATATATATAGATATATATATATATATATATATATAAGACAGAAACGTTGGCGAAAGCAGGCCACAGCATATTGAAAGGACAGGGTGACAAGGAGATAGCCGGTCATCAGGTAATAGTACATTTATTGCCGACGCATTTCGTAACACATAGTTACATCATCAAGGCTAAAAGAGAAACAATACAAATTAAAAATACATGAAACATAACTTTGACTTTAAGAGTCTCAATAAATATACAAAAAACTACATAAAATTGAAAGCAATTTAAAAAGCACCTGCTAGACTAAAAAGTTGAAGACTGAGTGATTCAGAAGAGGGAAGAAGCAGCGAAGAAAGCCGGTTCAACCCAGATACAACTGTACAGAGGAAGTGTGTGAGTTCAACTTGGGCACTAACTGCTTAATAAACAACGACTCTAATATAAGCAGTTCGTCTAAACGGCTTGTTTGGCCCAAGACAGAGAAATCAGTATAATTGATGGTGGTTTTACAAATTTTTGCATGATTTCTGATATTTGAAAATTCTGGATTGGACACTCTGCAGCCAGTACGATGACTTACACCATTATGTGAATCAGCTCTGACTTTTAGCAAACGTTTAGTCGAACCCACGTAAGTCCCCAAATCACATCTGGGGCAAGTATATTTATATACGACTGACGATTGCAATATTGGCAGAGTCTGTCTTTAAATTTGAAAAGTGATCTTATTGTAAGGGGATTTTTTGGAATTAATATAACTTGCAACATATTAAAGTGTTTTTCAATTGCAGACTTGAGATTCCTTCTAAATTTGTCGTCTTGGATGTATGGAATACTGGCATATAGTTTTCTTTCGTGGAACAGTGCTTATGGAAGGGGAGTCCGATAATTTCTTATTTAGAAAATTCTTGCAATGTTTGAAGAAAACATGTGAGGGAAACCAGTTATCGGAAAAATATTTAAACAGGAACAATATTTCTTTATGATACAATTCCCAGGAAGAGGTTAGAGTGTTAAGCTCCGAATGGAGGGCAAGGTTAAAAACTTGAATTGTTAAGTTTAAAATTATAAAAAACAAGCACTATAAAAGTTTGAACCCAGACCGGAGAACGTCTTTTTTCTAAGACGGAAGTGTTAAAACTATCACCACTTCGAACACTAAAACACCAACCAAAATGGTAATCGATCATTTTCCCCTCTCTCTAATGTAAACTTGATATTAGGATGCAATTCATTAAGTATGAGAGAAATTGATCAGCATGGATAGCTGATTTAAAAAGAACAAAGGTGTCATCGACAAACCTTTTATACACAAGAGGATAAAAACCAAGGGGGCAATTTTCCAACATGTCCTCCTCCAGGGAGCACATGAAAATGTTGGAAAACGTGGGAGACCGAGAGGTGATCCCATTGCCATTCCGTCAACCTGTTTATACAGATGATCATTAAAATAGCAGCTGTCCAGCACTGCTAATTGCAACAATTTCTTAAAAAGGCAACGATCATAGTTAAAATAAGTGTCATTAGGTTCAATAAAAATTTTATCTAAAATAACCTCGATTGTTTCTTCTACTGGGACATTTGTAAATAAAGATTCAACATCGTAACTGGTTCATATATAAGTCAGAGTCTTAGACATAAAATATATGATTTGAATTCTTCGGAGTTTTTCAAGGTATGTTTGATTAGAAGTAAATGGTTCTAGTAAAGGAACTAGGTATTTAGCTAGTTTGTAATTCGGA
>NC_087221.1:7429046-7461546 GCF_015104395.2 Macrobrachium nipponense | reverse complement strand
GATGCTACGGCACGCACAAAGGAGAATTCGTTGGATTAACTCTCCTCTGCAATGTGCGATGCTATGGCATGCGCACAGGAGGCTTCGATAATTGAACGCTCCCCTGCAGTGCGTGATGCTTCGGCACGCGCACAGGAGCCTTCATTGGAGAGAGGTCGCAGAGAAACTGTCTCTCCCTGTTGGGGATAATGCGCCAACACGCCGCTACCTTATACACCGCAGCGAGAACTACTTCCTAATGCGCACCATTCATTTGCGCGCCATGTTACTCCTGGACAGCGCGCCCCGGCAGGACGCGTGATTGTGCATGCGTCCTTTAGACAGTGATCACCTGTAAAGTGTGTTACCCAACACGCTGCCTCAGCAACAGAGTAAGCGCGCACCGAGACGCGCTACTGCCTGTGTGTGCCAACACGCGCCACCATAGCATTTTTCTAAACACTCTTGCAGGTGCTCTTGGTCTCCAGTATCATGCTCCAGATGTGCTCCTTCTTCGGAACGCTCTTCTTTGTCTACCCATGCAACAGGATGCGCAATTTCACCTGTAGAGCATCAACGCTCTCCAGTGTGTTTTAACGCGCGCGGCTCTAGGTGTTCTCCTGTGCGCCAATTTGCGTGCCATTCGCCTGCACGTGCTTACGTGCATTCAGAATCTGTGTGCGCGCCCACACTGACACACGCTCTTGCTCTTGCAGATACACACGTACCTGTTAAACCTTTTCCTCTGTTTTTTGCAATGTTTTGACACGGAAAACAGAGATGTCTGAGTCGGAGTAACTGTCCTCGGAACTTCCGTTGTCTGCTCCTTCTCCGGAGGTCCCATCTTCACTTTGGGATCCTCATAAAGCTGCAACCCAGCCATCCAAAAGGCAGCCATATAGGCTTTCACCATTAATCAGAGGTCGTCGTTCCCTGACTCTCCCTCGAGAACAAGGCCGCAAGCGGGCTCCTTCTTCATATAACCTTCCAGCCCCCCTTCCGATTCCTCTTTGGAAGTTTGGGGAGCAGTTAAGGGGATTTACTATCCCTAAGCTGCCACTAGTGCTTAACGTCAGGCGAGAGGCGTTCTGGAAGCAAAGGCATCCCGTGACTCCTAATGAGTCAAGACCTCCAACCTCTTGAGGTTTTCGATGTCCAAGGGCTCGTTCCCTTGTAGAGAAATATCATATCTCACCTATCGAGTTTGAACCCAGCCGAGATCCTCCTGACAGGGCTCCAACAATGCTTGTGGAGAGGGCTCCATCTCCCCTCTCTCCTCCAGCTTCGCCAGAAGTAGATAGGCGGCCTCCAACTCCACCTTCCCCCTTCTTGCAAGGGGCTGTCCGACAGGGGCATAAGGACCTGTGGAAGGCAGCGAAAAATCGCTCTCATGATTCCAAGCCTCCAAGGGCTCCTGTGGCTCTGGGGGCCTCGGATCTCGGACCTTCTGCCGCCCTTCATGAACGACTAGAGACTTGGCCTTTTTCTTCTTCAACACTGGACCCCTCTCATTCATGCCCAGGTGCATCAATGCAGAGGGAGGATGATTTTCACGAGGCAACCAATGATTCAGTTGGCTACCTTCCGGAACCAGCTGCTCCAGCTGTTCTGGAAGATGCGGCAGCTGAAACCACCTTCCGCAAGATCATCAGTCTCATCCAGACAGTAAACAGCCTAGGAGAAGCTCCAACTACTTCTCCAAAAGGCTGTACGTCGGCAGTCGTCCTTCTGTGTTGCGCCCCTTGGGGTGCTCGGTCCCGGTTTGAGCTAGCCTTGTCATCCCTGACAAGGGAGGCTCTGACCAAGGTCGATAGACAAGTTTCAGCGAGGAAGGACTCGCTGCGGGCATCTCGGTCCTCTAAGCTACTCCCCTCTGCTTTCCAGAAGCAGAGGAAGTACTATGTGGCCCAAGAGGCTGAACCTTCACCCTTGCCCATAAACCCGATGATAACATCATTGGCACCCGGAGTTTTACTCCAGACACTGCAACACCGAACCTCGACGCTCTCTTTCCAGATGTCGCAGCTCGAACAAACGACTATGGCAGTGTTGCAAGCAGCTTCATGGTTGGACTTATGGGGGGCACGGTGGGCTGTCTTGCCACCTCTGAGACTCCACAGCAGCCTGACAAGCAAGCGGACATGGCCCGTCAGCTCCATGACCTTGTTTTGTCAGGAGGTAAGGCTATGGAGTTCTTAGTCCATCAGCTTGCCAACCTCTGGGCCAACCTGGTGCTGAAGCACAGGGACGGCATCTCATCAAGGCTTGATCAAGCTGTGGACCCTCAGGATGTGACCTACCTGAGGAATGCCTCGCTTCAGGGATCCACCCCCTTTCCATCTTTGGATGTAAACGAGGTGAATGGAAACTTAAAGAGAGCAAGCCAGGAATCTTTGATGCACCGCTCAGCATCCTTCCGTCGGCCCCAACCTCCTGCTGCTTCTGCTCAGTGTTGTCCTGGCTCTCCATCTAGGATGGTTTCTCACCCTCCTGCCAGGGCTGATCCCTTGCCCACCTCCACCACTCGGCGGCCTAGAGGTACTCAGCCCTTTACGACCAGGGGTGGTCGAGGGCGAGGCAAACGCAGCAAGAGGAAGAGAGTCCGCCACGACCAGTGAGGAAAGCACTCCCTTCACTCTACCATCTGTGGGGGGATGCCTGCAAGCCAGATAGACAAGGTTGCAGTACCACAAGGCAGAGGATTAGACGGTGACCGTCCTCTGACACAGGTATCACGTCCCATTCTTCAACTCTCCCCTTCCTCTGATTCGACCCTCGAAGATGTCATCATCCTATCGTCAGGGATCGATGGAGGATCTCGCCCTTGAGGCAGAAGTCCAGGACATGCTGGGGAAGGATGCTCTTGAGGAGGTCCTCAACAAGTCTCTAGTCTTCTTCAGTCGACGTTTTCTTGTAAAGAAGGCATCTGGAGGCTGGAGACCAGTCATCGACCTCTCAGGCCTGAGCGAGTTTGTTCAGCAAACCCTGTTCAGGATGGAGACCCCCAGCATGGTCAGACAGGCCATTTGTCCTCTGGATTACATGGTGATGATCGACCTAAAAGACTCATACTTCCAGATCCCAATCCATCCGTTGTCCTGGAAGTATCTTCGCTTGTTGTAGCGGACAGTGTTCCAATTCAAGGTCCTATGTTCTGGTCTCTCCACAGCTCTGCAAGTCTTCACTTGGGTGTTCACCCCTGTGTCAACATGGGCTCATCGCCAGGGCATTTGTCTATTGCATTACCTAGATGATTGGCTGATACTGGCACCCTAGATGGAACTGCTTTGTCTCCACCGAGACAGGGTTCTGGCGTTTTGTCACGATCTGGGGATCCTGGTGAGCCACAAGAAATCCTCTCTAGAGCCCTCTCAATGACTGGTGTATCTTGGTATGATCCTCGACACTGCTGCAGTGAAAGCCTTTCCGACACAGGAAAGACTGGAACGCGTTCCGAGTGTCACTCCTCCCTTCCTTCGACAGTCCCAGCAGCCAGCGCATCAGTGGCAACAGTTGCTGGGACATCTGGCCCCTTGCTAGGAATGCCTTGTTCCAAATGGTCGGATGCACCTTCGAACCTTTCAGTGGGTCTGAAGAATCGTTGGTCGCAATGTCATGAGTCTCCTTACGAACTAGTCCCAGTGGAGGAGACATGTGCTCCGATCTCATGTGGTGGCTGGACGACGCGAACCTGTTGAGGGGCTTTCCCTTCCCTCTCAGTTTCGTCCACCTGATCTGCTCCTGTTTACGGGTGCATCCAAGGAAGGATGGGGCGCGCACATACTGTAACACCTGGCTTCTGGCCTATGGTCTGACCAGGAACGTCGAGATCATATCAACGTGCTGGAATTTTGAGGTGCCTTCCTGGCACTCCAGCATTCATCAGCTCTTCTTTGACAGGTCACTTGGTGGCGCTGATGAGCAAACCAACACCACCATAGTGGCAGGTGGTACCGTGTCTCTGCTGCTATGCCAACTAGCAGTGCAGATTCACAAATGGGCAGCTCTCAACTTGGTAGGGTTGGACAGTTTTTGGTTCATTCCAGGCAAACAGAATATCGTGGTGGACAATCTGAGCAGGAGGACACAATGGTCTTTGGCTCCTCGGATAGTGAACAAAATCTTGACTTTGTGGGGTTCCCAACTATAGACCTGCTCACTACCGCTCTAAACCGGAAGTTTTTGATTTACTGCTCTCCAGTTCCAGATCTGGTGGCGGTGTTCAAGGATGCTTTCCAGCACCCCTGGGACGGCCTCAGAGTCTATGCTTTTCCACAATTTTGCCTGATCAGGCAGGTGTTGAATCGAGTGCGATCCACACCTTCCCTGTCCATGACGCTAGTAGTGCTGAAATTGCCTCACATAGAATGGTACCCGGACCTTCTACTTCTGCTGGTAGAGACTCCGAGAGTGCTTCCGCCACTCCCCTACCTCCTATGCCAACCACATGTGAGGATCTTCCGTAACGTGGTGAGCTATTTACATCTTCACGTGTGGAGGTTATCCAGCAGTTTCTCGCAGTGAAAGGCTTTTCTTGAGAGGCTGCGACAGCAATGTCAGTAAAGTGGGCCCCCCGTATTCGCGTTCTTCGGATTTGCGGACTCAGGGAATCACGGATTTCTCTCTTGATCTTATCTACCCATTATTTGCAGGAAATTCGCCTATTCACGGGTTTTTTCCAACAATAAATAATCCAAAAGTAGCATATTTTGATGTTATTTTCATGACTAAATACATTTTTATGATACAAAAATGATTAACTAATTTTTTTTAAAATATATGATCATACTGTATTAGTAAACAAAAATGATTAACTAATTTTAAAAAATATTAATAATTGATCACTACTGTGTTAGTAGTTTTAATAAGATTAAATGATATCACATAATAACAATAATAATTCTCTCTCTCTCTTTCTTATGTTTTTTTGTATGATAAATAAATGATATACTAATTTTCAAATAATATAAATGTAAAGAGCAATCAATTCATGAAAGAAAATTCTAAAGTGAATTAGTAAGATTTTAGTTTATAAATTAAAAAATTATGTAAGAATGAAGGAAATCCCAGTCTTCACGCATCTTTCTTTCAAACTCCAGGTACCAAACTGAGGTCTAACGGCTGTCAAACATATCACGTAATGTGACTGGAGGGGAGGGAGTGTGTTTCTCTCTCTCTCTCTCTCTCTCTCTCTCTCTCCTAACTTCTCTCTCTCTCTCTCTCTCTCTCTCTACTGAGATTTGAGATTTTTATAGTACATGTATGTATAATTTGTTTATTAATATTTTCAAATGATAATGATAATAATAATTGTAATTACAAAAATCATATGCGATAGTATTTTACAGAAATACTACAATAATCTTTCCATTTCACTCTTTCAAAATAAGGATAACTCTCTCTCTCTCTCTCTCTCTCTCTCTCTCTCTCTCTCTCTCCTCTCTCTCTCTCTCTCTCTCTCTCTTACTGATGAGAGAATTTCTATGGTACATGTGTAATGTTCATTAATATTTTCAGATAATAATAATAATATGAATAATATAACTAATTTCAAAATTCATATGTGATAATATTTTAAAGAAATACAATAATCTATCCATTTCACTCTTTTAAATAAGGATTACTCTCTCTCTCTCTATCTCTCTCTCTACTCTCTCTCTCTCTCTCTCTCTCTCTCTCTCTCTCGCCACATGAGATACGCTGTCATAGTGGTAACTCTCGCCCTCTGTTTGGCATGGAAGTTTATGTATACAGTATATCTTTAAGGGCATTACTACATTTTATGGTGAAATAATAATATACAGTACTAGTTTTCAAATAATATTAAGTTTAATGAGATTAAACAATAACATTCTCTCTCTCTCTCTCTCTCTCTCTCTCTCTCTCTCTCTCTCTCTCTCTCTCTCTCTCTCTCTCTTACTTATGTATGTTTATTTGTTTTGTAATATAAATAAATGATTTACCGTATAACTAATTTTCAAATATTGATAAGATTAATTAAAAAAATAGCGATTCTCAGTCTTTTTTATCCACTTGGAGGAAGGAGGGCGGGGGAGTAGTAAATGACAGTTTGATATACGTATTGGTGGAGGGGAAGTAGTCTGAGTCTAGGATTTATTTCTCTCTCTCTCTCTCTCTCTCTCTCTCTCTCTCTCTCTCTCTCTCTCTCTCTCTCTCTGTTATTGGCTGTAGGTATATATTTTTAATGGTAAATGTTTAAGATGACTTTGAAATTATATTAATAATATAACTTCAAAGATTAATACAGTAATAAGTTAGTAATTTTAGGTATATTTGAAGTAGGATGTTATTTAAGGTATACATTTGGTATCTGAACTTTCAAGATAGGCAGTTATAAGCACCCCTGTTTTAACTATTAGCAGGGGTGTCTGGTTACACATCCCCGCGAATACGGGGGGAACACTATATACCTCAGGAAGTCCTCAATGTTTGTCTATCAGACCAAGTGGGCCATCTTCTGTGGTTGGTGTTGTTGGAGAGGCTGTTCTCTCGGAGCCTCTATCCCCTTGATTGCCAACTTCTTACTCTACCTCCGGAGAGAGAAGCTCCTTTCAGTCTCGGCAGTAAAAGGCTATCACTTGGCCTTGAGCCGAGTCATCAGACTGAAGGGAATTGATCTCTCTTCCTCGGAGGAACACTCCATGCTCATACGAAGCTTTGAACAGGGTTGCACTCCGTTATTGGCAAAGCCTCCTCCCTGGGACATCATTGCTGTTCTCAGGTCTTTGAAGAGAGCTCCGTATGAACCGTTATCCCTGGCATCTGATAGGGATCTCACCCTGAAAACAGTTTTTCTTCTCGCTCTTTTTTCCTCCAAGAGAGTCAGCGAGCTTCATGACTTAGCCTATACTGTCACTCATACTGAGCGCTGGACCAATGCTTGCTTCAGCTTTGTCCCTGGGTTTGTTGCGAAAACCCAGAATCCGACCCAGGTCGATTCTCGGTTTTCTTCGTACCAGGTTATGAGCCTGAGCACAGTAACCGAAAACCCAGATGAGCTATTTCTCTGTCCTCTGAGAGCACTGAGGTACTATCTCCAATGGACCAGCTCTACTCAACCCACCTTACAACATCTCTCTGTAAGTATGGGCCTGTCAAAGAAGAGGGTTACAAGGAATACCATTTCACATTGGATTCGAGAGATGATTTGCCGAACCGTCTCCCCTCCCTCTTCTCCACTTGCTGGTACCAGTCGAGTGAAGGCTCATGATGTGCGTGGAATTAGCACATCTCTTGCCTTCAAGAAGAATCTCTGTTACCCAGGTGATGGAAGCTGGCACATGGTCTCACCCTTCCACCTTCACCAGGTTCTACATTAGAGACTGTACCCACAGCTACCTCGACACAGCTGACCTTGGTCCTGTGGTAGCCGCTCAGCAAGTGTTTTAGCTGCCTCCGTGCCCTTAGAGGTCGGAAGTATCGAATCGAGGATCGAGGTTCCGTATCAGGCTGGGGGTGAATGTGAGAGTATGACTGGCCTATTTTCTCTTCACTGTTTCCCCTTACTTGGGGCCACAGCATCGAAACCTGTTCTCCAGCACCAATTTCGATACTGGTAAGCATTCCATGTCCGACTAGTTGTTTTTCTGTAGACACAGAAGTCAGTCTCCACACTCCTTTCCGAGGAGTGTGCTGCAACCCAACAAACCCGTTATGATTATATAGCCTGGTTTCGGTTGGCAGAGATCGTTCTACGCTCATGCCAACAAACCCGTTATGATTATATAGCTTTGTTTTGGTTGCCAGAGAGGGTTCTACGCTCAATGCCTTTGATACCCAAGCCGTCAGCCATCAGGTTGCATTTACCATGGCTTGCAGGGTGAAGGATCCATGACCGCGAGCTATAAGCCCGGGTCCTAGCATCCCAGGTTCCATTCTCAGCCAGCGAGACAGGACTTCCATCCCTACCTTAGGATGAGTCTCATAAGTAAAGGACGGAATGTTTTTATATGGTGTAGGAACCAATGACATTTTTGAAACTAAAATCTATTTTTCCCTAACCATACAAACCTGGAATCCTTTACTTGTATGGTCCTGCCAAACACCCATCCCCTTGATTCAGGGGTCATCATGAAAGTCCTGGCTGTAATCAAAGTGACGACTCATTGAGCTGGTGGGGAGGCGGTGCTTCCACACCGCCGGGCAGGTAACTACCGGCCCAGTAGTTACTACCTCGGTATATAAAAGAATGTATTAGTCAGTAGTTTCAGCTGAGCTGCAATCTATCCTAAGTTAAGAACTCCAGGTTTGTATGGTTAGGGAAAAATACATTTCTGGGCTCAGCTCGTGTCGCTGCGCGAAATATCCTTTAATCTATTATTTCTAGGGTAAATGTACTAACACATACCAGAGAATAAATAATAAAGAAAAAGGTCAGTACAACTGACTCGCTCACCCTCCAAGAGGGTGTCGGTATGAAACACTATGCGAGTGAGACCACTACCACGAGCCAAATGCCAATAGAATTCTCCCACTACAAAAATCCCCCCAAGAGAGAGCCGACCCACAGAGTGGGCAGCAACTACTACTACTCCATCCCATGCTCCCGACTGCTGCGCCTCTGGTGGTCATCCTTTTCAGTTAGCGCACACGAGGGTGGACCGGGGCATACAGTTGGTCCCTTCTAACCACTCCGTCTCGCTGAGTTACGACACTCCGCCACGCACTGGACTTAGTCCGGTACGTTCGAGTTTTATAGGTTTAAGATCTATTATGTTAAACTAGTAAGTTTATCTTAAGCTACCTTAAACCATCCCCCCTCCCTTACCTGTCTCACCGGATCTCTCCGGGGGTTATAGCCTATTCAGGCGATAAGGGAGGGGTTATGCCCAAATTTTTTCCGAGCTCCGGCATGCAACGGAGTTCTTCTGTCCTTTAGCAGCCTGTAAGTGATAATCTTTAAGATACTCCTGTGTCTTTTCACTTACAGACCACCAACTGTGAGCATCCGGGATGCGCCGCCACACTTCAAGACCCATGTGGACATGAAGTTTGCCGGTCCCATGCTCCATGCGCGACTCCACACGGGGACATCCAGGTCTGGTACACGAGACGTTGTACCATCTGTTATGATCTGGTGAGCCAGCTCTTAGACGGGGTAAGTATTCCAACTACCGTTAACTGGTCCTCATTTGTTATAGTGCTTAAGTTTTTACATTAATCTCCCTAACTTAAGATAAAAATTCATATGGGGTTTTGTAGCCCCTATAATTTTAAGTTAGCTTTTAAATTGGTGGTTTTAGTTTAAGTTTAATCTTAAAATCTAATCAATACCCTCTCTTCCAGGCTCCGGCTGTGAGGATACCGCACTGGCAACCCTGCGGGCCTGGGTCGGCGGTTTTGGGAAGAACGCCGCCAAGGGTATGCCTACATTCTTGAGAAGAAGTTGGCGGTTCTAATCTTCCCCGAGGCAAGGCACAGGCTACGTCGACCCAGCAGAGGCGGCCCCGACTATCGCTTTCATCCAGCAACAGCTGGCTGCCTCGTTGACGGACCAAGGCCAGGACATCTCCTCGGAAGTCGCGACGCTCGATATTAATGTTAAACCTATGGTAGGTGTAGACGACTGTTGGTCGAGGTAGGTACGTTGGACACCAACCCAAGGGATGCCCTTGGGTGCAACTGGATCTTCTACCCCTGCAACCTCTCCATCCTTCCAAGGCTTTACAGGTAATGAACTATATACTTCTCCTGACGCTTCCGTTAGACCCAAGGTCAAAGGTCAAGCAGTGAAAACCTTGACGAAGACGTCGTCGTCGTCTAAAAAGACGCGTCGGCGTCGTCTTCTTCTCGTAAGTCTCCGGCTAGAAATCCCGGAGTTCAGAGAGATCTAAGCTTCTGGGTCCGGCTCTAAGTCCTCTAGGAGTAAATCCTCCAGGGAGAGATCTCATACTCCAGCGGAGTCGTCAGTTCCGCTACCTTTGGTTCGGTTCAGAGCCACCCTTCCACCTCCGCAGCAGCTCCGGCTTTGGACTCCAACGCTGGTCTGTTGCAACAAGTGGGCGATCTGGTTGGTTCTCTGAAAAACAGCATGGAACAAATGATCTCCCGGTTGTCTGATAGGATCACCTCTCAGGACAACATAGCCGGACTGAGCCAAGCTCCACTAGCCTCTTCTCCACCTTTCAGCACAGGGGGAGCCCATTACCCCCGTATGACTCTCTACCTCCGTTCTCAATGAACAACCCTTGGAGAGTAGCGTCATACGCCCCCTTCCAGACGGGCTTATCTCTATCCCGGAATGTGGAACTCGGAGGATTGAAGACTTCGAGTTCTACCCGGAAGACCTTCAGCCTCCGTTCATCGGCTACGCCAGGCTCACCGCCTCAGCCATGACTCGGGACGATAAGGTACCAAAGAGACAGTCCTCTATTCACGAGACCAGGCTCAGAGAGAATGGCTCAGGTGTCTAGAGGACATGGATTGTTCCAACACGAAAATCCAACCTTTTAAGAGTCCGTTTACGATCTTTACGATGGAAGAGAGTACCCCGCTCCCTTTCTTGACAAAGATCGCGACAACCACCATTCCACAGCCCAGAAGGGGGATTCCATGCCTCAAGCTGAAGGAAGCAGATCCTACGTCTCCTTTACTTCCTTCAGCCGGTGAATTGTGGGAAGATTTGCCCAACACCATTCTCAGCTGGCAAACTCAAACCAGACTGTGCTATGGAGCAGTTTGGTGAGAAGCTACCTAGGCTTCCAGATAGCCTTATTCAGGCGGAATTCGATGCCAAATCGCGGTTAGCCAGGTCTATTAATTCCATGGCTATGTCCGAGGTGGCTACCATTGCCTATGGGTCGGAGCCACTCTTTAAGCTTCTTACCAAATCTTTGACTCAAACGGTGCAGTCGGATATGTTTGAGTTCGCCACTGCTAGGACGAATTGTAGGAAACATGTCCTACAAGAAGCAACAATTCGGCACGAGCGAATAAGTTGCTTACGTCAAGCATCTGGGGAGCAGACCTCTTCCCAGAAGCGATGGTGAAGGAGGTTCAGGCAGAGGCTACGAGATTGAACCAAAGCCTTAAAGACCGTTGGGGTCTTACGGCCAAGAGACGACAGGATCAAGCCGGTAAGGGTAAGGCTCAAAGGAAAAGCCCATGGCGTTTCCAGCCCTACCAGAAGAAACGCCACGCTTTTCTCAGCAGGTTCCGGCTGTTCCCTTGGTGCAAACAGCCCAACCTTCTACCTCAAAGGCTCAATCGCAGCCCGATTTATGTTATCACCCCTCAGCCTCAACCCTCCACTATTACGCTCTCTCTCCAGCCTACAATCAGGTCTTCGAGGGTCAAGCTTCCCAGAAGTATGACCGCTCGGGTAAGGGAGGCAGAGGTAAGCGATCCTTTCGTGGGAGAGGATCGGGAGGTCCCTTTAATAGAGGAAAGCATTTCAGGGGAGGCCGAGGAGGCTACCAAAACCAATGAGGATTTTCAGGTAGGAGGGAGGCTGTTCACTTTTCGCCACGGTGAAACTTCAGCAAGTGGGCTCAGAGCATTGTGTCAAAAGGCCTGGGTTGGAGCTGGTTAGCGAGCCCACCCCCATCCAGACCTTTCCCGCCAACTTCCTTCCAAGGAATTGACGGAGTATGCGGAGGATCTCCTTCAGAAAGGAGCTATAGCGAGAGTCAACAGGTTTAAAATTTCAAGGTCGCTTGTTCAGCGTGGCCAAAGAAAGGCTCACAAAAAAGAAGGGTAATCTTAGACTTGTCCCGCTTAAACTTAGCCATTCGCTGCGACAAGTTCAAGATGCTCACGATCTCGCAGGTGCGGACCTTACTTCCCCGTGGGGCCGTCACCACCTCTATCGATCTTACAGACGCTTACTATCATATCCCTATTGCAAGACACTTCCGTCCGTATCTGGGCTTCAAGATAGGAGACCAGACATTCTCCTTCAAGGTAGTTCCTTTCGGGCTCAACGTAGCACCCAGGGTGTTCACGAAGCTGGCGGAAGTAGTAGTTCAACAACTAAGATCGCAAGGGGTTATGGTAGTAGCGTATCTCGACGATTGGTTGATCTGGGCTTCAACAGTCGAGGAATGCAACAGAGCAACACTGAAAGTGATTCAGTTCCTGGAATATCTAGGCTTCAAGATAAACAGGACAAGTCAAGACTCACTCCAGAGTCAAACTTTCAGTGGCTGGGCATTCAATGGAATCTATCCTTCCAATACTCTGTCGATTCCATCAACCAAGAGGAAAGAAATAGCGAAGTCAGTCAAGCAATTTCTGAGTCACAAACTGGCGTCAAGAGAACTCAGGAAAGGATCCTGGGTTCACTCCAGTTTGCATCAGTGACAAACATCCTGATGAAAGCCAAACTGAAAGACCTAACCAGAATCTGGCGCTCACGAGCAAATGTCAGGTCCAGGGACAAATTATCCTCAGTCCCTCTGATTCTACGGAATCGACTCCGGCCGTGGGCGAAAGTCAAGAACTTGTCGGTATCAGTGCCCCTTCAGTTTCCTCCCCACCAGGGATTACCATCCACACAGACGATCATTAAGCGGTTGGGAGGATATTCCCAGTTCAAGAAAGTTCAAGGAACGTGGTCACCTCAGTTCCGCCAGTTCCATATAAACGTACTGGAAGCAATGGCAGTGTTCTTGACTCTGAAAAGGTTACGTCCGCCAAAGTACTCCATATAAAGCTAGTCTTGGACAGTGCAGTGGTAGATATTGTATAAACAGAGGAGGTTCCAAATCACGTCATCTAAATCATGTCATGGTAGCCATCTTCTCCCTGGCGGACAAGTTCAGTTGGCATCTCTCCTCCACCCATATAGCTGGAGTGAGAAACGTCATAGCAGATGCTCTATCCCGATCAGTACCTCTAGAGTCGGAATGGTCACTGGACAACAGTTCGTTCCAATGGATTCTTCAGAGAGTTCCAGGCCTACAAGTGGATCTCTTCGCATCTCAAGCGAACCACAAACTCCCATGTTATGTGGCCCCCAACCTGGACCCTCTGGCCTATGCCCACGGACGCCCTGGCTCTAGACTGGAACAACTGGGAGAAGATTTATGTCTTTCCTCCAGTGAATCTTCTCATGAAGGTATTGAACAAACTCAGGACATTCAAGGGTCAAGTGGCTCTAGTAGCCCCAGACTGGCCGAAGAGCAATTGTACCCTCTAATTCTGGAACTGGGTCTTCGCCCTCTTCGGATTCCCAGTCCAGGCTCTCCCAGTCAGTACAAACGAAGACTGTGTTCGCTTCCTCAGGGATTCTCAAAACCCTAACTTTATGGATTTCATGAAGTTTGCAGCGAAAAGGGATGCGAATATTGACCCTCAAAATATTCTCTTCTTGGAATCCGATAAAAGAGATTCAACTTTGAGACAGTATGATGCTGCTGTCAAAAAGTTAGCAACCTTCCTGAGAGAATCAGATATTACGATCATGACAATCAATTCAGCTATATCCTTTTTCAGATCCTTATTTGAAAAAGGCGGCTTAGCAGCTAGCACGATACGACAAACAAGTCAGCCTTGAAAAAGATTTTTCAATTTGGTTTCAACATAGACTTGACAGATTCCTACTTCTCATCTATTCCCAAGGCGTGTGCTAGACTTAGACCTTCTGTAAGGCCTACGTCAGTATCATGGTTCTTAAACGATGTTCTAAAGCTGGCTTCAGAAAACTGATAATGACACATGCTCGTTATAATGCTCTTAAGAAAAACTCTATTTTTATTAAGCTTGGCCTCAGGAGCTAGAATTTCAGAACTGTGGGCTTTATCCAGAGATCCGGATCATATTCAGTTCCTTCCCACAGGAAGTGCTACTTTCTCCGGAAACGTAGTTTTATAGCTAGAATGAAGATCCTTTGATGAGGTGGGAACCATGGAAGGTACTACCCCTTCCACAAGATGTATCTCTTTGTCCAGTTTCAACCTTACGAGCCTTTCTGTCTAGGACCTCCTCATCCTCATCGAGTCCTCTCTTTAAGAGAGAAAAAAGGTGGTACTTTATCTATTAAAGGCATCAGACAACAAATCCTGTACTTCATTAAACAAGCCAATCCTGACTCTTTTCCAAAGCACTGATGTCAGGGCAGTAGCCACCTCAATTAACTATTTCCAACATATGAACTTCGATGAGTTGAAAAAGTATACTGGATGAAATCGCCGACAGTGTTCAAACGTCATTACTTAAAGTCCTTGGAAGCTCTGAAATTTTCAGCAGTAGCAGCGGGTAAACATAGTTTCCTTTCCCCCGACTCTACCTAATCTTTAGTAGAAGATCCAGTCCTCCTTTCTACCTGCCTCACCCAACAGTTCGTCTATTCCTGCCTTGTTCATCTACGGTTACCTTGTGTCTTAGCTGCTTTTATGATGATGTGTGGGTGTCCCTTATTTTTTTTGCTAGGGGCACTCACAATTGATTGTGGATATTGATCTCTTGGATGTCATCCCCTTATTTTTATGCTAGGGGATACATCTTATTTGTAATGGTTACGGGTTTTGTATATTAAGTTATATACATTCCTTTATATATTATTATTGTTGAGTTTTGTTTTGTTCAACTTATTATGTTAATTGCTCTGGATTTCTGATACATATCTTTACACAGATACCATTTTGTTACATATATGCCATATTACCCCTGTATATATGTAAATTACCTTAAATTAAGTTTAATTTAAGCATATTTCTATTTTGTATCATTGTGTATATGTATCCTTATTAGCCAATTATATTCTTTTATTTTATTTTACCTTTATTTTGAGACTCTTTTTGTTTTGTTGATTTCTGTTTACAATCTTGTGCTATTTCTCTGGTACGATTTCGCGCAGCGACACGAGCTGAGCCCAGAAAAGGGATTTGACGTAAGGAAAAATCTATTTCTGGGCGATTGGCTCGTGTCGCCAGCGAAATCCGCCCTACCCATCCCATCGCCCAAGATTGTCTGCTAACTTCAGGATGGCCACCAGAGGCGCAGCAGTCGGGAGCATGGGATGGAGTAGTAGTAGTTGCTGCCCACTTCTGTGGGGTCGGGGCGGCTCTCCTCTTGGGGGGATTTTGTAGTGGGAGAATTCTATTGGCATTTGGCTCGTGGTAGTTGGGTCTCACTCGCCATAGTGTTCATACCGACACCCTCTTGGAGGGTGAGCGAGTCAGTTGTACTGACCTTTTTCTTTATTTATTTATTCTCTGGTATGTGTTAGTACATTTACCCTAGAAATAATAGATTAAAGGATATTTCGCTGGCGACACGAGCCAATCGCCCAGAAATAGATTTTTCCTTACGTCAAAATCCCTTTTTACTTTCAAAAATGCCATTTTTTGAACAAACTGGTATTAAATGTTTTGAATTATTTATAATTAGTGTTGTAAATATCATAAAGATTGTTTTATGTAAAACATTTTTACCAGAAAGTGACTAATGCAAGATTGTATCATATATATTTTCAGTATAATGGAACTCCATCTGTGCTTAGAGCTTTGAGCAAGCATTGCCCTAGTTTGGAATCTCTTTCTTTTTTGGAACCGCGTATGGAAGTATCAATTTTAGAAAAAGATATATTACCAATTCTCTTTGGAGTTCCAGCTTCTGCTGTTCATAGGACTAGTTCTTTAATCTGCAGATTTGGTGAAGATGAACATTTTAGAAGTCAGTTTCAGGTGCAATATCCTAATCTCAGAAAGTTAAATTTAGATGAACTTTATTTTGAAGAGGATCTTCTTCATGATGTCTATACATTGGTAATGGTATTGCATCCTAAACTCACATGTTTTGGCAAGTACACTGGGCTGACTAAAAAAATGTTGTCAAAATTTAGACGACTTTGGGCAGAAAATAATGGTGGATCATACTCAAATATAGAGCTGTTTTTGACAAAAGCAAAATTTGTTGACAGTGTGTTTGATTCTCACAGTGATACTGAAATAGAGCTAAAATACCTTGAAAGCATTGTGTCAATGTTCAAGTCATTGAAGTCAATTGAAGTGCAAAAGGACAACTTACTAGAAAAAGATATCGGCAAGTTTTGCCAAATGTTTGCTCATCAGGTTGAGGCTTTTTCACTTAGTGTGTTGCCAATAAGTCATATATCAGCTTTGAACAATATTAAACATCTGCGCTTAACATTTGCCCAGCGATATTCATTTGACCAGGTTCATTTTATATTGGATAACTGTGCACAACTGCAAACTTTAAGTGTACATGGTGTACTAGTGGAACATTCTCCACATCCATTACCTGTTCAGAATAATGTTGGAATGCTGCATAACGATCAGCATATTCTTGAAAATCTTTTGGTTGAAGAATTAGCAAATCAAATTCAAGACATCCAGGCATTTATTGAAGAACCCGAAGGAAATAATCACTTTCATGGCTTGAATCTTGGTGCTGGTGTGCGACATCCTCCATCTTTGAGACCTAGATCAACGTATAAGCAGTCTAAATCCCACTTGAAACTGACGACTTTACGAATTGCATCATTGCTGGAGGCTGAAGAACAGCCTTCTGAGGTAAATATTGACAGGCCATTTTGTGCCCGGATTTCAGTTGACACATGAGATTTGCTATTGAAGTACAGTACCTTTTTTATATTAAATTTACTATGGTTTATTATAAGAGCACTGTATTACTCAAAGAATACAAATTAGAAACCATTAATTGAAATTGCAGTGCCAGTATTTCATTATGAAATTAAGAAAATGATAGGCTCTTTTTTAATACATTTAATTTTTTGTTGGTATAATTTGAAATTCATATCCATTTACTCATTGTGGGTATACAGTGCTCCCCCCAAATTTTATGGGATATTAGGTTGTAACTGTCTATTTTAACATTTCACTGCTTAATTTGATAGTTCAAAAAAAAAAATACACCCCAAACCATCATCCCAAAATCCTAAGACATCTTGGATTAGTACCCTTTTACAACTGTTACTCTTAAGTATATACATATGCCCCTCTAAAATGCTTATAATAGTACTCATTTTAAAATATCAATACTATGAATGTAAACAGCAAAATATCTATAAATTGTTCAATACAAATCAAATAAATCTTAAATACAAATTAAGTAAGTCAGTCTTACAGAACTTTTGACAAGTAGTTAAGTTACCCCTGTACTGTACACACAAGTCATTTTCTCTCATTGAAATATTAATCCTATCAAAATAATCACTCATATGCTTTTAAATTTTTTTTATAACAACACTGTTTATTCACTAATTACTGTATTTTTTTAAAATTTGTGTATGTGACTAAAACAGGTTTTGACTTAGGAAAACCTATTTTTGGTAGTCTGTTGATTCCTCAAAGGATTTATCCTCCATGGTGTGTGCCAGCGCCCATGGTGATCAGACTAATAACAAAGAAATATCTTTTAGGCTGGTCTTTTAGCCGGCTATTATGCCATAATGATAAACACTAGGACAAGTGATAGAGTATAATGGACTCAAAGACAAGAAGGCATTTTATCTTGTCTTCAGCAAAGATGGACCCAGTTTCCTACGTCAAAACCTGTAGTGGTGACTATTGCGCATGCGCATCGGCCATCTTGTTTTATGCTCGGGCCGGTTACAAGACCAAGTTCCATTACTCTGTTGGTCAACACAGGATGTACCTTTACCCAAATCCCATGGTTTTTCATCAGGGAAGTGGGAGGGTTTTGAGGACTCAACAGCAACTATCAAAAATAGGTTTTTCATATGTCAGAACCTGTTTTTTTATAGCATAGTCGCCGTTTTATCCTCAAAGGAGCATTACAAAGAAATTGACAGGTGACAAAAAACTTAAGCTCACAAATTTTCAACCCAAATATCTCAAAGTTTTAAGATTAAATCATTTCAGGTCCAATGTCAAGCCACTAGTTTTAGTAAAAAAGATAACGAAACCAAATAGGATATACTTGTAGCATAAAGTATATCCTAAGTATGCTGTGTATGGTTGTGACCTTTACGCACCTTCCCAGTGACAGTAGACATACCCACCCATTGGGGAGACCTGTGGTTTTCTGTGATGGCGCCTATGGGGTCAGGACTAACCATACCACCTACTTATACACAGTGCATTTGAATTTGTTCCAGCTCATGGCAGTAGTGCTTTAAGAATGCTGACTGGTGACCACCCAGTACATTCAGAAACTTCTTCAAATGATACATTTCTGAAGTAGGCTAATGATGTACTAACTTTCCTAATATCATGTGATCTAGGAAAGGAATGTGGGTTAGCCTTTTTAATGAGGGACACTAAAATTATTCATAGCCCTTGTAGAGAGAGTGGTTTGTCCGTGCTAGGACGTAGGAAAATTGGACCTTCTGAAACATTTGCCGTGACCTCTAGGTAATCCTTAAGTGCTTGAAATGGGCATAATGTTTGGTCTGCTGAATTGAGTTTTCTTATAAGAATAGGAGATTTCCTCTTTAAAGGATTCTCATTCTTGGCCAGGAATGAAGGCCCAGGGGATAACAATAACTGGTTATCAGCAGTTTGTGTGATATATCGCCCCGTCTAAGAAAGCCCAATTCATTAATGCATGCTCCTGATACTAATGCTACCAAGAAGATTGCTTTTTGAAGCATGCACTTGGTGGTTATGTCAGGTCCGTTGAATTGAGGTGTACATAAAAGTTTGTGTACCTTATTCAGGACCAAGTAATTGGAAGTCTTACAGGAGTGGGTCTCTGGAAAGAAAAGGACTGCAGAAGGGAAGTGCCAACTTCTATGTTGGAATCAATCCTAAATCCATAAAGCAAGGGTTCTGTTAATGCAGCCTTGTATGCTATAATTGTTGTAACTACAAGATGTTTGTCTTCAAAGAGGTTTATAAGAAAATTCATTAGTGTTTCTATAGAAATCGTGATTTGGCTCTCATTCTGGATATAGTCTAACCATATTCTCCATATGGACTGGTATTGCCGGATAGATGATGTCCGTAGTTTTTGCACTAGGTACCTAGCAATATTGGGTGAGTAGTTTGTTCATGAAACTTACCCAGCAGATATATATATAGCTGTATTTCTCCGAAGTCCGACAGAACCTTTCAAACTCCCGGCTCACGCAGTGGTCGGCCAGGGGGGTGGTTAGTACCCATTCCCGCCGCTGGAGGCGGGTGTCAGGAACCATTCCCATTTTCTATTCAGATTTTTTCTGTCGCCGGTGTTGATAACAACTGTTTTCAACACCTCCGTCTAGGATTTTCGAAACTTCTCTGTTACTTGAGTATCCTGTTTGTTTTTTTGGTTATCGAACGTGGATTGTGACTAGGCTTACGCTGATAGTGGATTGGATTTGAATTTGGTTTGGTTTTTTCCTGTAACTAAGATGTCTGGGACTAGTTTATCTAGCACCAGAGTGTGTTGTATGGAAGGTTGTAAGGTGAGGCTACCGAAAGGTTCGGTAGACCCACACACAATATGTAATAATTGTAGAGAACATACGTGTGTTATAAATGACCGTTGTAAGGAGTGTGAATGTCTGTCTGATTCGGGTTGGGAAGGCTTATGAATCCTATGTGCGGAAATTGGAGCGTGATAGGATACGGAGATCTTCCTCCAGGAGTGTATCAGTCAGTAGAAGTAAGGGTAGTAAGGAACGTTTCTCCTACTATACATTCAGTAGTTGGTACACCTAAATCTGTTGTGCCTTCGGCCCTGAAAATGTTGTGCCTTCTGGGCCCTGAAAATGTTGTGCCTTCAGGCCCTGAAAAATCAGTGGAAGACAATGCCCTTTCTACGATTCTGGAATCAATACGTAACCTAGAATCTAAAGTGCTCGCTTTGGAGGGTAAAAGCATTATTAGTGAACAAAAGTGCAGTGAAAGTGCCCCAGTGTTGTGGAGGGGGCGTCAGATCGGCCCTATAATGCCTCTAGGCCTGGACCTCTGTCGAACTTCCAAGCCCAGGAAGACGGACATGTCGAAAGCCGCAGGAGGGTTACGGGGAACCCCCACCGATCTGGCGTCCCTTCGGCAGAACCTGTAGACGATCCCCAGGCTGCCAAAGAGTGTGCGAGTGCGCGTATCCTCCGCGAGTGCTTTTCGTCCTCGGAGGCGTCCTCCCCTAACAGGAGTTGGAGCATGAGAAGACGCTCACGTCCTCTGAAAAGAGCTATGACGATTAAAATATCGCACAGGCGGCTATCGTCAGTAGTCTCTCAGAGGAGGACGCAGAGTCTCTTTGCGCTGCTTCTTCGTTACGGGCTTCGCCTCGAGACTTGGATTACTCTCCACCGCAAAAAAGATCGAAAACTCAAGGTGTCGCACAGGCGGCCAGAGTCTTTGATCGCAGTGAAGAAGACGCTTCACGTCCTTTTTCTCCTGTTGGTTTGCGGTCTTCACCGGAGAGTTTTGCTGCATGGACTCCTCAAAGGAGAATTGTGATGTCATCTGACGAGGACGCCTTGGAGCGGCCTAGTCGTTCTAAGAATAGAACTAGAACGGGTCCTGTAAGAAGGATAGGGCTTCCCCTCGCCCTCGCCTTCTCATAGGATCAGTTTTTCTCCTGAAAAAGAATCTTCTACTACAAAGAGTGTTATCAGGTCGATGCAACAACAACTTGCTTCGTTGCTGGCGGAGAGAGAATCAGAAATTCGTCCGAGAAGAAAAGATGATAGATTACCGATTAAAAGATCTAAGAGGTCTCCTGCACGGGTGGACCGATCGTCTCTTTCGCCTGTGAGTACTCATTCTAGATTTCGTACGTCTCACCTGCAGTTGGAGAAAGGGCATGAAAAACTTCCTACGAGGAATTTTGAGATCGAAAGGAAGAAATTTCGCCCAGTCTCTCGAGGCTCACTTTATACAAGAACGGACGATCCTATGGTTGCGAAACGAGGCCGTCTACAGTCTGAGAAACTCGACGCTCTTAGTTCGGCTTGGAAGGAGTGGAGTGTTCACAGGGACGCCTATTTAGACAAGCGGTACGCTCGGACAGACGTCGAGCGTGACGCTCACCTGGACGCCAGGCGTGGCGCTCAGATGGACGCCGAGCGTGACGCTCGGCTGAGCGACGAGCGTGACGCTCACCTGGACGCCAGGCGTGGCGCTCGGCTGGACGCCAAGCGTGACGCTCGGCTGGACGCCAAGCTTGACGCTCGGCTGGACGCCGAGCTTGACGCTCGGACGGATGCCAAGCGAGACGTTCAAACGGACGCTTTGTTGCATATCCATCAGGTATCACAGCAAGGTATTAGTATGGAACCTCAACTGCAATCGGCTTTTCGAAGAGATTCCCATCGAGAAAATGAGCAAGAAATTGGTACCGCTTTATCTGAATCTTTAGATATTAATATTCAGAATGCTCCTTGCACGTCAAAACAACGATCTTCATTAAAGCTCGGAGTGAAAGGACTTGTACCACCAGCCTCGGGAGTCCCCTTGGTCACTCCTATAGATGAGGAAGGATTAAGTAATATTTCAGAAGAAGCGGAAGAGGATCAACCCGCTGTGTCAGATTCTTCCGATTATCACCTCGGTCGCCTCCTTCTCAGTTTTCGTTGTCAAAAACAAATAAGACTCCTGGATTTGTTAAAATGACAAAGTCTCTTTCAACTAAGAGAGCTTTTAAGAAGGTGCAAGATTGGATGGAGTCTAGAAAAGCTCAAGGAAAGTTTTCCTTTGCCCAGCCTCCTTCAAGACTTTGCGGCAAGGCTGGGATCTGGTATGATACAGGTGAGGATGTCGGGTTAAGGGCTCCCGCATCGGCTCAAGGTGACTTTTCCAGTCTGGTTGACGCACCAAGAAGGTCTCTTCTTTCGTCAGCTAAAATAACATGGACACCGGCGGAGATAGACCACCATCTGAAAGGTCTTTTTCGGACAATTGAAGTATTTAATTTCTTAGACTGGTGTTTGGGGCTGCTTGACACTAAGTCTCGTAGTCAAGACTCAATTAGCTTGGGGGAGCTATCCAGTGTTCTCGCTTGTATGGATAAGGCCGTCAGAGATGGTTCAGAGGAATTGGCTTCACATTTTTGTGCAGGGCTCCTGAAAAAGAGAGCTATCTACTGTAAATTTACTACCAAAGCAGTGTCTCCAACACAGAAGGCAGATTTGCTTTTCGCCCCTCTTTCTGACCATTCTCTTCCCCCAGGCTATGATTAAAGATGTAGCTGGAAGTCTACAGGAAAAAGCTATCAGGATCTCTTAGCACAATCTTCTAGACGTCCTGCGGTTCCTTCGACTTCAACACGAACCCAGTTTTCTAAGAAAATAAAGCCCTTTCGAGGTGGAGCATCCTCTAGAGTCTAGACCTTCTCCTAGAGGAAGAGGACTCTCTAGAGGCAGAGCTCAGTCTAAGTCCAGAGGTAAAAAATGAGGAGGGAGTCCTTCAGTCGCCGTAGGTGCCCAGGCTTCATTTATTTGCAGAAGCTTGGAAGAAGATAGAGGCAGACAGCTGGTCGCTCAACCGTCCATCGAGCGAGGATACAAAATACCTTTCCTGAAGCCTCCTCCATTGTGCACAACACCTATAGATCTATCACCTATAGATCTATCACCCTCTTACCATGGAGAAGTACAACAGATCTTGTACGATCTGATAGAACAAATGCTCGAGAAGAAAGCATTTGTCCCCGGGTTTCTACAACAGGTTATTCCTGGTGCCGCAAAAACAGTCGGGAGGCTGGCGGCCAGTTTTTAGATGTGAGCAGTCTAAACCTTTTTATAGAGAGACAGACGTTTCAAGATGGAGACACCTCAGTCAGTGCTTGCGGCCTTAAGACAAAACGATGGATGGTATCACTGGACCTGCAAGACGCATATTTCCACGTCCCGATACATCTCCGATCACGAAGAAATACCTGCGTTTTGTTATGAAGGGAAGAGTGTTCCAATTCAGAGCTCTTTGCTTCGGTCTGAGTACAGCACCAATGATTTTCACAATTCTAATGAAGAATGTGCGAGGTGGCTTCATCTTGCAAACATAAGGATCTCTATATCTAGACGACTGACTCATTCGAGCATCGTCGAAAGAAAGGTGTCTGAAGGACCTCAATCAACCTTAAATCTAGCAAAGTCCCTGGACTTCTAGTGAATTTCGAAAAGTCGCAGCTGATCCCACACAGTCCATCGTGTATCTGGGGATTCAGATGGATTCAGTGGCTTTTCGAGCTTTTTCCGTCCCAGGGACGTCAACAGCAAGGATTAGAAAAAATATCAGTCTTGAGGAAAAGAAAGGAAAGAATCCATGCTCGGTGAGGGAATGGATGAGTCTGCTGGGCACCATTTCCTCGCTGGAGAAGTTTGTTTACTTGGGGAGACTACATCTCAGACCTCTCCAGTTTTTCCTGAAGGAGAATTGGGAGGACAAAGAAAATTTGGAGACAATTTTGAGGATCCCAAAGGAGGTAAAGGATCACCTAAAGTGGTGGCTCGATCCTGTGAAACTTTCGGAAGGAACTTCCCTCAAACTTCAGAGCCCCTACCTAGTGTTGTTCTCCGACGCGTCCACCACCGGGTGGGGAGCTACACTATGGGAGGGAGGAAAGTGTCAGGCACCTGGAGAGGGAACAGTTGTTCTGGCACATAAATCTCAAAGAACTGGCGGCCATATACTTGGCACTTCAGTTTTTCAAAGAAAAAGTCTCAAACAAGATAGTTCAGATAAATTCAGACAATACCACAGCTCTGTCTACATCTTAAAAAAAACAGGAGGGACTCACTCGCGATCATTGTTCAACCTAGCAAGAGAGATCTTGTTATGGGCGAGAACTCAGAAAAGTAACGATTCTAACGAGGTTCGTTGCAGGCGTGGAGAACGTCCGGGCAGTATCTCCTCAGTCAGCAAGGTCAACTGCTGCCGACCGAGTGGACTCTGCATCAGGATGTGTGTCGAGAGCTGTGGAAGTTATGGGGTACGTCCTCTAGTGGACGGGTCTTTGCGACAGCGAGAACAAAGAGGCTTCCGTTGTATTGCTCCCCCGTGCTCGACCCGGGAGCAATAGCAATAGATGCACTTCTTTGGACTGGACAGGGGATGGATCTTTACGCATTTCCCCCGTTCAAGATTCTGGGAGAAGTGATGAAGAAGTTTGCAATGTCAGAAGGGACGAGATGACGTTAATCGCTCCTTACTGGCCAGCAAAGGAGTGGTTCACAGAGGTCATGACCTATGTAGTGGACTTCCCGAGGACATTGCCCATGAGGACAGATCTACTCAAACAGCCCCACTTCGAGAGATACCACGGAAACCTCCCCGCTCTGAGTCTGACTGCATTCAGACTATCAAAAAGTTGGTCAGAGCGAGGGGTTTTTCTTGACCGGTTGCAAAAGCAATCGCCAATGCGAGAAGAGCTTCCACGCTTGGAGTCTATCAATCGAAGTGGGCTTCGTTTAGGAGCTGGTGCAGAAGAACACGCATTTCCTCTACCACGACCTCTGTGAGCCAAATAGCGGACTTTTTGCTCTACTTGAGAAACGACCTAAAGCTTGCAGTCTCAACAATCAAAGGCTACAGAAGTATGTTATCTGTAGTCTTTAGACATAGAGGAATTGATTTGGCAAATAATAAGGATATCCACGATCTTTTAAGGTCTTTCGAGACTATAAAGATTCCTCAACCTAAGTTACCATCATGGAATTTGGATGTAGTACTTAAATTCTAATGTCAATCGGTTTGAACCCCATTCAGAATGCCTCTTTAAGGGATCTTACTAAGAAAAACTATTTGCCCCTAACGACTCTGGCGAACGGGCGAAGAGGGTTAGTGAAATTCAAGCCTTTAGCAAGCATATTGGTTTTAGGGGACATAATGCTGTTTGCTCATTAAGTCCTACGTTTCTAGCGAAAAATGAAAAGCCGTCTAACCCTTGGCCCAAAGTTTTGAGATTAAGGGTATGGCGGAAATCATTGGACACGAACCAGAGAGAGTCCTGTGCCCTGTCAGGGCTCTCAAGATTTATTTACAAAGAACGAAAGGAATGTCGAGGTCCTTCTAACAACTTATGGTGTTTCGGTCAGAAGACCAGATTTACCGATGTCGAAGAATGCTCTGGCATTCTTCTTGAGAGACACCATTAGACAGGCGCATTCATCTTGCGAAGACAGTGATGTTAAGCTGTTGAAAGTGAATGCCCATGAAGTGAGAGCTATATCTACCTCGGTAGCTTTCCAAAAGAACATGGCACTCAATGACATTCTGAGTGCCACCTTTTGGCGCAGCAACTCGGTGTTCGCTTCACACTACATGCGGGATGTGAAGACGACATACGAGAACTGCTATGCGCTTGGACCATACATCGCAGCAGACACTTTGTTGGGGGCTGGAAGTACACTCATCCTACCCTGTTGGAAATGGGTAGGTGAGTTTTTATGGATTGTTTTATGGTTGTAAGGTCGTCCGCCTGAGCCGGACTTCCTTTCCTTTAGCCTAAGTGATGTGGGAATGAAATTGTTAGGGCTGGTCAGGTGGTGAATTTTTACTTCGTTGCCCTCATAGTATGGTCAAAATGGTCTAGTCACATTGTGGTCACGCTCCCGTTGACAGATCATCCTAGAACTCACCAGCTATATAGGTCACTACCTTGCTGGAGACTCTAGTAAAGCAGTAGCAGACTTGGGTGACAGTAATCACGAAGTCAGCTATGCTAAACAGGTAAAGGAACCAAGATGTTATTCATCTGCATGTAATATGTTTCCAAAATCCTTTTCTGTCTCTCCCTACCTCCAAAAGGTGGGATTCAGCTATATATATCTGCTGGGTAAGTTTCATGAACAAAATGATATTTGTTAAGATACAATAAAGTTTGTTCATACTTACCTGGCAGATATATATAATCAAAGTACCCACCCACCTCCCCTCAGGAGACAGTGGGAATAGAAAATCTGAATAGAAAATGGGAATGGTTCCTGACACCCGCCTCCCAGCGGCGGGAATGGGTACTAACCACCTGGCCGACCACTGCGTGAGCCGGGAGTTTTGAAATTCTGTCGGACTTCGGAGAAATACAGCTATATATATATCTGCCAGGTAAGTATGAACAAACTTTATTGTATCTTAACAATATCATTTTTCACTGCAGATTATATTTAAAAAATCAACATGTGAAGGTCTGGGCTTAGAAAGGAGGATGCGTAAATGACTTTCCCTCCTACTTTCTGGGATTGTAAAGTGGATGGTAATGGAATTGACCTCTTCATCCACTGTTGAAGTAGTAGGAACCAATGCCTGTTTGGCCAATTTGTTGCTATTAGGTAAGCTGTTCCTTTGAAGGTTAGGAGCTTGTTCAAAACCTTCGAAATCTGGGACAATGGAGGAAAAAGATATATCGTCTTCCAGTTGTTCCAGTCCTGTAGGAAGCCATCTCTCACTATTGTCCACATTTGGGGACACATATACTGAGAGTTTGTGATTCTCGTATGTGGCAAACAGGTCCACTTCTGGTTGTGGAAGTAGTGGTTGTCCAGTGACCACTCTGTTGAGGCTGTCGTATTCCTAGACAAAAAGTCTGCTATTACAAGACCCTGTATGGGGATTTGCAGACAAATGCCACTTCTTTTCCTTTGCCATCCAAAGAATGGCTAATATTACCATATTGAGAGGAGGTGAGTGTGATCCCAATTTTTTTATGCAAGACATTGCAGTCGTATTGTCTAGGACCAGAAGAATGTGTGTCTGTTCCGGAGGTTTGAGTTTCTTTAGAGACAAAAAAGACAGCCGTCAGCTCTAGGAAATTGACATGACAATTCCTTAGAGTAGCTGACCACCTTCCCGCTACCTAATCCTCCTCCCAATGTCCTCCCCAACCTGTCAACGAGGAATCTGTGTGTATTGTTACTTTTACAGATTGAGGAGTCAGGGTGACCTGTTTTGCCATTTTTGGATTTGGTAAGGGGACATTTCTGTTTTTTGTTTCCTGAAATCTTTTCCCAGTAGAGCATACACAGTGCAATTTTGTTGATACGCTTGTTCTTTTATTTGAGTCACAATAGATTGTTTGTTTGTATGGTGTTTTTACGTTGCATGGAACCAGTGGTTATTCAGCAACCGGACCAACAACTTGACGTGACTTCTGAACCATGTCGAGAGTGAACTTCTATCACCAGAAATACACAATCTCTAACCCCTCAAACAGGTTGGCAGAAGGCATTAGACTGTAATAAGGCAGTCACATTGGGAAGTGACTTGTTGGAGTTGTCCAGTACCTCCATTCGCGCTTTTATGCACCAGTCCAAAAATTCATAGAGAGCTTCCCATAATGTTCTCATAAGGTTTTTAGCCACAACAGCAAAAATCATCCTAGATTCAATATTTATACCTTAGAAATTAGTGCTAAAGGGACATTTCACGTAGTGACACAGGCTGAGCCCAGAAATGAGGAAGTGTGAAGACACTAAGGAGGTGGCCCCTTAGCACAAAACCCTGATGCTGATGTACCCTCTGAAATCCTTCTCATTGGAGTACCAAATCGCTGAGTTGCAATATCTAGGGGGAGCATTTTCCTATCGAAGGGAAGTTGAAGTGTTGCCCATTCTTCGGTGGAGTTTTCTGAAACCAGGATAACCAAAGCAAATGGTTTTAGTTCTGCCAGTGGCTCACGCTTTCTGGTTATTACATAATTTTGAAAATGTGTTTTCACCTGGTTTATGATTTTAAATGTGAAGGGGCAGAAGGCTGGTGGTACATGGTGAGCCACCTGAGTCTTGTTCATAATGGAAGTATATATTCCTGTCCCATTTACCTTGTGAAGAGTTTCATACACAGCTCTTAATGCCAAATTGCCAGCCAAGAGAATAATTTCCTTTTGAGGCTTCTCCGCTTCTGGCACAGGTGGTAACAGGCGCCATTCAGTGTTAGGAAAGGCTGCCCTGTCCCTAAATTCAACATGTACTACTTCTGTCATGGTCTTTCTCTTGTTAATAAGATACTTACCATCCTGAGAGAAAATACACATTGAGGCATCACTCCAAGTTATGGACATCAGATTAGGAATTTAGAGTCTGTTAGATTTTGGTCGTAAGACTCATAATCAGGACTGGCCATTTTGTTGGTTCAAGTTGGTTTTGCACTCTTAACTCTTGTTTGGGCAGATTTGGTTTCAACTCTCCCCCATTCTATTGCAAGATGCAAGACTTTTACATTTTGGTGTATCATGCAGTATGTCCATTCAGCAGCAAAAGCATCTTTGATGTCATTCATTATTTCCTTACAGAAGTGATCTAATACCGCAAACTGCGAAACCTGATTGTGTATCTACAGCTCAGCTGCAGCTGTCCATTCCCCAGGGGCCAGAAGTCCTGGGTGAATTGCTATAACCCTCTGAAATTGCTGCTATTTCCATTTGGTTCAGGTGGATCCTTATACTATCCCTTTTGGGGGAAGGATCCTGATCGGCTTCTGAAAACCACATGGGAGATTTGACTTTCTTCCACAATGTTTTTCCCATGGCTGATTGACATCTGTGTCCCTGGTCCTTCTGGGTTCAGCAGGTTTTTTCTTTTGGTATCAATATCTACCTCAAAGCCTTTGAACACTTACCTCTAGTGAGATTCCTCTAATTCCTCCTTAGGATGTACCTGGGGGTAGGTGGTGACTGATATTATTGGTTTTGGCCTGAATATGGAACGTCAGAGAAGGGTTTAAATATACAGTGTGGCTGCCTGAGTTTTGCGGATAGATATAAATTTCCCCTTCCTCACCTTTGCTAAACCCTAGGACCCATTGAGACAGTCTAAAGCGAACAGTTTCATCTTTAAAGCTTGTTGCCAAGAGCATGCTACAAATCTCGCACATATCAGGCAACCAAACAGATTTGCCGTAATTGTTACAAGGACTATGCCTATGGCAGGTGGTATGGGCAGTGCCCACTAGGAAAAAGTTGCACCGAGCAACCAACTACCATACACCTTAATTGAGGGTCATTTCTCAAGATGGCCTTGTTCCTTGTTGTGAAAAACCAAGTTGTTATTAGAGAGATTTTTAGTATAAATTATTTTCAGTACTGGAAAACCGTAAATATTAACAACTATAGTAGATATAATTTTATAAGTCAGTTTGACTACAAATGTAAATTTTTAGTACTTTCTGTAAAATATTTAGGCAATTCTATGTATGTACTAACTCCACACGGACTGTAAGGAAACATTCCCTTAAAAACAGGCTACTAGGGACTGGTGTGTCAAATGTCATTTTTCTGTTTCTGATGCTAGTCCCTGGTAGTAAAATCAACCCCCAAAAAATAATGGTTAAATTTCAATTATCAACTCAATTACTTTTAGATAATTGTAATTTCCACATAGGTACGCAACGCAGAATTATTACTTAGAGCTTTGTAAATCTATGTTAACTCAAACCTTTTGAGGTTTAAATTACCTTTGATGCCTTGTTTATTCTTTATTACTTAAACTTAGCCCTTATGTATTGGTTATGTTTAGGTTTTAATTTTAATTATAACACCCAATAGGTACTATTCAAATTAGTTTACGAACTCTATTTACTAACTGAAGCAAGTTTTCTATAAGGCTTGAATTAGTATCCTTGGTATAATGTATTCCTACCAAATAAGGTTAGGTTTTTACTTATTAACAACAAGAATTTAATATGTAGCCTAATCGCTTAGTTAGGCTACATAACCAAGTTACTATTTACTATTTACTATTTACTACTGAAATTTTTAATAAAGTGGTTTATAAACCCATACACCTATACATATACACATACAGATATACAGCTGGTTATCAACTTGCGACCTATGCAAGGTATGACTGATCAACTTTACGACCACCCACAACTAAAACGAATGGGAAGCAATGTAAACAAGAAAGAGTGGTGTCCAGCTGAACGTCCAACACTTTTTTTCCCAGCTCCTGCCTCTTCACACAAGCAGCTCACTTTTCGAGCTACTAATGAGTATTATCATGCATCAGCAACAAGGATATAACTCCAATAAACTTATACCATCAAGCAAAACCGTAGATAGGATTGAGATAAAATAATTTTAATCAAAACTTCAGGTCTTGAAAGAATACATTTTATTGTTGTTTTCATGCTGATAAAAGATAAGTAACATAACGGTAAAGTTCATACTACAATGAAATGAAGTGAAAATAGTGAACGGAACCATGTAGTATTTCTACATAATAAACATACCCACAACACAATCTGTTCGAAAAAAAAAAATACTTTTGTTCACGAGACATATTGAATTTATTTTTCAACTTAAAAATGTGTTGTATGATGACATATTACCTTGTCTCATATAAATAAAGTCTCTAGATATTTTACGCTAACTAGAAGCAAGGTAATTTGCTCCGAATTGAGTTAAATATGGCAAAATAAACTCGTATTTGCCATCAGCTGATTTCCAAACCAAAACATTGACCGCTTTGTTAGTATTTTGTGATACAATAATATGAGAATAACAAATTATTGGATACAGTAATGTATAACTTTTTAAAGATTCATGGTAAATATGCATATTCATTGTGTTTTTATTTCATAAATAAATATATGTAGCTGTCAGCAGCATGACATCGCTCAATTAGATATGCTGATGTCATTCCAAATCTGATTCCTGTTTTGTGTCCAATTTTTTTTCTACTGATATATATTATAGTCAGAAGGAATTGAACCTCCAAAATTGGCTTATATTAATAAATTGCCAAATTATATCATATATGTAGTATAAATTATACTGTAGGCTAGGCTACTGTATTCGTATATATACGATATATGTGCCATGCTAACCACGAGGCTAACTTGTTAGATGTTATTCAATTTCTTTTCTTTTGTACTGAATCATCATAAGGCCAATGTGCATTGAAACCTAGGGGAGAAATTAGCTGAAATTATTAATTACTATGCCATATACGTATGTGTATAGTATGCTGTGTAGTGTAGGCTAGGCTAGTAAATATTATTACAGTAAATTAACATGGGCCGACTTATGTCCAAATTGGTCTTAACCAATTGTGGTTGTAAGTCGACAACTACTACCTGTATACATATACACATATATAGGCTAGGATACTAAATCATAGCAAAACAGACATTTTTGCTAAGCCTCGAATAGTTTTAGCATGTTATGTTATACTGATAAACTAGCCTATATAAAACCATCATACTAACACTAACCTTCATGTTAGGTTATTTTACTTTATAAGTAAATCAACACATACGCTAAGCATAACTTAGAGTAATTAATTAGAATTACAATTTCAGCACCCAATTCAACATGTTACTTAAAAACCACCGCTTAAAATGTAGCTCCGAGTTTGAGAGTACTATTACATTTGACACCTTAGAATATGTATTCTAGGCTAACAACTTTGACTGATAGTGTTAGTAAGGGTTCACTACTTAACACTAGGAATTATCCGGCTTGGTTTATTTCGGTCATACTAAATATGGCAAAGTAAAACTAAAATGGTGTAGCCTGTTTATCTACTTTTAGGTATTTATCACTGAAAAATTATTTAAGTATACTTAGTTAGGGTTATTTACATCTTTAAGATATACTATTTTAGCTTATGGGCTACTGATAATAGCTATTCCCAGTCTAAAATTACATGTCCTAAATTGACTAGGCTACTAGCTCATGTAGGCTACTGCCTAGGAAATTGTAGAAACTGTTATCTGAAAAGATTAACTAAATTAATAATTCAATATGGAGTAGTCCTTTAGGCAAAAAACTTCATAAAAAAATCATTTAACTATTTTCACGTTCTTAAGGCTAGCCTGGAACATGTATCTTGCTGATTACATACTCTAAACAACACAGGATGGGTAAACAGAACACCAGTTTCCATACTCGCAATAAAATTTTTTTGTTTCACAGTTTTTTAACCTAACTGTTTTAACTAAATCTTAAAAATAAGCACTAAACTTTCAAATTTTGGCGATTCCATGATTTCTGGAGAGCGATCTCGAAGAAAAATTCTGAAAATAGAGGAGCACTGGCTGAATAGACTTACATCTTTCTTGACTAGAGGAGTAATGGAACTTGGTCTTGTAACTGGTCCGAGCATAAAACAAGATGGCCGATGCACATGCGCAATAGTCACTTCTACAGGTTTTGACGTAGGAAACTGGGTCCAGCATCGCTGAAGACAAGATAAGTTTTGACGTAGGAAACTGGATCCAGCATCACTGAAGACAAGATAAAATGCTTCTTGTCTTTGAGTCCATTATACTCTATCACTTGTCATAGTGTTTATCATTATGGCATAATAGCCGGCTAAAAGACCAGCCAAAAAGATATTTCTTTTGACATTACAGTGGTCCCCCCGTATTTCCGATGAATGCGTACCAGGGCCCCTGCGAATAGTTACAATCCGCAAAAACAGCCTATTTTGTTAGTTTAAACTCAAGAAAACCCACTAAAAAGTTTTATACCTGGTTTTTTTAAAAGTTTTATCACAAAAAGTGCATTTTATGATGAAATTGATATATAAAAAAAAAACTAATTTCTGGATATTTCTCATAGACAAATACCGCAAATAGACAAATTTTCCATGAATAATGTGGGGGAAATGTCCCGAGAAATCTGTGAATGCATGAGTCCCCCGTGAATCCAGAGAACATTGAATACGGGGTCCGCTGTAGCCTGA
>NC_087221.1:7317135-7428546 GCF_015104395.2 Macrobrachium nipponense | reverse complement strand
AACTAACATAACCATGACTGTACCTGTAAATAAAGTGTATTAGTGTACAGGGTACGTACAAGAAATACTGCACATACGTATGTAAATGTGGAATTTCGTATCTTTCGGACTGGAATGGATTATGTATGAAAACTGAGGTTCCACTGTGGTACTAATTTTCAAATAATAATATGATTACAGGCAATTTGTGGGGGTTCTGTTCTCAGCGGGGTGATAAGTGAAAACTGCCATTAACAGAAACTCAGCGATTTATAGTGCTGATAATCTGTTAGTGACGCCTCTGTTAACTATGTGTTATGGCACCATAAATCTCTGATATTAAGGTGCTAGACAAGCGCCATTAACAGAGTCACCCGATAACCGGGAACTGCCTGTAGTAATACGATTAAATAGTAATAATAATGACATAATAATAATAATAATATGTAATTGTAATTGCAAAATTTGTATGTGATATTAAACAAACAAATTCTTTCTCTCATCTTTTGTGTAACTCATTGAAAAGAAGTTTGAAGGGAAAGCTGTCAATTTATTGACAGGATGGGGCGAGTGTTGCCGATAGCTGGTCAAAGGATTGTTACGTAATTCTCTCTCTCTCTCTCTCTCTCTCTCTCTCTCTCTCTCTCTCTCTCTGTCTGTCTGTCTCCATAATAATTCCTAAATAATTCACTCTCTTAAGTAATGACAACTCTATCTCTTTCTCTCTCTCTCGTAGTTAGAGCTAACACATATTTTACAACCTATGTATTACTATTTCTGTGTACAGTAAAATCTTGTTTTAATGGACCCGGAACCAACAGACATCGGATTTAACAGACAAAATCCGGTCAAGGGTAGTATATCCTAAGACTGTTGAATTACAAAACATCTGTATATAGGCTAGCTTTTGCAACAACATGTAGGTTATGTAAAGATGATGTTATTACAAATGCTGTTTTACTTACTATATTCTTAAACATTCAAAATACACAAAATAACAAAGCCAATTCTATATCATGTTTTTCCTAAACACGTTGCCTAAAAGGAAAACATGGTTTTGTTTACGTGTCATTGTCGCCACAAACCGCTAATAGTACAATATGTACGATATTCTAAATTATTATTTACTACTAAAATGATAATTAATTTTTTGTAAAAATTAATATTATGTTATCCTAAACATTATTACTACACTGTAATTATACTACCATTATAATTTCGAAAGGATGCTGAAAGATAACATTGCTGTGATCACTACCATAATTCAATGTTTACATTTCGTCAGCTGGCTGGCCTTGTATAGATAAAAGTTGATTTCATTGATATGGAAATACTCCTCAAGTAGGCTATTTATTATGAAGATATGCCAATACTAATATGTAGGGTAAAAATGGTTTTATAATGTATTCATCACCAATCACAACAATACGATAAGTATAAAATATCGTTCCTTTGACTGAATTATTCTAAACTTTTCCACTACCAAATAATAATGAATATCATGTTATCCTAAACATTATTGTACTACCGTAATTACACTGTCATTAAAATTTCGAAAGGATACAGAAAGATTAAGTTTCTGCGAGCGCTACCATAAAGGCCGAGTCTTACATCCGTGATTCAAGCTCGCTTGTTTTTGTTAGTTGCTGAAAGTCGCAGGCCTTTGGATACAAAAAAAAAAGAGAGAGAAATCAGCTGATTACGACAACAGTACAATGTATGCAATGAATAGTTACAACAGGGTTACGACTAGATTCACAACATCGCAGTCATACACGTATGTCGCTGATGATCAAGACCACACCCACTTTTAATGTTTTTGGGGACGGCAAGTGACGTAAAGGCAATTACGACATACTTAATAGACAGTCAGACATATTATCATGTACATAAACTGTGTAGTGAATGTGTTGAAATATATGTTAGCTGGTGGTAGGAATTTAGAGTCATTCCCGTTCCAGGCACTGTCAGAGGCACAAGATTGACGAACAGGAAGTTTTGAAGACTCAGAAATATCTGGATCACAAGAGGCAAAATGGACGCAGATGGAGCTGCTGGATGTGGCCCTACTTACAAAGAAGAGAGGAGAAAGGTTACTACGAAAACTTGATGACAGAATTGGCAATTGAAACTCCAGGACTGTACTGGAACTTTACCAGGATTACAGAGGAGCTTTTCAATTAAATTGTTGAACAGGTCTCGCTCTATGATAAAACCATACCCTGCACAAAATCTGATGGCACATGAGCACATCTTAATTACCAACTGAGGAGGTCAAGTTATACAGCTGAGAGTGCTTTTGGCATAGTGGAACCTCTACATAAGAAAGTTCCTACGTACAAAAAATCCAGGTTACGAAAGCAAAGACGAAGATTTTTTTGCTTCTGTGTACGAAAATAATTCAGGTTGCGAAAGGGTAAAGTCCAAGATTTGCCCGGGCTGCCGAGAATAATTTTAAAACTGGCGCCGCCAACTCAGTAGACTCGCCACCATCCTCCCACTCTCCTACTGGTTCCTGATGCTAGTCACCGCCTTAAGATCCTGCTCTCCTATTGGTCAACATCTGTCCCATCATGCCTCTATGTAAAGGCGTTCCTTGACCATTTTTTGCGGCAGCGTTATCGTAAACACCTGGAATTCGTTCGTTCACATATATTTCGTTTAACGTAAATTCATGTTAGTGATTTCGCTTTCGCTGTACTGTAAGTTACGTACTTTATCGTGTTGTGTCTGAACTTAATTACATGGGTCCCAAGAATGTTGCTGAAGTTCACGGAAAAAAAGAGGATGCTTTCTATGGAGACTAAGATGTAGATAATCTAGAAGTGTTAATGTTTTCTGCCATTTGTTAATGTGTTTCGTAAAGTTTAGTGTTAATGTTTTCTGCCATTTTTTAATGTGTTTCGTAAAGTTAAGTGTTCATGTTTTTTGCCATTTGTCCTCCTCTGTCGTCACTTTCGGACATTACCTCACTCGAAAGGTAAGGTTCCACCTCACCCGAACGGGAAAACCCTGCAGAATGCGACAAAGCCGTGTTAGAAAAGTTAAGTATATCTTAGTTTTACCAGACCACTGAACTGATTAACAGCTCGCCTATGGCTGGCCCAAAGGATTAGATATTTTTACATGACTAGGAACCAATTGGTTACCTAGCAACGGGACCTACAGCTTATTGTGGGATCTGAAGCACATTGTATTGAGAAATAAATTCTATCACCAGAAATAAATTCCATCACCAGAAATAAATTCCTCTGGTTCTGCGTTGGCTGAGCCGAGAATTGAACTTCGGACCACCGGGTTGGTAGCCGAGTGCAAAATGCACTCGGCCAACGTGGATGCCGTGTTAGCAACAAAAATATTCTCATTACGGAAAACCAAAGGAGAGGGCTGGAAAACCCCCTGAGGAGAGGCTGTCGAATGCTCTGTAACTGAAACAGAACCCCCTGAAACTGGGGGAAGAGAAACTGAAGAAACTGGGGATATAGAAGGATTAGAAGTCATCCTTTTAAGGGAAAGAAAATAGATTGATTCCTTACCACCTTGAAAATCCAAATATGTACACATCATTACAGAACTCAGGGAAATTCTTGAGAACATGGTCCTGAATGTTGCAGAAACCCAAAAGAAAACACTGCCTGACTAAAGATCTATACCCTTGTGAAAGGTCTAAAAGATCTCCATTATAATCAGCCAAATTGAACTGAGCAACGTTCGAGGACCCCTCAAAGGGCAAAGGTTCTAAAGTACTTCCAGACGGAAAGGGAACCTTTGAAGAGGAGGGAGTATTCAAAGTATCTCCCGCCGAAGGAAAGGAGTCCAAGCTTCCTAAAGGAGGAAGGCTAGATTTTACTTTCAGTGCAGTACTGGCCGGAAACAAACAATTCTCTGGATCCATGGGGATCTTAACCAAGCAGGACTAGATAAAGGGTCTGAAGGCAACTGCCCTTGGACCGTGCCTTGCTTAAACTGATCCCTAACACCCTTAGCTGTCTGTGTCATTCCTATTTCTGATTTTAAACTTAGACTTACATTTTCAGGGGAATTCTGCTGCAGACGCTGCCTCCTCCTTGGCGGCAGCGGCGGCGGCGGTGGGGGGGGGGGTGTTCAATAGTTCCTACCCTTCCGGTTTTTGGATCTCCATGACCCCCAGGACCCGTCAGGGCTGGTTCTGGGACAGGCAGGGGAGCTGGAAGAGAACAGTTAGTACACTGTTCCCTATAGCTAACTTTCATCTTGTCTTGCAACTTTGACATCAACGAAGTAAACAAACCAGACATACTCGATGTCAGCCTATCTTCTAACTTCTTAAAAAGAACTGACTCTAAATCACTAGCTTCCTCTATCTTGGGTTTAACCCCTGAAGCTAACCTGCCCTTACTCTTAGAAGCAAGTGCTTTCCTATGTTTAACATGAGCTTGCATCTGGTCCGTAGACCAATCCCTACACTTGTCACATCTACGGCCTAGATTGCATTGAATTTCCCTACATGAAATACACAATGAATGTTGATCGTATTTGAGTGCATTCATCCTCCGTTTGCAGGCGATACAGGAGCGATAAGTTACTGTATCTTCGCTGGGATGGTCTGGAGGTGTCTTAGCCGGGAAAGGATCCTTTGAAGCTGAGTCTATTTTGCAGTTCGAGTCCATTATCTTCAAATCAAAGAGGCAAAGAGAAAACCAAGGCGAAATCCAAAACAAGCTAAAGGCGTCAACAAATCTTAATCCAAGAACACAGTGGGGGGTCAGGCTGTGACCTAAAAGGTTCGCAAGTTTTGACAGGTGAGAGAACAGAATGTGATTGACGTATGTAGTCACTGTTGGCCGGTTGCTGGTGGAAGCGTTACCAACCGTGGACAGGTGACTCAGTAAACAATGTTTACCTGCAGCGTTGGTAATGCTGGCAGTTAAAATTTTACCTAAATGTGGGTAATTTTGTGGGGTGTCGTTAGGGCTGGTCAGGTGACCAGGGCTAATTCAGGTGTTCAGGTGGTGTATTGCAATACAGTGGAACCCCCGTATTCGCGTTCTCCAGATTCGCGGACTCACACATTCGCGGATTTCTCTTGGGAACGTTTCCCTGCATTATTAGCGGAAAATTCACGCATTCGCGGTATTTTTCTATGATAAATATCCACAAATTCCTGGTTTTTATGATTAATTTCATCATAAAATGCACTTTTTGTGATAAAACTATTAAAAAAACCATGTAGGAAAATTTTTAGTGGGTTTTACTTGAGTTGTAACTAACAAAATAGGCTGTTTTTAGCATTTTTATAGGGGTTCCAAACATTCGCGGATTCTAACTATTCACGGGGGGGTCTGGTACGCATCCCCCGCGAATACGGGGGGACCACTGTATTAATAATTACTATACTAATATGTAGTATAGAGTATACTTTAAGCTAGGCTACTGTATATGCATACGGTATAGTATCTTAGTGCATGCTAGGCTAACTGTTGTTAATGTTATTCAATTTCTCTTTGTAGTAATGAATTATCATAAGTCAATATGCGCTGCACCGAGAGAGTTAGCCAATATTAATAATTACCATACCATATATGCATAGAGCCAAATTGAAAACCTGATCACCAGAATTACCACCACTGCAAGATGAACCAAATTTATCCACGGAAAGAAAAAGTACCTTCAAAGACGAAGGGGCACTATCCAATACTTCAGAACCCGACAAATCCGAAACCACATCTGAGAGACAACCGCGAACTTAGAAACCTGTTGCAAAGAACTCGAAGCAGGAAATAAAACCGAAGATGGCTCCAAAGACAAAACCATCACACTAGAAACTACAACAGAACCCGAACCTGAAGAAACCTGCACTTCTCTTCCTGAACACTATGTAACCTATTACTCCTACTCGTCTGTATCTGACCTAACTTTACATAAACCTCAGAACTTACACCTTGAGGGGGAAGGGGGAAATCTGCTGCCAATACTGCCTGCGCCACGCCGGGGAGCCTGGCAGAACCTACCTCCGAGGCTTGCGGTTCTCCATGACCCCTGCCACCCATTAGGGCTGGTTCCGGAACTGGCAGGGGGCCTAAAAAAGAATTATTCGAAATAACTATACTAATACCACCACTATCTCTATTCTCAGTTAACTTATTCATCAGGCTAGAAAATAGACTGGAGATACTAGATAACATGTCCTCTAACTTCTTGAATGACTCTGACTCTTAACGCTTCCTTGTCTACTGACTGTACCCCTACCGCTGATCCTGATCTGTGGTTTCTCTTCAAGGCTAAGGATTTTCAGTGTTTCATATAATTCCCCATTTGATCTACTGACCAAGACATACAATCATCACATCTCTGACTGATATTACACTGAACCTTCCTACATAAAATACAAAGAGAATGTCGATCGTGTTTGAGGGTACTCATCCTACGCTTGCAGGACGTGTAGAACCATTGAGCACCAACATCTCCAGCAGTAGAAGGCTCAAACATCGATGCTGTAGCCAAAACGGAAGCAGAGGTGTTAGCAGACAACAACGTTTTATCTTCTAACTTATCCACAGCGAGTCCAAAGTACTGATTCAAAGTCAAAATTGGGAGAGAACTTCCAAAATCCAGTCAATAAAGCGTAGAACCAGGTGAAAAGGCATTAACAACAGGCCAACGTCGTAATCTGATATCCAAAATTAAAAAAATTCTTTAAATGGGGGTTGGGCTAAATGACCAAAAGTTCGCCTGATGTGGGACCAATCCGCACAGCACAGCAAACAAATAACAATTGGAGGTTCCAGGCCCTGGCAGTCAGTATTTGCAGCAGCATTGCTAACAGTACCTCAGGTAACTAAATGACAGATTTTACCTGCAGCATTGGTAACACTGACAGTTAAAATACCCACTTTGTGAGTAAATTAATGGGGATGTAGTTTGGGCTGGTCAGTAACCAGGGCTAATTCAGGTGTTCAGGGAGTGTACTGCAATTTACATTTACAGTAAATAAAGTGTTTTATGATGAGTTTAGAGCATATATAAAATACATGAATAGTTTGTAGAATGGTTTACCTACTCACTACATTGTGTACATTAATATGTACATACGAACGAGACTGTAGGTTTGGTGACATCACAGCAATCTTTGTACGTATTTTAATGTTAATATTTCGTGAATTAATACACATTCAATATTAAAAATTATTTACTGTACTTATTATAGTACCATACTGTAATATTAATGTAATCACAGCAAAATATTATGTTATTCTAAACATTATTACTACCATAATTACATTAGTACCATTAAAATTTCAAAAGGATACCAAAAGACAATGTTGCTGTGAATGCTACCAAAATTTTATGCTTACATGCGTACAAATTGTCAGTTGGCTGGCCTCGCATACATAGTAGTTGATTACACTGATATGGAGTTATCCCTCGAATAGGCTTTTTATTATGAAGATATGCCTATAATATATAAGTTAAAAATAGTTTTATATTATGTTTACATTTTGTTGCCAATTGCAAACAACAATACAATAATCTACGACAATTATCGTTTGTATGACTGCATCATTCAAAGAAGTTATTTACGTACAACCTAAATGATAATAAGTTTTCAATTAAAAATTGTTATCCTAAATGTTATTACTACCATAATTACACTACTAGTAATAAAACTTCTAAAAGGTTATCGAATGATAAAGGTTGCTGTGAATGCAACCATATACTGCACTACTATGTACACACACAACTCTATCCTGAGAGTTACAAGTTGATTTCATTGTAATGGAATTATTCCTTGAATAAGCTATTAATTATGAAGATATGCCAATATAATATATAAGGTGATTTTATATCTTAAGGAGAATCTTTTCATGTATGTTGGTGGTTATCGCACCACTGCCGAGGCTTAGCCTACTGATAAACATCATATACGCATCACAGACAAACCAGCGATATAGACTGAGAAGCGGTCCAACGAAAAATCCGAGGCTAACTGATCCTGCGACTGCAGATCCGTGCCATAAAAAAATCCACAAATAGGAGAGTCCATTAATAGTGGGGGTCAACAGATTATTATTATTATTATTATTATTATTATTATTATTTGAAAATTAAACAAATTTTACATCATAAAAATTTATTTAGTCACAAAAATAACCTGAAAATATGTATTGTACTAGTAGTTAGTGAATTGCTCTACTAAACGATCTGAGAATTACTGAATTTTCCATGTTTTATTGAAAAAAATAATTCCACAGAAAAAGCTGCAAATAGGCAAAGCAGTGAATCCTGAACCAAGAATAAGCAAGGGTCAACTGTAGTACTTTAATGACATTAGGCACTCCCCCTCCCGAGATACGTCTAAAACAGACACATTTACGTGGGATAGCGCGCACAGCTGGAAGAGTTGATGGCTTTAAGAGTGTAGAACGGAATAACAGACACTTCCACATCAATACTTATTCTGAAACTCACCGCAGCATTTTAGCCCTACAAGAGTTTCAGGATCGGGTGATGGGGCACCCCGTGGTGTTGATGAGCAACAATACCGTGGTAGTGGCATATGTCAATAAGCAGGTGGGGGGGGACTGGTTTCCCTTCAGCTCCACATGTTGGTTGTGCAAGTGCATGAGTGTGCAGTAGCACACTTGATAGAGCTGTCACCTAGGTACATGGCCCCTACACCCAGACATTGCAAGGACTACGCCTTTACTCCATTTTGTCTGATTCATCGGGTAATCAACAGGGTCATGATCACCCCGAATCTCAGGATGACCCTGGTGGCTCCCAAGTGGCCACATGCCAAGTGGTATCCAGACCTGCTAGCTCTACTTTCCGGGGTACCAGGATAGACTTCCCCTTGGCACAACCAACTATGCCAGCCACATATAGAAAGGTATCACCAGGCTGTGGAAGGTCAGTCACTTCATGACTGGAGACTATGCAGTGTCTTGCTAGTGAGAGGTTTTTCTCACCACACAACCGATATATTTAGAAACCTTCATCCTCTGTGGCTGGGTACCAGGGGAAATGGATCGTCCCCTGTAATTGGTGTCGTCAACAGGATATCTCCTCTGGTAGGAGCTACTCTTCAGCAGATAGCAACTTCCTCATCCTTCTTTGCCGAGAGAAGCTTCTCCTCTGACACAGCTTTTTTTAGGGCTACAGAGGACAGTTGAATAACCATATGTTCAACTGCCCTTGGCCAAGTCCTTTACTTAAAGAACATCGATCTCCCTTTCTCATGGCAGATTACATGCTGTTAAGAAGCTTCAAAAATTCTTGGCATCCCCCACAAGACTCGTTGGACATGAGGCTGACTATAGAGACTGTGTTCCTGCTTGGCATGGCATAAGCAAAGTCACGCTTGAGTTTTTCCCAGAATTCATAGAAAAGACTATAAATCTGTCAGTCCCTGATACTAGATTCAAGTCCTTTTCGATCCCCTCCCTAGAGGACTTTATTGGTAGTCATCGGGACTGGATACTACTATGTCAAGTTAGAGTACTGCAGTACTATCTTAAGAGGACTCAACGTCTCACGCCTGAGTGTCAACAATTGTTCGTTAGTATTGTAACTTTATCGAGAAAGAAGTGTCCAAGGACAATTTCTTTCTGGCTTCATGAGACAATCCGAGTTGGAGCTCACTAGGTTAGGAAAATTAGTCCATCCTTTATGTTCAACAGATCAGATGAACAGGACTCCTTTCTCACCTCTTCAAGACAAGGAAGAGAGGCCCAGGTGAGCCAAACTGCCAGTCAGTTCAGAGATTTACCCAGAATCCACCCACCAAAGGGTATTTTGGTGGGTAAGTCTTCTTATGTGAAGACTGAAGGTTTGTGGTATTTGTGTTGGAAGAAACTACATATTTTCCAAGTAATTTATATTTTTCCTTTCTATGTACAATTTTTTTTTAAGTAATCTGTATTTCCTAACATAAAAAGTGTAGTGCACACCAACAAGTGGGTGGGGTTACCCCTACCGTTGGCATTTACCTTGCTTGAAAGTTAACAGCTGTTCCAGCTGGCATTCGCAAGCATAATCCTGCGTAAAGATGTTCAGGTTTGTATGTTAGGAAATATACAAATTACTTTACAAATTTGTAGTAGTACAGTGGCTCCCCTCTAGTTTTCCAAACTTCACATTTCCGCAGTCCATTTTGTCAGAGATTTTTGTGGAACACATTATTCACTTTTCCACTGGGAACTTTCACTAATTTCCAGATTTTTTATCATGACCATATCTCTGAAATCATTAATAGTTCACCTTTTTTCATTGAGCAACAGTATTTATTCACTAAATACTGCATATTTTCACATTGTGTTTGTGACTAAATACTGATTTTTATGATAAAAATGATTTACAGCATACTTATAATGTAGTTATGTATCTATTAAGCTCATTCAAGGTTGGACCCCATACTGAGGATAATAGGTGTATGATTCTCTCTCTCTCATTTCATTTTCCAGTGAAAGCAGACTGGAAAATGAAATTAAAATAATCAGCAAATATTTTAAATATTGTACAACATGCTTTATCATAAAAAACTTTACCGTAATATCATTTCAAACACATCTTACAATATCCCTCTGAGAGAGAGAGAGAGAGAGAGAGAGAGAGAGAGAGAGAGAGAGAGAGAGAGAGAGACTTGTGCACCTATTATGCTCAGTCCAGGGCCCAACCTGGAATGAACTTAATTATAATTAAGTACAGTATGCTCTATCATCCAAAACGTTTTATAATAATATAATTTAAAATACAACTTACATTACCCTTATAAAGAGAGAGAGAGAGAGAGAGATAGAGAGAGAAGAGAGGAGAGAGAGATAGAGAGAGAGAGAGACGAGAGAGAGAGAGAGAGAGAGAGAGAGAGAGAGAGAATGAGCTTCATAGAACATTAGGATGAGGTGGGTAAATACCGACCGAGGGGGGAACACTGACCGAATGCTCTGGTACTTAAACTATTTCAAATTTCATGCTGAAACTCATCACCAACACAGCAACCATCTCAGTGAGCAACACAAAAGCAACAGGTTTACGCCATCACGACGTCTGTGTTTATCAGGTAAGAAAATTTATTTTTTGGACGTCTGTTGTAATTTTTCATGCTTCTCATATAGTGCCTCATGTCTGTGAATATGGTGTGATTGTTGCTAGTTAAGTTTCATTACAATATTTAATCATCTTTCAAAGCGACTGCCACAGCATTGTTTAAAAAAAAAAAAAACATGGTGTGGGTCCCTACCGACCATAACATGCATGCATCGACCACCAACACAGATGCATGAAATTATGAATATTTTGAAATATTTTTGAAGTTTTGAATATTTTGAAATCTTGAACATTTTTTAAATAAATAACAAAAAGTAGAGCAGTGTTTTTTTGTGTGTAAATTTGAAGGTGATATTTCGTAACCATGATGCAATATCAGTGTCATTAGGCTAAATACAGGAAATGTTTATTGAGTGGGTTCAACTTAGCCTATTCATATGTCTAAATGTCATTAAGTCTTTCTGATTTAGCCTACTGCCTTCTTGGAAGCCTGATTATCAGTGTCATTATGCTAAAAACAGGAAATTTGGTTTTTGGGAGTTCCCCCACCTTGGTTGGTGTTTCCCCCAAGTTAGGAGAACACCGACAGAGGTCCCAAAAATTTTTAGAGCAAAATATGATAGTACTTATTCTTTGAGTTGAGGACTTATGAGTATACCATAGGTGGGCCATGTTGTGTAGTTTGTTTTGGTCACAGTGTGCACTCTCTCAAGTAAAAAATTTAACTTTTATGCAATTTTTTCTACTAATAGGTCAGTATTCCCTCACCTCACCCTACTAGTTACAAGTACACTGTAAATTATTTTTATCATAAAAAATGATATTGTTATGATACAATAAAGTTTGTTCATACTTACCTGGCAGATATATATATAGCTGTATTCTCCGAAGTCCGACAGAATTTCAAAACTCCCGGCACACGCAGTGGTCGGCCAGGTGGTAGTACCCATTCCCGCCGCTGGGAGGCGGGCGTCAGGAACCATTCCCATTTTCTGTCAGATATTTCTAGTGCCACTGTCTCCTGAGGGGAGGTGGGTGGGCACTTTGATTATATATATCTGCCAGGTAAGTATGAACAAACTTTATTGTATCATAACAAGATCATTTGTTCAAGAACCTTACCTGCCGAGATATATATAGCTGAATCCCACCTTTGGAGGAAGGGGGAGACAGACTCGGATTTTGGGAAACAATTCCATTTACATGATTGATATCTTGGTTCCTTACCTGTTAGCATAGCTGACTTCGTGAGTACCGTCACCCAAGTCTGCTTCTGCTTTACTAGAGACTCCAGCAAGGTAGTGACCTGCGATGCTGGTGAGTTCTAGAGGATCTGTCAACGGGGGCGTGACCACAAAACAACTAGATCCTACATTATAGACCTCCAATTTTTTGGGTAATGCATTCCTAGAGGTGCCAGCAAGGACGTGACCTGTGTAGCTGGTGCGCTCTAATGAACTGTCACGGGGAGCGTGACCACAATGTGACAGATCATATAGGTGTTGATTAGACACCAAATGCTGTTAATGCTTCACTGGAGGTGCCAGCGAGGATGTGACCTATGTAGCTGGTGCGCTCCAGATGATTTGTCAATGGGTGCGTGACCACAATGTGACAAAAACATTTTACCCTATTATGAGGGCGAAGCAAAAACATTACCACCTGACCTACCCTATCTGGTTAAACTTCGTATAACCAAGGCTAATGGAGGGAAGTCCGCCTAAGGCGGCCGACCCAAGACCACAATAAACTAAACACCTAAATAAGCATAATAAACTAAAAATAAAAAATAAAAAGAAATAAAATTAAAAAGTCCAAACTAACATATTATTTCCTAAATGATAGGAAGAGTGCTACTCTCTGTACCCAATATAGTGTCTGCTGCGACATATGGGCCCAAAGAGCAACAGTTCTCGTATGTAGTCCTCACCTCCCGAAGGTAGTGAGAGGCAAACACTGAATTACTACGCCAAAATGTGGCATTCAAGATGTCATTAAGTGCCATGTTCTTTTGGAAGGCTACCGACGTAGAAATAGCCCTCACTTCATGCGCATTCACTTTCAACATTTTCATATCACTGTCTTGACAGGATGAATGCGCTTCCTTGATGGTGTCCCTCAAGAAAAAAGCCAAAGCATTCTTCGACATTGGTAAATTTGGCTTCCTTACCGAACACCACAAGTTATCCGAAAGACCTCTACAATCCTTAGTCTTCTTAAGGTAGAATTTCAGAGCCCTGACAGGGCACAGAACTCTCTCTGGCTCGCGCCCAACGATTTCGGCCATCCCTTTAATTTCGAAGGTCCTAGGCCAAGGGTTGGACGGATTTTCATTTTTTGCCAGGAACGTTGGGCTCAAGGAACAAACCGCGTTATAACCTTTAAAGCCCACGTATTTGCTAATCGCTTGCACCTCGCTGACTCTCTTCGCCGTCGCCAGAGCAGTCAGGAAGATAGCTTTTCTAGTAACATCCTTCAGGGAAGCCGTATGCATAGGTTCGAATGGACTGGACATGAGAAACTTTAGAACTACATCCAAGTTCCAAGACGGCAACCTGGGTTGTTGAACCTTCGTTGTTTCAAAAGATCTCAAGAGATCGTGAAGGTCTCTGTTGTCCGCCAAGTCCAGGCCTCTGTGCCTAAAGACAACTGAAAGCACACTCCTATACCCCTTGATTGTAGAGACTGCAAGTTTTAGATCCCTTCTCAGATATAAAAGGAAGTCAGCAATCTGGCTCACAGAGGTCGTGGTGGAGGAAATACCGTTCTTCTTGCACCAACTCCTGACGACTGCCCACTTCGATTGGTACACTGCATTGGATGAAGCTCTTCTTGCACTGGCGATAGCTTTCGCCACTGACCTAGAAAAGCCTCTCGCTCTGGCCAACTTTTGGATAGTCTGAATGCAGTCAGACTCAGAGCGGAGAGGTTTCTGTGGTACCTCTCGAATTGGGGCTGTCTGAGTAGATCTGTCCTTACTGGAAGCGTCCTCGGGAAGTCTACTACGAAGGCCATGACCTCTGTGAACCAGTCTCTCGCCGGCCAGAACGGGGCAATCAAAGTCATTCTCGTTCCTTCCGACGCCGCAAACTTTCTCATGACTTCCCCTAGGATCTTGAACGGGGGAAAGGCGTACAGGTCCATCCCTGTCCAGTCCCAGAGAAGTGCGTCTATCGCCACTGCCGCTGGGTCGAGTACTGGGGAGCAGTACAGTGAAGCCTCTTGTTCTGGACGTCGCAAAAGATGTCCACTAGCGGACGTCCCCATAACCCCCACAGCTCTTGGCATACCTCCTGATGCAGAGTCCACTCGGTTGGCAGAAGTTGACCTCGTCTGCTGAGGAGATCTGCCCGGACGTTCTCTACTCCTGCTACAAACCTTGTAAGGATCGTGACGTCCAGTGCCCTTGCCCACAGCAAGATCTCCTTTGCCAGGGCAAAAAGGGACCGAGACTGTGTTCCTCCTGCTTCTTCAAGTACGCCAGAGCTGTGGTGTTGTCTGAGTTGACTTGGACTATTCGATGAGAGACTTTTTCTTGGAAAAACTGGAGAGCTAAAAAGATGGCTGCCATTTCCTTTAGGTTTATGTGCCAGGACACCTGTTCCCCTCTCCAGGTGCCTGACACGTCTTCCTTCCCCCCCCTAAATGTTGCTCCCCACCCCGTGGTGGACGCGTCGGAGAACAACACTAGGTCGGGGCTCTGAAACTTGAGACACGCCCTCCGACAACTTCACTGGATCTAGCCACCAATTTTAAGTGATGTTTTACCTCTCTTGAAATTTTTAAGCTCATATCCAGATTCTTGTTTTCTTTCCAATTTTCCTTGAGAAAAAATTGTAGCGGTCTGAGGTGCAGTCTCCCCAAGGAAACAAACTTCTCCAGCGAGGAAATGGTCCCCAGCAGGCTCATCCATTCCCTCACCGAGGACGAATCTTTCCTTAGGAAGGCTGTCACTTTGTCTAAACATTGCTGCTGACGTCCCTGGGACGGAAAAGCTCGAAAAGCCACTTAATCCATCTGAATCCCCAGATACAGGATGGATTGGGTTGGAATCAGATGTGACTTTTCGAAATTCACCAGTAGTCCCAGGGACTTCACCAACGATAAAGTTGTTTGAAGATCCTTCAGACACCGCGTTTGAGTGGAGGCACGAATGAGACCCAGTCGTCCAGGTACATAGAGACTCTGATATTTGCAAGATGAAGCCACCTCGCCACGTTCTTCATTAAAGTCGTGAAGATCATAGGGGCAGTGCTCATCAAAGCAAAGCGCCCTGAATTGATAAACTGTCCCTTTTAGGACAAACCGAAGATACTTCATCGACTGTGGATGGATGGGGACGTGGAAATACGCGTCTTGAAGATCTAATGAAACCATCCAATCGTTTGGTCTTAAGGTCCCAAGAACTGACTGAGGTGTCTCCATCTTGAATTTCTGCTTCTGTACGAACCGATTCAGACTGCTCACATCTAAGACTGGTCGCCAACCTCCTGACTGTTTCGGCACCAGGAATATCCTGTTGTAGAAGCCTGGGGATTCCAGGTCTACGACCTGTTCCACCGCTCTCTTTTCCAACATCTGCTCGAGCAGATCGAAAAGGATTTGTTGCTTCTCCTGATAGTAAATAGGGGATAAATCCTTGGGTGTCGTGCACAGTGGGGGAGGTTTCAAGAAAGGAATCTTGTACCCCCGCTTGATGACGTTGAGCGACCAGCTGTCCGCCTTCCTTTCTATCCAAGCTTTTGAGAATAGTCGAAGCCTGGCTCCTACTGGTGGCTGAAGGATATCTGGGTCATTTCTTTCCTCTGATCTTAGCCGAGACTCTGCCTCTGGAACGTGTACTTCCTCAAGAAGATGTTCTCGAATAAAACTCCACCTCGAAAGGGCTTCTGCTTCTTGAACGGTTGCGCCCGTGCCGACGTAGAAGAAACAACCGTACGTTTTGCCGACTGAGCTAGGAGGTCTTGGGTAGCCTTCTCTTGTAGACTGACAGCCAGATCTTTGACCATAGCCAGAGGAAAAAGATGGCTCGAAAGAGGCGCATACAACAATTCTGCCTTTTGAGAGATAGAGACCGCCTTTGCAGTAAAACCACAATAGGCCGCTCTCTTCTTCAAAATCGAAGTGCAGAAGTGCGAAGCCAACTCCTCCAAACCATCCCTGACGGCCTTGTCCATGCATGCAAGCACGCTGGACAGCTCCTCGAGGCTAAGCGAATTAGGACTACGCGACCGGTTATCCAAGACCCCTAAACACCAATCCAAAAAGTTGAAAACTTCTATCGTACGGAAGAGTCCCTTCATATGATGGTCCATCTCAGAAAGGGTCCACGGCACTTTCGTCGTCGACAAAAGGGATCTCTTCGGTGCATCTACCAAGGTAGCGAAGTCACCTTGGGACGAAGAGGGGGCTCTAAAACCCATCTCCTCCCCTGTCTCATACCAAAGACTTGCCTTACCTGTCAGTCTTGAAGGGGGTAGGGCGAAAGTGTTTCTTGTTTCGGGCTTTTCTTGACTCCATCCAATTCTGCATTTTCTTAAAAGCCGTTTTTGTTGATAATGAAGTAGCCATCTTCAACAATCCTGATGTCTTGATAGCCTTAGACGATAGCAATTGTGAAGGAGGCGACTACGGGGCTTCAGGTTTAAACTTCTCTTCAAGCAATTGAACCAAAACCTGGTAATCTGAAGATACTGTTGATGATTGTTCTTCAGTTAATTCCTCCGACAAGTTTCCTTCTTGAGATTCATTACTATCCTCCGAATCTCGGCGAATGTCTGAAGAAACATTACGTCGTGCGTCCAGCTGCGCGCCATGCCTGGCGTCACGCCGAGCGTCCAGCCTTGAGTCCTGCTGAGTGTCACGCTTGGCATCCAGCCGAGCGCCCCGCCCGGCGTTGAGCCGAGCGCCCAGTCGAACGTCAGGCCTGGCGTCAAGTCTCGCTGCCGCCTTAACGTCGTGCTCTGCAGACCTTCGTGCACGAAATCTCGAAGGCGAGGTAACAGGAGAAAGAGCGAGGCGATGAGAAGGAGAAGGAGACTGCCTGGATCTCTTGACTGGCAGCTTATCATCCTTCCTCCTGTGACGTGAATTATCCTCTTTCTCTGCAACTAATAAGGCAATTTGATGTTGCAAATTCTCAGTCTTCTTCGATTTAGGGCTGATCCTGTGAGAAGACGAGGGGCGAGGGGAAGCCCTCCTCCTTCTCACATGGACCGCCACAGGTATATCCTTAGTGCAACCAGGGCGCTCAAAAGCATTGTCGTCAAAAGACATCCTCTCCGGCGACGATCGCAACACAGAAGAAGAGAAAGGACGTGAAGCGTCCTTCTCCCTAAGACCAAAGGTGCCGGTCGCCTGTGCGACACCTTGCACCTTTGCTCTCTTTTGCGGTGGAGAGTCTTCGAATTGTTCTGGAGACGACCGCAAAACAGAAGGGGCTAACGGATGTGCAGCGTCCTCCTCTGAGGAATCAAAGGCGGCGGCCGCCTGTGCGGCATCTATCGTCTTTGTCCTCTTCAAAGGGCGCGATCGCTTCCGAAAGCTCCAACCGCTGCACGGGGAGGACGATTCTGATGACGAAAAACACTCTTTCAAGATCCGTTTACGAACTTTGGAAGCCTGGGAAGCGCCCCCAGGTCTTGCCAAAGGAACGTCAGATCGGTTGTCCGACCCCCCTTCCGCAACACTACACACAACTGCACTATTAACACCTTCTAATGCTTGCACTTTTGATTCCAGGCTACGCAAAGATTCAAGAATCATTGATAGGGTATTACCCTCCACAGACACTAATGTAGGGCCCGAAGGCATCACAGGTTTAGGAGGGATAAATTCCACTGGATGTGTAACTGGCGTTACACTCCTTCTTACCCTATCTCTTTCTACTTTACACACATATGATTCATACGCCTTCCACGCAGAATCAGACATACTCTCACATTCATTGCAGCGATCATCAAACACACAAACATGTTTCCGACAATTCGCGCACACTGTATGAGGGTCTACCGAAGATTTCGGTAGCCTCACCTTGCATTCTTCCACACAACATACTCTGGCGCTAGTCGAACTAGATCCAGACATCTCAAGTTTAAGGAAAAATCAAGCCAAATTCAAAACCAATCCACAATTAGCGTATGCCTAACCACCGATCCAAATCAAATAACCAAAAAATCAATCGGGATACTCAAGTGACCAAAAGAGTTCCAAAATCCAATGACGGAGGTGCAGAAAACACTTGTTGGCTGCACCGGCGACAGAAAATATCTGACAGAAAATGGGAATGGTTCCTGACGCCCGCCTCCCAGCGGCGGGAATGGGTACTACCACCTGGCCGAACTGCGTGTGCCGGGAGTTTTGAAATTCTGTCGGACTTCGGAGAATACAGCTATATATATATCTGGCAGGTAAGGTTCATGAACAAATCTGTATTTAGTCACGAACACAATATGAAAAAAAAATATTTTTGTTATAAAAAAGGGGGGGGCGGGAATTACGTACAGGCAGTCCCCGGTTATCGGTGTATTTGGTTATCAGCAATCCGGTTTTATGGAGCTTGTCTAGCACCATAAAATCAGCAATTTATGACGCAAAAGGGTTCTTATAGTGCGCCATAAGAGTGCTTATGGCACCATAAGATGCTTATCGGCACCATAAGCACCATTATGGAGGCATAAATCACTGAGTTTCGGTTAATGGTGGTTTTTGCTTATCGGCAAACCTCTGGGAACGGAACCCCCGCCAATAACCAGGGACTGCCTGTAGTGATAATTTCAAAAGGTTTAATACTTTGATACTATGAGAGAAAACAGCTTAATGGATTGTCGAATATTCTGTAAGACAGATTTATTTAATTTGTATTAAATATTTTATAGATATTTTGCTGTTTACATTAACATTTTAAAAGAAATAAATCATTGTTATATGCCTTTTAGGGAAGTATATATTTGTGAATAACAGTTGTAAAAGGGTACTAATTTAAGATGTCTGAGTATGCTTTGGGACGATGGTTTGGGGTGTATTTTGTTTGAAATTATACTAAATTGTTTTAGTGTAATAATTTAAGGTTATTTTTTGTTTGAATTATCAAATTAAGCAGTGAAAAGATATATATTTGTGTGGTCTGGTTAACCTACCTGACTATTTATATACATACAAATTTAAATAAATCAGAATGATACTCACTTGTTCCAATTCAGTTAGCAATGGTTTGTCAGCACTTCTTGCCATCATCACACTCACTAAAGCATTTCCTGTACACGTCAAATGTTCACGTCGCTGGCTAAGAGCACCCATCCACAACCCAAGGCAGAGATTGTGAAGATTTGGAAGTCTCTCCAGAAGACTTAAGAGGAAATCCTACACACAGATAAAGTAAATGTAAATTATTAAAAGTACAGATGACTATGGTTTCCTATTATGTATACAGAAACACACAGAGAGTTTTTTAAGATTTTGGTGGAACTGTACATCTGATAAAATTTTATGGTCATGGGCTAAAGATTCTTGATAGGGAAGATGACAGTTCATTGCTGTTTACAGCCAGCATAGAAGCATTAACACCAATCATATGTGATTAATTGGCCACCATTAGGTATTCCTCTACAGGCATATTTTGGCATTAAAAAATTTACATACTGTAAAGTTAAAGGAAATCTTTGTCATTACTTAATACCAATTACAATACAAAGTAAAAAAATTTAGTTTTTGTCAGGAACTTTACTAGCTGAATAGGAGTGGATTTAGTGCTTCTACTGCTGTATTTCAGTACTAAGAAATTGTAACCTTACACCAAAAAGGCTGCTTGTAAAAAATAAACCTATTACAAGCAGTCCCCAGATATCGGCAGACTCGGGTTAATGGCGATCTGGTTTTATGGTCTTGTCTAGCACCATAAAATCGGCGATTTATGGCGCCATAACAGGTCGAGTTTCATTATGGGAGCCATAAGGTGCCAATAATAGAGTTATAGCGCCATAACATAATAAAGGCACCATTAACAGGTTACCAGCACCATAAGCCCCATAAATAGGCGAGTTTCAGTAAATGGCGGTTTTTGCTTAACGGAACCCCTGCCAATAGCCAGGCACTGCCTGTATATATTAAATTCTTTTTTGTTAATCTAGTTATTTAGGTAATATATATTGAAGAATTCCTTTATAAAATTGTATAATACTGTATATACTTCATATTTCAGGTGAACTATAGTAATTACAATGCTATGAAAACACCAGTAATGCTAAAAATCACCTAATAGTCTCAAGCAAAATAAATCATGTCCACAACCAAGGAGAGATACTGAAGGGGCTATCAACCCAAAGATCTGGACCATTAATACCCTAATTTCATTCATACAATCTTTAAAATCACACAAAAATATTACTGATGTAATGCAGTTGAAACTTGACTGGACAGGAATATAAACAAAAAGAAGGATGGCAAACAAGTTTTCTTGTGCCAAGAACATACATTTTTTCTGAATGGTTTTACTACATGGATTATTACTACCCAAACATATAAAGGTTTCTTCCGAAAGGGCTGCTATTGAAAAGTAATTTGGCATCTGGTCCACTACCGTTTAAGCAAGGAAAGTAGTAATCAGATCTAAAGAAAACATCAGAATAGAAACCCCCTGATAACTGGGGACTGCCTATATCAAATAATAATAGTACTGAGAATAATGAAAATTTTTATAAAACTGTTGTTTTACTGTATCTAATTATTCTGCATGTATTACATATCATCACTGTCTTTAGTTGCCAAATGAAAGTTAATTCAGGGAGACATTTCTTTCATAAATTATCAAATCTCAGGGAGACATTTCTTTCATAAAGGATCAAATCTGGGTTCAAAAATTGCAACTATGTTACTTATAAGCACAGTAAATTAAGTACATGTGTGATTTTATCAGTTTTAGGTATTGTTTCTGCCTCCAGATCGTTTTGGAGTCTGCTGCAGTTGGTGACATCCATACTTCTTAAAACTTTATTCTCCACTGTGAGACGGATGAATAAATAAGTACGTATATGATTTTTATTTATGGAATTAAATTGAAAATAAGCAAGATTTCAACAAGACAACTGTAAATGCAACTCTTAGTAAACGAGTGTTAGTTGCAGTAACTAACACTGGCAAACAGCTGTTTATTATAATATAAACTGCAGGACAGTAAAAGCTTTAGCATAATTTTCAGAGATGAAAGCAATGTAAATTAATGAAAAAAACCCTCAAATTGATATTTACATTTTGCACCAATTTTAGTATCCATAAGCTAGCTGGCTCTCTCTCTCTCTCTCTCTCTCTCTCTCTCTCTCTCTCTCTCTCTCTCTCTCTCTCTCTCTCTCTCTCTCTCTCTCTCTCAGATTTGGCGTGGAACAAATACAAATAAATATCATATGAACTGCCAAAACGACAAAGAAAATAAATATTTCCTAACACTAACAATAATCAATAACAGGGAGCTTACTTAAGTAAGAAATGTAGGTAAAATAACATACAAGTAACATTTGAGCTGGGAGCCTAATAGTTAATGTTAGAGGCTAACAGGAAAATAACTTTCTGGAAGTCGGAAAGTCATTTGCTTTGAATTTTACTGGAGTTGCAATATAGTGTGGCGTGTCCCCCCCCCCCACTTTTTTTTGCATTTCACATTTCTGCAGTCCACTTTGTCTCAGATTTTTGTTGAACACATTACGTATTTACTTTTCCACAGGGAACTTCACTAATTTGTTTTTTTTTGTTTTTGTTTTTTCGTAGAGGAATACTATTCACTATACTCTTGTTTTTTTTCATCTGTCCATCCGCCTGTGGTGTTTTTGTATGGTAACACTGTGTCTCGGGCTTTAGATAGTTACACTATGTGTAAGTTTTAGGTAAATAAAAGGATATCTGGGTGTACATTTGCAACTGAAAAGTGTTTTAATAATTTACTGTATGCGAATTACACCGTTAATATTCGAAATAGGATATTATTATAATCGTTAAATGTAAGCTGAATGTAACTGTCTAAAGCCCGGGACGCAGTGTTACCATGCAAAAACACCACCGGCGGATGGACAGATGGAAAAAAACAGAGTATAATTACTGTATTTTTTCATATATTGAAAGTGACTAACTACTAGTTTTTATGATGAAAAAAAATTACTTACAGCATCTCTCTCTCTCTCTCTCTCTCTCTCATTTAAAATGATATCATTTCAAATACATCTTACATTACCCTTACAGAGAGAGAGAGAGAGAGAGAGAGAGAGAGAGAGAATCGTACACCTATTATGCTCAGCCTGGCACCCAACCTGACATGAGCTTAAAGCCTGGGTCATACATTGGTGATTTCAAACTGCGCAAGTCGTAATAGCAGAAATTTTGCTCATTATGACTCCACTACACTCACACTACAACCAATTCGCCATATATCAGCATAAATCGTCACCATGTCCCCGAGTATGATGACTTTGCACCAGTGATGGCAACTATGCAAGGCTGCTTTGCATAAACCCCATCATTCTACGACTACTGTCAAAAGTTGCAATGGCATGGTGCAACACGCAACAATTTCGTAATGGCCTCTCGACATACGGCATTTGATTACGTAAGTTGTAACTAGCAATGGAGAGTTACGGTGTTCATTACAACATACGCCACGTACTTGGCAAACCCACAACGTGCACAGTGGGGCTGCACAGTGAGTCAGAATGTGTTAAGTGCATTGGCAGCCCATAAATATAGTTCAAGGGCTTAATTAATAACCCATAATTGCCTCGGTTTTCAATTGTGAGTAAAATAGACTTCGGATTCAAGATTTTCTGTACTATTCTTGATATAATTTGAGAACTTCAGATATAGGTAACTAAATATGACACTGAATATAACTTAAACAAAAATATAGTTAGTAATATAAATAAAGATAAAGTTTAACTTTTCATTGCAATCAAATTCAATTTACTCGCATGTTCTGAAGTATAAGAAATGAAAAGATATTTTCTATTTTGAGTAAAATATATATTGCAATAAAGATTTTCAGTAGGTATTCATGATATAATTTGAGAACTTCTGATATAGATAAATGACACTGAATACTACTTAAAAGAAAATATATTTGGTAATTATATAAATATTTTTGAATTTTAAGTTTATTCAGGAATTTACGGAGCTTTTCAAAATTATTTTCTGAAGTATGAAAAGGCATTTTTTAAACTTATTATATCATTGATTCCTGCCACTGAACGAAGCCTGCAGGGGGGTTTACATAATCACGAAGACGACCTTGTGTCACGGAGTCTTCTGGATCTGCCTCACTCCTGGTAGTAGGATTTTTTTTTTATTATTTCTAAATTAAATTGTGCAACGACCAGCACCAAGGACTTGATACGATCATGAAGATTTATTGGGGTCTGAAACACACCGATTCTATGGGAGATAAATGGAAAATATGGATTTAGTTATTAAAATTTAAATATATAAAATAGTGGCATCCATGTTCACAACTCGGTACAATCCCATTACATAAGTCAGAATATTACCTAACTAAATCGCAAATAAATAGTCAAAAATCGTCATGCCTTCACGGAACTCGCCGTCCTGTAAAAACTTGCGTAATGAGGTTGTAATGATTCACTGCAGAAGTCATCATGGAGTCGATATCAGCTGACTTTTCTTTTTTTGTTGAGCCCAAGCCCCGCGACTATTGGAGATTGATCGCCAAACACAGCCTTTATGAAAGTCGCGGTCTGAAATCACCAATGTGTGACCCAGGGTTGATAAATACATAGCTACATTATGAGTATACGCTGAAAATCATTTTGATAATAAAAATCAGTATTTTTGATAGCATAGTTGTGTTTTATCCTCAAAGGATTTACCCTCCATGGTGTGTGCCAGCACCCCATAGTGATCAGGCTACAGCATGGACCCCGTATTCATGTTCTCTGGATTCACGGACTCATGCATTCACGGATTTCTCGGGAACATTTCCCCACATTATTCATGGAAAATTTGTCTATTTGCGGTATTTGTCTATGAGAAATATCCAGAATTTTTTTTTTTTTTATATATATGTATATATCAATTTCATCATAAAATGCACTTTTTGTGATAAAACTTTTAAAAAAACCAGGTATAAAACTTTTTAGTGGGTTTTCTTGAGTTTAAACTAACAAAATAGGCTGTTTTCGCGGATTGTAACTATTTGCAGGGGCCCTGGTACGCATCCATCGGAAATACGGGGGGACCACTGTAATGTCAAAAGAAATATCTTTTTGGCTGGTCTTTTAGCCGGCTATTATGCCATAATGATAAACACTATGACAAGTGATAGAGTATAATGGACTCAAAGACAAGAAGCATTTTATCTTGTCTTCAGCGATGCTGGACCCAGTTTCCTACGTCAAAACTTATCTTGTCTTCAGCGATGCTGGACCTAGTTTCCTACGTCAAAACCTGTAGAAGTGACTATTGCGCATGTGCATCGGCCATCTTGTTTTATGCTCGGACCAGTTACAAGACCAAGTTCCATTACTCCTCTAGTCAAGAAAGATGTAAGTCTATTCAGCCAGTGCTCCTCTATTTTCAGAATTTTTCTTCGAGATCGCTCTCCAGAAATCATGGAATCGCCAAAATTTGAAAGTTTAGTGCTTATTTTTAAGATTTAGTTAAAACAGTTAGGTTAAAAAACTGTGAAACAAAAAAATTTTATTGCGAGTATGGAAACTGGTGTTCTGTTTACCCATCCTGTGTTGTTTAGAGTATGTAATCAGCAAGATACATGTTCCAGGCTAGCCTTAAGAACGTGAAAATAGTTAAATGATTTTTTATGAAGTTTTTTGCCTAAAGGACTACTCCATATTGAATTATTAATTTAGTTAATCTTTTCAGATAACAGTTTCTACAATTTCCTAGGCAGTAACCTACATGAGCTAGTAGCCTAGTCAATTTAGGACATGTAATTTTAAACTGGGAATAGCTATTATCAGTAGCCCATAAGCTAAGATAGTATATCTTAAAGATGTAAATAACCCTAACTAAGTATACTTAAATAATTTTTCGGTGATAAATACCTAAAAGTAGTTAAACAGGCTACACCATTTTAGTTTTACTTTGCCATATTTAGTATGACCGAAATAAACCAAGCCGGATAATTCCTAGTGTTAAGTAGTGAACCCTTACTAACACTATCAGTCAAAGTTGTTAGCCTAGAATACATATTCTAAGGTGTCAAATGTAATAGTACTCTCAAACTCGGAGCTACATTTTAAGCGGTGGTTTTTAAGTAACATGTTGAATTGGGTGCTGAAATTGTAATTCTAATTAATTACTCTAAGTTATGCTTAGAGTATGTGATGATTTACTTATAAAGTAAAATAACCTAACATGAAGGTTAGTATTAGTATGATGGTTTTATATAGGCTAGTTTATCAGTATAACATAACATGCTAAAACTATTCGAGGCTTAGCAAAAATGTCTGTTTTGCTATGATTTAGTATCCTAGCCTATATATGTGTATATGTATACAGGTAGTAGTTGTCGACTTACAACCGCAATTGGTTAAGACCAATTTGGACATAAGTCGGCCCATGTTAATTTACTGTAATAATATTTACTAGCCTAGCCTACACTACACAGCATACTATACACATACGTATATGGCATAGTAATTAATAATTTCAGCTAATTCTCTAGGTTCAATGCACATTGGCTTATGATGATTCAGTACAAAGAGAAATTGAATAACATTTAACAAGTTAGCCTCGTGTAGCATGGCACATATATCGTATATATACGAATACAGTAGCCTAGCCTACAGTATAATTTATACTACATATATGATATAATTTGGCAATTTATTAATATAAGCCAATTTTGGAGGTTCAATTCCTTCTGACTATAATATATATCAGTAGAAAAAAAATTGGACACAACACAGGAATCAGATTTGGAATGACATCAGCATATCTAATTAAGCGATGCCATGCTGCTGACAGCTATTTATTTATGAAATAAAAACACAATGAATATGCATATTTACCATGAATCTTTAAAAAAGTTATACATTACTGTATCCAACAATTTGTTATTCTCATATTATTGTATCACAAAATACTAACAAAGCGGTCCATGTTTTGGTTTGGAAATCAGCTGATGGCAAATTCGAGTTTATGTTGCCATATTTAGCTCAATTTGGAGCAAATTACCTTGCTTCTAGTTAGCGTAAAATATCTAGACTTTATTTACATGAGACAAGGTAATATGTCATCATACAACACATTTTTAAGTTGAAAAATAAATTCAATATGTCTCGTGAACAAAAGTTTTTTTTTTTGAACAGATTGTGTTGTGGGTATGTTTATTGTGTAGAAATACTACATGGTTCCGTTCACTATTTTCATTGTAGTACGAACTTTAACGTTATGTTACTTATCTTTTATCAGCATGAAAACAAAATAATGTATTCTTTCAAGACCTGAAGTTTTGATTAAAATTATTTTCTCTCAATTCTATCTACAGTTGTGCTTGATGGTATAAGTTTATTGGAGTTATATCCTTGTTGCTGATGCATGATAATACTCATTAGTAGCTCGAAAAGTGAGCTGCTTGTGTGAAGAGGCAGGAGCTGGGAAAAAAAGTGTTGGACGTTCAGCTGGACACCACTCTTTCTTGTTCACATTGCTTCCCAGTCGTTTTAGTTGTGGGTGGTCGTAAAGTTGATCAGTCATACCTTGCATAGGTCGCAAGTCGATAACCAGCTGTATATCTGTATGTGTATATGTAAAGGTGTATGGGTTTATAAACCACTTTATTAAAAATTTTAAAAATTACTTGACTCAGTAGTAAATAGTAACTTGGTTATATAGCCTAACTAAGCGATTTGGCTACATATTAAATTCTTGTTGTTAATAAGTAAAAACCTAACCTTATTTGGTAGGAATAGATTATACCAAGGATACTAACTCAAGCCTTATAGAAAACTTGCTTCAGTTAGTAAATAGAGTTCGTAAACTAATTTGAATAGTATTGGGTGTTATAATTAAAATTAAAACCTAAACATAACCAATACATAAGGGCTAAGTTTAAGTAATAAAGAAATAAACAAGGCATCAAAGGTAATTTAAACCTCAAAAGGTTTGAGTTAACATAGATTTAGGAAGATCTAAGTAATAATTCTGCGTTGAGTGCCTATGTGGAAATTACAATTATCTAAAAGTAATTGAGTTGATAATTGAAATCTAACCATTATTTTTTGGGGGTTGATTTTACTACCAGGGACTAGCATCAGAAACAGAAAAATGACATTTGACACACAAGTCCCTAGTAGCCTCTGTTTTTAAGGGAATGTTCCTTACAGTTCGTGTGAAGTTAGTACATACATAGAATTGCCTAAATATTTTACAGAAAGTACTAAAAATTTACACTTGTAGTCAAACTGACTATAAAATTATATCTACTACTCGTTAATATTTACGGTTTTCCAGTATTGAAAATAATTTAAGGGAATGTTCCTTACAGTCCGTGTGGAGTTAGTACATACATAGAATTGCCTAAATATTTTACAGAAAGTACTAAAAATTTACATTTGTAGTCAAACTGACTATAAAATTATATCTACTACTCGTTAATATTTACGGTTTTCCAGTATTGAAAATAATTTATACTAAAAATCTCTCAAATAACAACTTGGTTTTTCACTACAAGGCCATCTTGAGAAATGACCCTCAATTAAGGTGTGTGGTAGTTGGTTGCTCGGTGCAATTTTTGCTAGTGGGCACTGCCCATACCACCTGCCATAGGCATAGTCCTTGTAACAATTACGGCAAATCTGTTTGGTTGCCTGATATGTGCGAGATTTGTAGCATGCTCTTGGCAACAAGCTTTAAAGATGAAACTGTTCGCTTTAGACTGTCTCAATGGGTCCTAGGGTTTAGCAAAGGTGAGGAAGGGGAAATTTATATCTATCCGGCAAAACTCAGGCAGCATACTGTATATTTAAACCCTTCTCTGACGTTCCATATTCAGGCCAAAACCCAATAATATCAGTCACCACTACCCCCAGGTACATCCTAAGGAGGAATTAGAGGAATCCTCACCTAGAGGTAAAGTGTTCAAAGGCTTTGAGGAAGATATTGATACCAAAAGAACCTTGCTGAACCCAGAAGGACCAGGGACACAGATGTCAATCAGCCATGGGAAAAACATTGTGGAAGAAAGTCAAATCTCCCATGTGGTTTTCAGAAGCCGATCAGGATCCTTCCCCCAAAAGGGATATAAGGATCCACCAGAACCCAATGGAAATAGCAGCAATTTCAGAGGGTTATAGCAATTCACCCAGGACTTCTGGCCCCTGGGGAATGGACAGCTGCAGCTGAGCTGTAGATACACAATCAGGTTTCGCAGTTTGCGGTATTAGATCACTTCTGTAAGGAAATAATGAATGACATCAAAGATGCTTTTGCTGCTGAATGGACATACTGCATGATACACCAAAATGTAAAAGTCTTGCATCTTGCAATAGAATGGGGGAGAGTTGAAACCAAATCTGCCAAAACAAGAGTTACGACCAAAATCTAACAGACTCTAAATTCCTAATCTCATGTCCATAACTTGGAGTGATGCCTCAATGCGTATTTTCTCTCAGGATGGTAAGTATCTTATTAACAAGAGAAAGACCATGACAGAAGTAGTACATGTTGAATTTAGGGACAGGGCAGCCTTTCCTAACACTGAATGGCGCCTGATACCACCTGTGCCAGAAGCGGAGAAGCCTCAAAAGGAAATTATTCTCTTGGCTGGCAATTTGGCATTAAGAGCTGTATATGAAACTCTTCACAAGGTAAATGGGACAGGAATATATACTTCCATTATGAACAAGACTCAGGTGGCTCACCATGTACCACCAGCCTTCTGACCCTTCACATTTAAAATCATAAACCAGGTGAAAACACATTTTCAAAATTATGTAATAACCAGAAAGCGTGAGCCATTGGCAGAACTAAACCATTTGCTTTGGTTATCCTGGTTTCAGAAAACTCCACTGAAGAATGGGCAACGCTTCAACTTCCCTTCGACAGGAAAATGCTCCCCCTAGATATTGCAACTCAGCGATTTGGTACTCCAATGAGAAGGATTTCAGAGGGTACATCAGCATCAGGGTTTTGTGCTAGGGGCCACCCTCCTTAGTGTCTTAACACTTCCTCATTTCTGGGGTCAGCCTGTGTCGCTCCGTGAAATGTCCCTTTAGCACTCATTTCTAAGGTATAAATATTGAATCTAGGATGATTTTTGCTGTTTTGTTGGCCCTAAAAGCCTTTATGAGAAAACATTATGGGAAGCTCTCTATGAATTTTTGGACTGGTGCATAAAAGTGCGAATGGAGGTACTGGAAAACTCCAACAAGTCACTTCCCAATGTGACTGCCTTATTACAGTCTAATGCCTTCTGCCAACCTGTATGAGGGGTTAGAGATTGTGTATTTCTGGTGATAGAAGTTCACTATCGACATGGTTCAGAAGTCACGTCAAGTTGTTGGTCCAGTTGCTGAATAACCACTGGTTCCATGCAACATAAAAACACCATACAAACAAACAATCTATTGTGACTCAAATAAAAGAACAAAGCGTATCAACAAAATTGCACAGTGTATATGCCTCTACTCGGGGAAAAAGAGTTTCAAGGATAAATCAAAAAAAGAACAAGTAAAATTTCCACCCCTTACCAAATCAAAAAAGGCAGAAAACAGTCAACCCTGACTCCTCTATCTGTAAAAGTAACAATACACACAGATTCCTCGTTGACAGGTTGGGGAGGACATTGGGAGGAGGATCAGGTAGCGGGGAGGTGGTCAGCTACTCTAAGGAATTGTCATGTCAATTTCCTAGAAGCTGATGGCTGTCTTTTTTGTCTCTAAAGAAACTCAAACCTCCGGAACAGACATACATTCTTCTGGTCCTAGACAATACGACTGCAATGTCTTGTATAAAAAAATTGGGATCACGCTCACCTCCTCTCAATATGGTAATATTAGCCATTCTTCGGATGGCACAGGAAAAGAAGTGGCATTTGTCTGCAATTCACCATACAGGGTCTTGTAATAGCAGACTTTTTGTCTAGGAATACGACAGCCTCAACAGAGTGGTAACTGGACAACCACTACTTCCACAACCGGATGTGGACCTGTTTGCCACATACGAGAATCACAAACTCCCAGTATATTTGTTGTGTCCCCAAATGTGGACAATCAAGCAATAGTGAGAGATGGCTTCCTACAGGACTGGAACAACTGGAAGACGATATATCTTTTTCCTCCATTGTCCAGATTTCGAAGGTTTTGAACAAGCTCCTAACCTTCAAAGGAACAGCTTACCTAATAGCCCCAAATTGGCCAAACAGGCATTGGTTCCTACTACTTCAACAGTGAATGAAGAGGTCAATTCCATTACCATCCACTTTACTATCCCAGAAAGTAGGAGGGAAAGTCATTTACGCATCCTCCTTTCTAAGCCGAGACCTTCACATGTTGATTTTTTAAATATAATCTGCAGTGAAAACTACTCACCCAATATTGCTAGGTACCTAGTGCAAAAACTACGGACATCATCCATCCGGCAATACCAGTCCATATGGAGAATATGGTTAGACTATATCCAGAATGAGAGCCAAATCACGATGTCTATAGAAACACTGATGAATTTTCTTATAAACCTCTTTGAAGACAAACATCTTGTAGTTACAACAATTATAGCATACAAGGCTGCATTAACAGAACCCTTGCTTTATGGATTTGGGATTGATTCCAACATAGAAGTTGGCACTTCCCTTCTGCAGCCCTTTTCTTTCCAGAGACCCACTCCCGTAAGACTTCCAGTTACTTGGTCCTGAATAAGGTACTCAAACTTTTATGTACGCCTCAATTCAACGGACCTGTCATAACCACCATGGTTCAATAAGCACCCCCCCCTTATATTCAAACAAAGCCAAGGCGTTCCTTGGTAAGCACTTATTAATTCAGGAGCATGCATTAATGAATTGGGCTCTCATAGACGGGGCGATATATCACACAAACTGCTGATAACCAGTTATTGTCATCCCCTGGGCCTTCATTCCTGGCCAAGAATGAGAATCCTTTAAAGAGGAAATCTCCTATTCTTATAAGAAAACTCAATTCAGCAGACCAAACATTATGCCCATTTCAAGCACTTAAGGATTACCTAGAGGTCACGGCAAATGTTTCAGAAGGTCCAATTTTCCTACATCCTAGCACGGACAAACCACTCTCTCTACAAGGGCTAAGAATAACTTTAGCGTCCCTCAGTAAAAAGGCTAACCCACATTCCTTTCCTAGATCACATGATATTAGGAAAGTTAGTACATCATTAGCCTACTTCAGATATGTATCATTTGAAGAAGTTTCTGAATGTACTGGGTGGTCGCCAGTCAGCATTCTTAAAACACTACTGCCATGAGCTGGAACAAATTCAAATGCACTGTGTATAAGTAGGTGGTATGGTTAGTCCTGACCCATAGGCACCATGACAGAAAACCACGGGTCTCCCCAACAGGTGGGTATGTCTACTGTTGGTTGGGAAGGTGCGTAAAGTCGCAACCATACACAGCACACTTAGGTTTAGGTAAGTCACCATAGAACTTTATGCTAAAAGTATATCCTATTTGGTTTCGTTATCTTTTTTACTAAAACTAGTGGCTTGACATTGGACCTGAAATTATTTAATCTTAAAACTTTGAGATATTTGGGTTGAAAATTTGTGAGCTTAAGTTTTTCGCCACCTGTCAATTTCTTTGTAATGCTCCTTTGAGGACAAAAACAGCGACTATGCTATAAAAAAACAGGTTCTGACATATGAAAAACCTATTTTTGATAGTCGCTGTTGAGTCCTCAAAACCCTCCCACTTCCCTGATGAAAAACCATGGGATTTGGGTAAAGGTACATCCTGTGTTGACCAACAGAGTAATGGAACTTGGTCTTGTAACCAGCCCGAGCATGAAACAAGATGGCCGATGCGCATGCGCAATAGTCACTTCTACAGGTTTTGACGTAGGAAACTGGGTCCAGCTTTGCTGAAGACAAGATAAAATGCCTTCTTGTCTTTGAGTCCATTATACTCTATCACTTGTCCTAGTGTTTATCATTATGGAATAATAGCCGGCTAAAAGACCAGCCTAAAAGATATTTCTTTGTTATTAGTCTGATCACCATGGGCGCTGGCACACACCATGGAGGATAAATCCTTTGAGGAATCAACAGAGACTACCAAAAATAGGTTTTCCTAAGTCAAAACCTGTTTTAGTCACATACACAAATTTTAAAAAATACAGTAATTAGTGAATAAACAGTGTTGTTATATAAAAATTTTAAAAAGCATATGAGTGATAATTTTAATAGGATTAATACTTCAATGAGAGAAAATGGCTTGTGTGTACAGTACAGGGGTAACTTAACTACTTGTCAAAAGTTCTGTAAGACTGATTTACTTAATTTGTATTTAAGATTTATTTAATTTATATTGAACAATTTATAGATATTTTGCTGTTTACATTCATAGTATTGATATTTTAAAATGAGTACTATTATAAGCATTTTAGAGGGGCATATGTATATATACTTAAGAGTAACAGTTGTAAAAGGGTACTAATCCAAGATGTCTTAGGATTTTGGGATGATGGTTTGGGGTGTATTTTTTTGAACTATCAAATTAAGCAGTGAAATGTTAAAATAGACAGTTACAAGCATTTTAGTTTATGGATGGTTTTTTGCACTTCCACGGCAGGTTCTGGAACCTAATACCCCGTAAAATTGGGGGGAGCACTGTACACCCACAATGGGTAAATGGAATATGAATTTCAAATTATACCAACAAAAAATTAAATGTATTCAAAAAGAGCCTATCATTTTCTTAATTTTATAATGAAATACTGGCGCTGCAATTTCAATTAATGGTTTCTAATTTGTATTCTTTGAGTAATACAGTGGTCTTATAAAAAACCATAGTAAATTTAATATAAAAAAGGTACTGTACTTCAATAGCAAATCTCATGTGTCAACTGAAATCAGAACACAAAATGGCCTGTCAATATTTACCTCAGAAGGCTGTTCTTCAGCCTCCAGCAATGATGCAATTCGTAAAGTCGTCAGTTTCAAGTGGGATTTAGACTGCTTATACGTTGATCTAGGTCTCAAAGATGGAGGATGTCGCACACCAGCACCAAGATTCAAGCCATGAAAGTGATTATTTCCTTCGGGTTCTTCAATAAATGCCTGGATGTCTTGAATTTGATTTGCTAATTCTTCAACCAAAAGATTTTCAAGAATATGCTGATCGTTATGCAGCATTCCAACATTATTCTGAACAGGTAATGGATGCGGAGAATGTTCCACTAGTACACCATGTACACTTAAAGTTTGCAGTTGTGCACAATTATCCAATATAAAATGAACCTGGTCAAATGAATATCGCTGGGCAAATGTTAAGCGCAGATGTTTAATATTGTTCAAAGCTGATATATGACTTATTGGCAACACACTAAGTGAAAAAGCCTCAACCTGATGAGCAAACATTTGGCAAAACTTGCCAATATCTTTTTCTAGTAAGTTGTCCTTTTGCACTTCAATTGACTTCAATGACTTGAACATTGACACAATGCTTTCAAGGTATTTTAGCTCTATTTCAGTATCACTGTGAGAATCAAATACACTGTCAACAAATTTTGCTTTTTGTCAAAAACAGCTCTATATTTGAGTATGATCCACATTATTTTCTGCCAAAAGTCGTCTAAATGACAACATTTTTTTAGTCAGCCCAGTGTACTTGACCAAAACATGTGAGTTTAGGATGCAATACCATTACCAATGTATAGACATCATGAAGAAGATCCTCTTCAAAATAAAGTTCATCTAAATTTAACTTTCTGAGATTAGGATACTGCACCTGAAACTGACTTCTAAAATGTTCATCTTCACCAAATCTGCAGATTAAAGAACTAGTCCTATGAACAGCAGAAGCTGGAACTCCAAAGAGAATTGGTAATATATCTTTTTCTAAAATTGATACTTCCATACGCGGTTCCAAAAAAGAAAGAGATTCCAAACTAGGGCAATGCTTGCTCAAAGCTCTAAGCACAGATGGAGTTCCATTATACTGAAAATATATATGATACAATCTTGCATTAGTCACTTTCTGGTAAAAATGTTTTACATAAAACAATCTTTATGATATTCACAACACTAATTATAAATAATTCAAAACATTTAATACCAGTTTGTTCCAAAAATGGCATTTTTGAAAGTAAAATGTATTTTTCCCTAACCATACAAACCTGGAGTTCTTTACTTAGGATAGATTGCAGCTCAGCTGAAACTACTGGCTAATACATTCTTTTATATACCGAGGTAGTAATTACTGGGCCGGTAGTTACCTGCCCGGCGGTGTGGAAGCACCGCCTCCCCACCAGCTCACTGAGTCGTCACTTTGATTACAGCCAGGACTTTCATGATGACCCCTGAATCAAGGGGATGGGTGTTTGGCAGGACCATGCAAGTAAAGGATTCCAGGTTTGTATGGTTAGGGAAAAATAGATTTTAGTTTAAAAAATGTCATTAGTTCCTACACCATATAGAAACATTCCGTCCTTTACTTATGAGACTCATCCTAAGGTAGGGATGGAAGTCCTGTCTCGCTAGCTGAGAATGGAACCCAGGATGCTAGGACCCGGGCTTATAGCTCGCGGTCATGGATCCTTCACCCTGCAAGCCATGGTAAATGCGACCTGATGGCTGACAGCCTGGGTATCAAAGGCGTGAGCATAGAACTCTCTCTGGCAACCAAAACCAGGCTATATAATCATAACGGGTTTGTTGGCGTGAGCGTAGAACTCTCTCTGCCAACTGAAACCAAGCTATATAATCATAACAGGTTTGTTGGGTTGCAGCACACTCCTCGGAAAGGAGTGTGGAGACTGACTTCTGTGTCTACAGAAAAACAACTAGTCAGACATGGAATGCTTACCAGTATCGAAATTGGTGCTGGAGAACAGGTTTTGATGCTGTGGCCCCAAGTATGGGGAAACGGTGAAAAGAAAATAGGCCAATCATACTCTCATATTCACCCCTAGCCTGATACAGAACCTCGATCCTCGATTCGATACTTCCGACCTCTGAGGGCACGGAGGCAGCTAAAACACTTGCTGAGCGGCTACCACAGGACCAAGGTCAGCTGTGTCGAGGTAGCTGTGGGTACAGTCTCTAAGGTAGAACCTGGTGAAGGTGGAAGGGTGAGACCATGTGCCAGCTTCCATCACCTGGGTAACAGAGAGATTCTTCTTGAAGGCAAGAGATGTGCTCATTCCATGCACATCATGAGCCTTCACTTGACTGGTACCAGCAAGTGGAGAAGAGGGAGGGGAGATGGTTCGGCAAATCACCTCTCGAATCCAAAGTGAAATGGTATTCCTCGTAACCCTCTTCTTTGACAGGCCCATACTTACAAAGAGATGTTGTAAGGTGGGTCGAGTAGAGCTGGTCCATTGGAGACAGTGCCTCAGTGTTCTCAGAGGACAGAGAAATAGCTCATCTGGGTCTTCGGTTACTGTGCTCAGGCTCATAACCTGGTACGAAGAAAACCGAGAATCGACCTGAGTCGGATTCTGGGTTTTCGCAACAAACTCAGGGACAAAGCTGAAGCAGGCATTGGTCCAGCGCTCAGTATGAGTGACAGTATAGGCTAAGTCATGAAGCTCGCTGACTCTCTTGGAGGAAAAAAGAGCGAGAAGAAAAACGGTTTTCAGGGTGAGATCCCTATCAGATGCCAGGGATAACGGTTCATACGGAGCTCTCTTCAAAGACCTGAGAAAAGCAATGATGTCCCAGGGAGGAGGCTTCGCCAATACCGGAGTGCAACCCTGATCAAAGCTTCGTATGAGCATGGAGTGTTCCTCCGAGGAAGAGAGATCGATTCCTTTTAGTCTGAGGACTCGGCTCAAGGCAAAGCGATAGCCTTTTACTGCCGAGAACAAAAGGAGCTTCTCTCTCCAGAGGTAGAGTAAGAAGTCGGCAATCAAGGGGATAGAGGCTCTGAGAGGAGAACGGCCTCTCCAACAACACCAACCACAGAAGATGGCCCACTTGGTCTGATAGACAAACATTGAGGACTTCCTAAGATATACAGTGTTCCCCCCGAATTCGTGGGGATGTATAACCAGACACCCCTGTTAATAGCTAAAACCCGTGAATAGTTAGAACCACCACTAAAAATGCTTATAACTGCCTATCTTGAAAGTTCATACCAAATGTATACCTTAAATAACATCCTACATCAAATATACCTAAAATTACTAACTTGTTACGGCATTAATCTTTGAAGTTATATTAATATAATTTCAAAGTCATCTTAAATATTTACCATTAAAAATATATACCTACAGCCAATAACAGAGAGAGAGAGAGAGAGAGAGAGAGAGAGAGAGAGAGAGAGAGAGAGAGAGAGAGAGAGAGAGAGAGAGAGAGAGAGAGAGAGAGAGAGCATCGAAGGGCAATATTCATATATCTGACCTCAAATCAGAGTGAAATTATGAACAGAGAGAGAGAGGGAGAGAGAGAGAGAGAGAGAGATGAGAGAGAGAGAGAGAGAGAGAGAGAGGAGAGAGAATGTTATTGTTTAAAATCTCATTAAAACTTAATATTATTTGAAAACTAGTACTGTATATTAGTATTTTTCACCATTAAAAATGTAGTAAAATGCCCTTAACGAATATACTGTTATAACATAAAAACTTCCAGGCCAAACAGAGGGGTCGACGAGTTACCACTATGACAGCGTATCTCATGTGGAGAGAGAGAGAGAGAGAGAGAGAGAGAGAGAGAGAGAGAGAGAGAGAGAGAGAGAGAGAGAGTAATCCTTATTTAAAAGAGTGAAATGGATAGATTATTGTATTTCTTTAAAATATTATCACATATGAATTTTGAAATTAGTTATATTATTACTATTATTATTATTATCTGAAAATATTAATAAACATTACACATGTACCATAGAAATTCTCTTCATCAGTAAAAGAGAGAGAGAGAGAGAGAGAGAGAGAGAGAGAGAGAGAGAGAGACGAGAGAGAGAGGAGAGAGAGAGAGAGAGAGAGAGAGGAGAGAGAGTTATCTTCATTTTGAAAGAGTGAAATGGAAAGATTATTGTAGTATTTCTGTAAAATACTATCACATATAATTTTTGTAATTAAATTATTATTATCATTATCATTTGAAAATATTAATAAACATTTTATACAACAAGTACTATAAAAATCTCAAATCTCAGTAGAGAGAGAGAGAGAGAGAGAGAGAGAGAGAGAGAGAGAGAGAGAGAGAGAGAGAGAGAGAGAGAGAGACACTCCCTCCCCTCCAGTCAACAATTACATGATATATTTGACAGCCGTTGGACCTCAGTTTGGTACCTGAAGTTTGAAAGAAAGATGCGCGAAGACTGGGATTTCCTTCATTCTTACATAATTATTTAATTTATAAATCATCTTTGTATCATAAAAATTTTTCTGGGCTCAGCTCGTGTCGGCCTATGAAATATCCTTAAGATCATTATTTCTAGGTAAAATCAATCTAAAATTACCACCAGAGGAAAACAAAATTAAGAAAATGTCAGTAAAACTGACTCGCTCATCTCCATAAAAGAAGTGTCGGTATGGGAATATAGGCGAGTGGGATCACTACCACGAGTCATTCACCCATTTAGACCTTCCAACATAAAATCCCACCACCAGAGAGCTGATACTATAGGGTGATGCTGGCCGCTACTACTACTACTACCGACGCCACGGACAGCAGCGCCCCTAGCGGTCATCCTTAATCATTAGCTTACAGCGCTAGAGTGCATTTTTCCTCTTGTGTTGTTTTTTCCCGGATTTCTTTCGACCTTTACGATGGAAACGTTCTGCTATCGCTTCGGCTAAGTTAAGTGCCTCATAATAGTATTTCCTAGTATTTTAGTCTTCCAGGGACCAGTATTTTCCTTTTATAGGTCATATACGGTCTCACCCGGTTGACTCGTGGCGGCCGTGGCCGCCGTCGTGTTTAAGATTTCCCGGTCTCCCATACTGGGACATCTTATGCTTATGGGCTTTTTATATTTACGTTCATCGTTTATTACATCGTTTTTATAGCTAGGACACAGCCCTTTTACCATTTTCTCTTAGTTGGTATTTAGGGCTATACCGGTGTTTCTGGCCCAGCATCCCAGCTCTTGCTCTTCATCGGCTACCGCTGGCTCCGAGTAGTCAACTGTTCTTCGGATCAGCTTGGACTTCCTCCTGGGCTTCTTCTCTTTTTACTAAAAGTGTCTTTTCCTCCTTTACGATGTATTATCAGTGTTATTTAGGGTGTTAGGCTAGCCTAGGTGCTTGTGCCATGTGTTGGTACAGTCTGGTTCACGTGGCCCCTCTGTGGTTGTGTTGCTATCGCGGCTTAGGCCACCTGCGATCACGTGTCCCTTAGCACCTTACCCTTCCCCTTCCCTCCCTACCAGGTATAGGGAGGGGTCTGGTGGATCTCCTTGGTTGCCATGACAACCACAGTAGCCTACCTCCCTCTCTCTCTGAGGAGGCCTGGAGCTCCATACCAGATGGGGTTTAGGGCGACCACTTGTCTCGGGTACCAGGTTACCGAGCGGGTAGTAGTAGCGACGGGGGGTAGGCCACCCCCACCCCCCCTCTCTCTCTCCCGCCGTGTTTACGCCGGGGCCACCCCCACCTATTGCCTCAGTCCCACCCTTCCCCTACCTTAACGGACGGAGCCTCGCTGAAGCCGGGGGCCCCTTCGGTTATAGGTCCGTCTGGCTCCGCCAGTGGGGGGGCGGGGTGGACAATTACTAGTGGTCTGTTGCTTGCCTACTATATCCTGTTTTTTCTCACGATACCGGAGGAGAGCTCGCTCCTTACCCGGGCACTCTTCTAGTAGACGGAAAAATTTTATACTTCGTTATATACGGATATACCCTTACTATTACGGTGAATTTTAGTTTTAATTTATTTTATGTACTATCTCCGTCGTTCTCCGTAGTGGTTTCATGGCTCCTCACCACTCCTGGTTGGAATCTTTTCCTGTCTCCGGCGTAGCCTTAGACCAAACTCCAACCGCTAGTTACCACACGTATTACGGCTGGGCTCTGGTTAATCTAAACTTACATGCTCCGGCATGCAGCGGAGTATTTGTTAGGCTGTAAGTGTTTGACAACCTGGATACTTCCATGGTATCTCTCCAACTTACAGGCTACCAACTGCCAGGTCCCAGGTTGCAACGCGACGTTGTACGACCCCTGCGCCCATGAAGAGTGTAGGACCCACGCCCCGTGTGCCACCAACCACAACGGACTGATCGTTTGGCACCCGGAGGCTTGCACCATCTGCTACGACCTCGTTAGGTCAGCTTTTGGGTGGGGTAAGTTTACCCCTGGCTTTTCTTGGTCTTATCATCTACTAACCCTTAGTTTTAAGCTTCTTTAACCGTATCTCCGCCGATAGAAGCTTCATATCGCTTTCCTCTTTCAGGCTGCCGCCGTGAAGGAAGTTGCCCTTGGCCCAACCCTGGAAACGAAGGCCCCTGAAGGCTTGGGTGGGTTCTTCGGGAAGAACGCCGCCAAGGGCCAGCCTTATATACTTGATAAGAAGCTGGCCGTCCAGATCTTCCCCGGAGGCAAGGCGACCAGATACGTGGATCCCATCTCGGCAGCCCCACTCATAGCCTCTATTCAGGCAGGAGGTGCAGCAGGCGTTAGGGTCCGTCTCTACGCAGAGCCGGTCCCAGATGTGGCCAACCTGGACCTGAATATTGAGCCTATGGCGGTAGGGGCAGAGGATTTGTTGGTTGAGGTAGGTGTGTCGGGGCGCCCAAGGTCTTTCCTTAGGTGCTCCTGGATCTTCTTCCCCTGTCCCTTCTTCCTCTTCATTCCAAGGCTTCATGGGATCTGAGATCCCTGCTCGCTCTACGCTCTCTCTGTACCCCGAAGGTGAAGGGACAGAGAGAACAGAAGACACTGCATAAGACGACTTCTAAGAAGTCGTCGTCTTCTTGCAGCTAGGAGTCTACGACTTCTACGCAGACGCGGTGAAAGCAAAGCCTAGCTCTTCCTATTCTAAGAGCTCTAGAAGCAAGGCTTCTAAGGAGAAGGCTCGCGCTCCGGCCGAGCCAACGCCTTCTCCGGCATCTACCGGATCTACTCCGGTAACTCCTGTGGGGTGGCGGGACCGAGCTCTTTTGATCCCACCACTTTCTCAGCAGTTGTAATGCAACAAGTGGGAGAGATGGTTGGCTCTCTTGGCTCCAAGTTTGAACAGATGTTTGCACAGCTGTCAAACACCATTAACCAGTCTGGTCAGTCTATTCAAGATCTCTCTAACCGAGTTAGAGAGGCACGACGACCGCTTTGCTGGGGCCTCAACCAGGCTCCTCAGCCAAGCTCCCCTGTAGCAGGTACTGGTCTTTTACAGTTACCTCCTTATGAATCCCTACCAGCCTTCTCTATGGATAAACCCATGGAGAGTGGCCGCTTATCCCCCTTCAAGGACGGCATAATTTCTATCCCGGAGTGTGGAACTCGAAGGATTGAGGACTTCGAGTTCTATCCTCCCGGACTGACTCAGCCTTTCATTGGGTATGCTAGGCTGACCGTCGCTGCTCTATCACTAGAGAGGATAAGATCTCCCGAGAGACTGTGCTGTATAGTAGGGATCACGCACAGCGGGAAATGGTTCACTGCCTGGAGGATTGGGAATGTACCAACACCAAACTCCAGGCATTCAAGAGTCCATTTACTATCTTCGCTACGGAGGAGGAGGCTTCTCTTCCGTTCGCTACCAAGGTAGTAGAAGCGACTCTTCAGGCAGTCCTCAAGGACGAGCCATGCCACAGTTGACGGAAGCGGAATCTACATCTCCGCTCTTCCCGGCCTTTGGAGAATTGTGGGAGAACTTACCTGCCACGTTCTCAGTAGGTAAGCTGAAGCCAGACTGCGCAATGGATCAGTTTGGCGAGAAGCTTCCAAGACTGCCTGATACCCTTATTCAGGCAGAGTTTGATGCCCGTACAAGATTTGGGAGGTCTCTTAAACTCCCTGATCATTACGGAAATGGCTGCCCTGTCTTACGCACAGAACCATTGTTCAAGATACTGGCTAAATCCCAGCTCCAGACGGTCCAAGCCGATGCTTTGACTTCTTCCTACCCAGAAGGAACTGCCGAAAGCATGTCTTGCAGGAGGCAACTATCAGGCATGAGCCTAATAGACTCTTAGCTTCCAGCATGTGGGGGGTGCGGACCTCTTCCCAGAGGCCTCTGTGAATGAGGTGCACCACGAGGCTGCTAGGCTTAACCAGAGCCTTAGAGCCAGATGGGGCATCTCTTCCAAGAGGAAACAAGAGTCCGCCCTGCTGCTGGTAAGAAACTAAAGAAGACAGGTAGAAGGTTCAACCTTACCAGAAGCAACAGCAGCACAGCATTTTGTTCAGGCCGTCCCAGTTACACAACAGGGACAGCCGTCAACCTCGAAGCAGACACAGCCCATTCTCCTGTGTCTCCTCAAAGTCAACCTTCCACCTATTATGCAGTCTCGCCGGCCTTCAATTCAATGTATGAAAGCCAGGCCTACCCAACCTTTAATAGGTTCTTTCTAGGGGTAGCAGGGCGAGGGCCACTTTCGCCAGCGTGGCACAGGAAGAGCTGCAAGAGGTAAGCACTTCAGAGGAGGGCGCGGAGGTCAACCCGCTCAACAACAGTGAGGCTCCCCAGGTAGGAGGGAGGCTGTTCCTCTTCCGTCACAGGTGGGGGTTCAGCAAATGGGCACAGAGCATCGTGTCCAAAGGATTGGGTTGGAGTTGGATCAAAGATCCTCCTCCAATCAAATCATTCTATCAAGTACCATCAAAGGAATTGACAGATTATGCGGAGGAACTCCTTCAGAAAGGAGCTATTGCGAGAGTCAAGCATCTAAAATTTCAAGGTCGCTTATTCAGCGTGCAAAGAAAGGCTCAACAAAAAGAAGGGAAGGGTAATCTTAGGGACTTGTCAAAGCTTAAACCTCTTTCATTCGTTGCGACAAGTTCAAAATGCTCACCATCTCGCAGGTACGGACCTTACTTCTTCCCCGTGGGGCCGTCACAACCTCCATCGATCTTACAGACGCCATACTATCATATCCCTATAGCCAGACACTTCCGTCCATTCCTAGGCTTCAAACTAGGAAATCAGACATTCTCATTCAAAGTGATGCCCTTCGGTCTGAATGTAGCCCCCCAGGGTATTCACGAAAATAGCAGAAGTGGTGGTTCAACAGTTGAGAACTCAAAGGGATAATGGTAGCAGCATACCTCGACGATTGGTTGATCTGGGCACCAGCGGTCGAGGAATGTCTCAAAGCCACGAAGAAGGTAGTCAATTTCTGGAACATCTGGGGTTCCAGATAAAAACAAACGAAATCCCCAGACTCACTCCAGAGTCTCGTTTTCAGTGGCTAGGAATCCAATGGGATTTGTCTTCCCACAATCTGTCAATTCCAGTGGTCAAAAGAAAAGAAATAGCCAAGTCTGTGAAACAATTTCTCAAATGCAAACAAACATCAAGGAGAAACCAGGAAAGAATCCTGGGTTCTCTTCAGTTTGCCTCAGTGACAGACATCCTCCTGAAAGCAAGGCTGAAAGATATAAATCGAGTTTGGCGATCGAGAGCAAACGTCAAATCTCGAGACAAGTTGTCAGTAATTCCACAGATCCTTCGCAATCAGCTCCGTCCATGGACAAAAGTGAAGAATCTGCCAAAATTAGTACCCCTTCAATATCCCCTTCCAGTGTTAACCATTCACACGGATGCCTCCCTGTCCGGATGGGGGGGATATTCTCAATTCAAACAAGTTCAGGGGACTTGGTCAGTCAGTTCCGCCAGCTTCACATAAACGTCCTGGAAGCAATGGCAGTATTTCTTACCCTGAAGAGACTCCTTCCCCCGAAGAAGTCTCACCTAAGACTAGTTTGGGACAGTGCAGTGGTAGTACATTGCATCAACAGAGGAGGGTCCAAATCCAAACACGTGAATCATGTCATGATAGCCATCTTTGCGCTAGCAGAGACAAACACCGATGGCATCTGTCCGCCACTCACCTGGCGGGGGTAAGAAATGTGATAGCAGACGCTTTGTCCCGGTCAGTCCCTCTGGAATCAGAATGGTCCCTAGACGACAGGTCATTCCAGTGGATATGCCGGAGAGTCCCAGGCTTACAAGTAGACTCTTCGCCTCACAAGCGAACCACAAGCTCCCTTGCTATGTGGCCCCAACCTGGACCCTCTGGCCTATGCCACGGAGCCCTGTCGTTAGATTGGAATCAATGGAGGAAAATCTATATATTTCCTCCAGTGAAACTTTCTTCTGAAAGTCTTGAGCAAGCTGGAGGGACGTTTCAACGGGACTAGTAGAGTAGCTCTGATTGCTCCAGACTGGCCAAAAAGCAACTGGTATCCGCTGCTTCTGGAATTGGGTCTCCGACCTCAACGGATTCCCAATCCCAAGTTGTCGCAATCAGTACAAATGAGGACTGTGTTCGCTTCCTCAGGAATTCTCCAGACCCTAACTTTATGGACTTCATGAAGTTTGCGGCTAAAAAAGATGCTAATATTGATCAACAAAACATCCTCTTTCTAGAATCAGACAAAAGAGAGTCAACTATTAGGCAATATGACTCAGCTGTTAAAAAAATTAGCATCCTTCCTGAATGAATCAAACACTACAACCATGACAGTTTAATTTAGCTATATCCTTTTCAGGTCCTTGTTTTGAAAAAGGTTTAGCAGCTAGCACTATCACTACTAATAAATCGGCTTTGAAGAAAATCTTTCAGTTGGGTTTCCAGATAGACCTAACAGAATCTTACTTTACGTCTATTCCCAAAGCCTGTGCTAGACTCAGACCTTCTCAAAGGCTACTGCAGTTTCATGGTCTTAAATGATGTCCTCAAAACTAGCCTCAGATACTGACAACTCGTCTTGTACATTCATTATGCTCCTTAGGAAGACGTTATTTTTGGCTTAGCTGGCTAGGAGCCAGAATTTCAGAACTGTCGGCTCTATCCAGAGATGCGGGTCATGTGGAATTTCTCCCCTCAGGAGAAGTTCTACTTTCCCCGGATCGTAGCTTTTTAGCAAAAAATGAGGATCCTCTTGCAAGGTGGGCTCCTTGGAAGGTCATCCCACTTCCGCAAGATCCTTCTCTCTGCCCAGTATTAACTTTAAGAGCCTTTCTATCTCGTACATCCTCTAGATCCTCAGGTTCTCTTTTTATGAGAGAAAAAGGTGGCACTTTATCAGTGAAAGGAATCAGACAACAGATCCTTTACTTCATTAAACAAGCCAACCCTGACATTCATTTCCAAAAAGCACATTGGACATCAGAGGAGTTAGCCACCTCAAATTAATTACTTTCCAACATATGAATCTTTGAGGATCTTAAAAAGTATATGGATGGAAATCACCGACAGTCTTTAAACGTCATTACCTGAAGTCCTTGGAATCTTTTAAAATTTTCTGCAGTAGCAGCGGGAAACATTGTTTCTCCTGATACTGCATAGTAGTTGTAGTATAGATCCAGGTCTCCTTTCTACCTACCTCGTCCAACATGCTCACCCTATTGCCATGCTACTCGGATACTCTAGCCTTAGCCGCTAGAATCATATTGGTGGATTGTCCCTTATTTTTTGCTAGGGACATCCACATATGTACATATAATGTACTTCAGTGTCTACCCTTATTTTTATGCTAGGGTAGAACACAATGAGTTTGTATATTTTGTAAATATCTTAATTAGTGAATCATTCTATATTGTTTTTGCCATTACACTATTATGTATTACTAAGTCTAATATAAGTTAATTTTAAGTACTTTATATTGATTGCTTTCTTTACCATGCCATTGTTTAGGATAAATTAGCTTTAAGTACTTTGTTTGTATACTGTAATGTCCCTGATTCACTTATATTATATATCTCTTTTTTACTATTGGGTTTCATTTGTTCCTTATTACCATCTTGTCTGTTTCTCTGGTACTATTTCATAGGCCGACACGAGCTGAGCCCAGAAAAGGGATTTTTGACGTAGGAAAAATCTATTTCTGGGTGATTGTCTCGTGTCGCCCTATGAAACCCACCCTTGTTTTCTTTTGCCCACCCTACAGGACAAGATGTTCATAGATTAAGGATGACCGCTAGGGGCGCTGCTGTCCGTGGCGTCTTGGTAGTAGTAGTAGTAGCGGCCGCATCACCCTTTAGTATCAGGCATCTCTCTTGGTGGGGATTTTTATGTTGGAAGGTCTAAATGGTGAATGACTCGTGGTAGTGATCCCACTCGCTATATTCCCATACCGACACTTCTTTTATAGAGTGAGCGAGTCAGTTTTTACTGACATTTTCTTAATTTTGTTTTTCTCTGGTAATTTTAGATTGATTTTACCTAGAAATAATGATCTTAAGGATATTTCATAGGGCGACACGAGCCAATCACCCAGAAATAGATTTTTCCTACGTCAAAATCCCTTATTTAGTCATGAAAATAACATCAAAATATGCTACTTTTGGATTATTTATTGTCGGAAAAAACTCGCGAATAGGCGAATTTCCCGCAAATAATGGGTAGATAAGGTCAAGAGAGAAATCCGTGATTCCCTGAGTCCGCGAATCCAAAGAACGCGAATACGGGGGGCCCACTTTACTGACATTGCTGTCGCAGCCTCTCACAAAAAGCCTTTCGCTGTGAGAAGCTGCTGGATAACCTCCACACGTGAAGATGTAAATAGCTCCACACGTTGCGGAAGATCCTCATATGTGGTTGGCATAGGAGGTAGGGGAGTGGCGGAAGCACTCTCGGAGTCTCTACCAGCAGAAGTAGAAGGTCCGGGTACCATTCTATGTGAGGCCATTTCAGCACTACTAGCGTCATGGACAGGGAAGGTGTGGATCGCACTCGATTCAACACCTGCCTGATCAGGCAAAATGGCGGAAAAGCATAGACTCTGAGGCCGTCCCAGGGGTGCTGGAAAGCATCCTTGAACACCGCCACCAGATCTGGAACTAGAGAGCAGTAAATCAATAACTTCCGATTTAGAGAGGTAGTGAGCAGGTCTATAGTTGGGGAACCCCACAAAGTCAAGACTTTGTTCACTATCCGAGGAGCCAAAGACCATTCTGTGTCCTCCTGCTCAGATTGTCCACCATGATATTCTGTTTGCCTGGAATGAACCGAACTGTCAACCCTACCAAGTTGAGAGCTGCCCATTTGTGAATCTGCACTGCTAGTTGGCATAGCAGCAGAGACACGGTACCACCTGCCACTATGGTGGTGTTGTTGCTCATCAGCGCCACCAAGTGACCTGTCAGAAGAGAGCTGAAGTGCTGGAGTGCCAGGAAGGCACCTCAAAATTCCAGCACGTTGATATGATCTCGACGTTCCTGGTCAGACCATAGGCCAGAAGCCAGGTGTTGCAGTATGTGCGCGCCCCATCCTTCCTTGGATGCGCCCGTAAACAGGAGCAGATCAGGTGGACGAGACTGGAGAGGGAAGCCCCTCAACAGGTTCGCGTCGTCCAGCCACCACACGAGATCGGAGCACATGTTCTCCTCCACTGGGACTAGTTCGTAAGGAGACTCATGACATTGCGACCAACGATTCTTCAGACCCTACTGAAAGGTTCGAAGGTGCATCCGACCATTTGGAACAAGGCATTCCAGCAAGGCCAGATGTCCCAGCAACTGTTGCCACTGATGCGCTGGCTGCTGGGACTGTCGAAGGAAGGGAAGAGCGACACTTCGGAAGCGTTCCAGTCTTTCCTGTGTCGGAAAGGCTTTCACTGCAGCAGTGTCGAGGATCATACCAAGATACACCAGTCATTGAGAGGGCTCTAGAGAGGATTTCTTGTGGCTCACCAGGATCCCCAGATCGTGACAAAACGCCAGAACCCTGTCTCAGTGGAGACAAAGCAGTTCCATCTAGGGTGCCAGTATCAGCCAATCATCTAGGTAATGCAATAGACGAATGCCTTGGCGATGAGCCCATGTTGACACAGGGTGAACACCCAAGTGAAGACTTGCAGAGCTGTGGAGAGACCAGAACATAGGACCTTGAATTGGAACACTGTCCGCTACAACAAGCGAAGATACTTCCAGGACAACGGATGGATTGGGATCTGGAAGTATGAGTCTTTTAGGTCGATCGTCACCATGTAATCCAGAGGACAAATGGCCTGTCTGACCATGCTGGGGGTCTCCATCCTGAACAGGGTTTGCTGAACAAACTCGCTCAGGGCTGCAAGGTCAATGACTGGTCTCCAGCCTCCAGATGCCTTCTTTACAAGAAAACGTCGACTGAAGAAGACTAGAGACTCGTTGAGGACCTCCTCAAGAGCATCCTTCCCCAGCATGTCCTGGACTTCTGCCTGAAGGGCGAGATCCTCCATCGACTCCTGACGATAGGATGATGACATCTTCGGGGGTCGAATCAGAGGAAGGGGAGAGTTGATGAACGGGACGTGATACCTGTGTCAGAGGACGGTCACCGTCTAATCCTCTGCCTTGTGGTACTGCAACCTTGTCTATCTGGCTTGCAGGCATCCCGCCACAGATGGTAGAGTGAGGGGAGTGCTTTCCTCACTGGTCGCAGCGGACTTTCTTCCTCTTGCTGCGTTTGCCTCGCCCTCGACCACCCCTGGTCGTAAAGGGCTGCTGACCTCTAGGCCGCCGAGTGGTGGAGGTGGGAAAGGGATCAGCCCTGGCAGGAGGGTTTGAAACCATCCTAGATGGAGAGCCAGGGCGACACTGAGCAGAAGCAGCAGGAGGTTGGGGCCGACGGAAGGATGCTGCGCGGTGCAGCAAAGATTCCTGGCTTGCTCTCTTTAAGTATCCGTTCACCTCGTTTACATCCAAAGATGGAAAGAGGGTGGATCCCTGAAGCGAGGCATTCCTCAGGTAGGTCACATCCTGAGGGTCCACAGCTTGATCAAGCCTTGATGAGATGCCGTCCCTGTGCTTCAGCACCAGGTTGGCCCAGAGGTTGGCAAGCTGATGGACTAAGAACTCCATAGCCTTACCTCCTGACAAAACAAGGTCATGGAGCTGACGGGCCATGTCCGCTTGCTTGTCAGGCTACTGTGGAGTCTCAGAGGTGGCAAGACAGCCCACCATGGCCCCCATAAAGTCCAACCATGAAGCTGCTTGCAACGCTGCCATAGTCGTTTGTTCGAGCTGTGACATCTGGAAAGAGAGCGTCGAGGTTCGGTGTTGCAGTGTCTGGAGTGAAACTCCAGGTGCCAATGATGTTATCATCGGGTTTATGGGCAAGGGTGAAGGTTCAGCCTCTTGGGCCACATAGTACTTCCTCTGCTTCTGGAAAGCAGAGGGGAGTAGCTTAGAGGACCGAGATGCCCGCAGCGAGTCCTTCCTTGCTGAAACTTGTCTAGTCGACCTTGGTCAGAGCCTCCCTTGTCAGGGATGACAAGGCTAGCTCAAACCGGGACCGAGCACCCCAAGGGGCGCAGCACAGAAGGACGACCGCCGACGTACAGCCTTTTGGAGAAGTAGTTGGAGCTTCTCCTAGGCTGTTTACCGTCTGGATGAGACCGATGATCTTGCGGAAGGTGGTTTCAGCTGCTGCATCTTCCAGAACAGCTGGAGCAGCTGGTTCCGGAAGGTAGCCAGCTGAATCATTGGTTGCCTCGTGAAAATCATCCTCCCTCCGCATTGACGCACCCGGGCATGAATGAGAGGGGTCCAGTGTTGAAGAAGAAAAAGGCCAAGTCTCTAGTCGTTCATGAAGGGCGGCAGAAGGTCCGAGATCCAAGGCCCCCAGAGCCACAGGAGCCCTTGGAGGCTTCGAATCGTGAGAGCGATTTTTCACTGCCTTCCACAGGTCCTTATGCCCCTGTCGGACAGCCCCTTGCAAGAAGGGGGAAGGTGGAGTTGGAGGCCACCTATCTACTTCTGGTGAAGCTGGAGGAGAGAGGGGAGATGGAGCCCTCTCCACAAGCATTGTTGGAGCCCTGTCAGGAGGATCTCGGCTGAGTTCAAACTCGATAGGTGAGATATGATATTTCTCTACAAGGGAACGAGCCCTTGGACATCAAAAACCTCAAGAGGTTGGAGGTCTTGACTCATAACGAGGAGTCACGGGATGCTTTTGCTTCCAGAACGCCTCTCGCCTGAAGTTAAGCACTAGTGGCAGCTTAGGGATAGTAAATCCCCTTAACTGCTCTCCAAACTTCCAAAGAGGAATCGGAAGGGGGGGCTGGAAGGTTATATGAAGAAGGAGCCCTCTTGCGGCCTTGTTCTCGAGGGAGAGTCAGGGAACGACGACCTCTGATTAATGGTGAAAGCCTATATGGCTGCCTTTTGGATGACTGGGTTGCAGCTTTACAAGGATCCCGAAGTGAAGATGGGACCTCCGGAGAAGGAGCAGACAACGGAAGTTCCGAGGACAGTTACTCCGACTCAGACATCTCTGTTTTCCGGGTCGAAACATTGCAAAAAACAGAGGAAAAGGTTTAACAGGTACGTGTGTATCTGCAAGAGCAAGAGCGTGTCAGTGTGGGCGCGCGCACAGATTCTGAACGCACGTAAGCACGTGCAGGCGAATGGCACGCAAATTGGTGCACAGGAGAACACCTAGAGCCGCGCGCGTTAAAACACACTGGAGAGCGTTGATGCTCAACAGGTGAAATTGCGCATCCTGTTGCATGGGTAGACAAAGAAGAGCGTTCCGAAGAAGGAGCGCGTCTGGGGCATGATACTGGAGACCGAGAGCACCTGCAGGAGTGTTTAGAAAAATGCTATGGTGGCGCGCGTTGGCACACACGGGCAGTAGCGCGTCTCGGTGCGCGCTTACTCTGTTGCTGAGGCACCGTGTTGGGTAACACACGTTACAGGTGATCACTGTCTAAAGGACGCATGCACAATCACGCGTCCTGCCGGGGCGCGCTGTCCAGGAGTAACATGGCGTGCAAATGAATGGTGCGCATTAGGAAGTAGTTCTCGCTGCGGTGTGTAAGGGTGGGGCGTGTTGGCGCATTATCCCCAACAGGGAGAGACAGTTTCTCTGCGACCTCTCTCCAATGAAGGCTCCTGTGCGCGTGCAGAAGCATCACGCACTGCAGGGGAGCGTTCAATTAGCGAAGCCTCCTGTGCGCATGCCATAGCATCGCACATTGCAGAGGAGAGAGAATCCAACGAATTCTCCTTTGTGCGTGCCGTAGCATCGCACAAAAGCGAGGAACTTACATGTGAAGGTCTGGTAGTTCCTTGAAGGCAGACGCATGTCAGCATGTCTCTGAGGGTTACTGCCGACTCTCGAAGAAAGCGTGTCAGGAGGAGTCCGAGGACCTTGTCCAGGGACAAGGCGAAGCTGCAGGGCCCGCATCCCCGAGGGCGGGCAGACAGGAGGACGGACCTGGTCAGTGTCGAAAAGAGCCTCCGCAGGGGAGGGGTCTGGGGGCTGCGCCGCAGAGGGAAGGGCATCTTCCTTAACAGCATGGGAGGATAAGGCTGACTCCTCTGAGGAGACAAAGGAGGAAGACGCACCCCCAGAGGAGTGCCAACAAAAGTCTCTCCTTCGACGGCAAGCCAGGAAGTCCCAACAAGGCCACAAAACACAAAGGGCATCGTCAACACGTACTGAAAAACGAGGTTCATCCTTAGAAGGGCCAGGCCTTTCTGTTTCACCAGGGGAAACGGGCAGGTCTCGCTCTTTCAAAGGCTGGTCAGGAGTTAAATTGTCGCTCTATGCGCTTCACTCCCGGAGAAGTGAAACGCCAAGGTCCAAAAGGACAAGTCCCCGACAAGGAAGCAGAAGGTCTGGGTCATTAATCTTCGAGGAAGAACTTGAAGGCAAAGAATCCCTTTTCTTCTTCTTACTTCGCCACCGGCGATACTCAACCCACTGGGCAGCTGACCAGGCTTGACACTCCTCACAGGGGGATTCCGATGTACAGGAATGCCCCCTGCAAGAAGGACAAGGGGAGTGAGGGTCTATATCAATCCTGCTCATGAAAGTCCCACATCTACAGCCCGGGAAACCAGGGCAGGGACACATAACCATATTGTCAGACATACTCGCATTCAGCTAGAAAGAGAAAAAGAATGTTATGAATAATTTCAACAAGCCAATGAGAGCCAAAGAGAGAGGTCTTTCCTCGCTGCCAGCTGTAATCAAAGTGACGACTCAGTGAGCTGGTGGGGAGGCGGTGCTTCCCCACCCCCAGGCAGGTAACTATCGGCCCGGTAGTTACTACCTCGGTACATAAAAGAATGTATTAACCGGTAGTTTCAGCTGAGCTGCAATCTATCCTGAGTAAAGGATGGAAGGTTTGTATATGGTGTAGGAACAATTGCAGTTTAAAAATTTAAATAGTAATGAAGATTTAGTTTACTACCTGTTTGATGAATTTTTAATTCCACAAACAACTACTAGGATCGTATCAGCTATTATTCATCCATAATAACCATTAAGAGATTCAAAAACCTAAAGTATACTTTAAAAATACAGTTATTAGCCAATACCAAGATTTGCTTAAGTATCCAGTAGTACAGCCTTAATTCACTGGTAATGCAAACTGATATCTGCAGCTCAAGAAGTTTAGTGCTGAACAAAGAAAAGCTGATATTGTAAACAAACACAAATGCACTGCATTAAAAAACTATCATGCAAAGTCTAGACAAACCTGGAGCTCAATGTGAAGAAGATGAGGCATTTCCCTCAAGATCTTAGGTAGAAAACCCGGGTCATGGAAATATATGCCTTCTAAAACAAGAGATAACGTTGGCAAACTGAAGCCCTCTTTAGTGGAGTGTTTTGCCAGAACTCGATCATTTTTTAGTCTGGTGACAATATCTAAAATTGCATCACACTCCTCTGATGTAATGTCTAAACCTGTACCAGCAACTAGAGGTGGCAAACCATTATGATCTTCAACAACTGCAATCTGAAAATAAATTGATACCTTTATCTAGGAGCAGCTTTACTAGTGATCTATATCCATTCATTTATGTAGTATAAAGAATAGGTCATCAGTCATAATTGAAAAACAGTCTCAGAATTCTATGATTGCTGCTAAAGTGACCTTTTTGGGGATAGTAACCATGGATTATTATTATTAAAATATTTAACCAGATCTGATTAACAGCTCTCATAGGGCTGGCCTGATGGATTAAAATGAAATGGAGTGTACCATGTCTAAGCCATAGGCTAAGCAAAGGGACTAAATGATGAATGAAAAATAAAAAAATTTACAAATAATATGCAAAAGGCATATGCTTCCACACTGGAAAACATGCATACATTACATACATACACTCAAGTTTCCATCTGCACAATGAAAAAAAAAGTAAATGAACAGGTTTTGAAATAGGAAAAATGTTATTGTTATAATACAATTAAGTTTGTTCATACTTACCTGGCAGATATATATATAGCTGTATTTTCTGAAGTCCGACAGAATTTAAAAATTCGCGGCACGCAGTGGGCGGCCAGGTGGTAGTACCCATTCCCGCCGTGGGAGGCGGATATTCAGGAACTATTACCCATTTTCTTTTACTTTCAATATTTTATCAGTGCCACTGTCTCCTGAGGGGAGGTGGAGGGTGGGCACTTTAATTATATACATACTTCTGAGGGCACCGAAGCTAAAACCACCACCTGACCTAACCTATCAAAGTTAGTTCCATAACTTCTAGGCTAAAGAAAAGGAACGCGCCTCAAGCGACCAACCCTTCAAGTTAAAAGCACACCTATCCCTTTTTCTATAGGATATGGATTCGTGTTGCTTCCTGCCCCCAATAATATATCTACGGATATGTATGGTCCTAGCGACTTACAGATCTCAAATGTCGTCTTCACATCCCATCGGGAGTGTGAAGCGAACACAGAGTTGCTTCGCTAAAGCGTGGCACTCAGGATGTTACTGAGTGTCATGCTCTTGTTTAAATGCTTCCGAGGCCGCGCCCTCCCACCTCTTGAGGCATTCATATTAAGAAAAAATCTCAAATCTTTATGCAAACATAATGAATGAGCCTCTTAAAAGAACTCCTTGGCTATAATGCCAGGGTGTTCTTGGACATGAACCAGTCTGGTCTTTTTACGGAACACCGCAGATTGTCGGGAGTGTGAAGCGAACACAGAGTTGCTTCGCTAAAGCGTGGCACTCAGGATGTTACTGAGTGTCATGCTCTGTTGAATGCTTCCGAGGCCGCGCCCTCACTTCTTGAGCATTCATATTAAGAAAAAATCTCAAATCTTTATGCCAACATAATGAATGAGACCTCTTAACAGAACTCCTTGGCTATAATGCCAGGGTGTTCTTGGACATGAACCAGTCTGGTCTTTTTACGGAACACCGCAGATTGTCCGTTGACCTTGACTTTCTATAGTGTTTTTATCAAGATAAAACTTGAGAGACCCTACAGGGCACAGGACTCTCTAATGCCCTTGCCCAATAATTTGTGCCATACCCTTGGTCGCCAAGCCTTCGGGTCAAGGGTTAGACAGGTTTTCGTTCTTATCAAGAACGGAAGGCTTAGAGGACAGACCGCATTATGTCCTTTAAAGCCAAAACCTCTGATGATGGCTAAAACCTCACTAACCCTCTTTGCTTTGCCGGCTAGAGCGGTTAGAATATTAGCCTTTCTGGTCACGTGTATTAAGTTCGCAGAAAGGATAGGTTCGAAATGCTTTTGGCATCAGAAACTCAGACTACGTCTAAGTTCCATGCCGAACCTTTTGATCCAGAGAATTTCAAGATCTCCACAGACCTCAAAGATCGTGAAGCTTTGTTGTTTGACAGAACCGAATCTCTGAGCCTAGAGGCCATCAACAACATATTTGCATATTCTACAATAGTTAGGACTTCTAGCTTATCTCATACTTCAGACGGAAAGATAGAACCATAAGGAAATTCACAGAGGTCGAGTTGGAGGAATAGTCATTTCCCCTTCACTATCTCCAGTAACGGCCTCTTCCGATTGAACACTGAAAATAGGCAGCACTGCTTTGCCTTGGCCAAGAGGACTGCCATTACTCTTGAAGATCTTATCGCTATGTACCGTTGAAGACGAAGGTAGATATTGAATGCAACCTACTCTTCACAGACGAATCGAGAGAAGGATCGCAAGATTCTGAACCTGTGCTTACAAATGACTGAAAACGCTAACCGCTATTTCATTGCTGTCCGGTGAGAAGTCGTAGTTGCAATGAAAGCGGGGCGTTCTTCAGTAATGAAAACACAGGGGAAAGCCGCTGAAGAACTGCTTCTCATGGGCTGAACATTGGAAGTAGAGCTGTCAGGTCGGAGAGTAGGCGATGTCTTTATGACATATCTGTTAATTCGGGTTGAACAATGAACAATTGTACACCTACGAATATGAGATATTTTAAAGACAAACTCAGATGTTTGCAAAATCATTCGCATTATCGCAGTGCGATGAAGCGCGGGACTTGTACAGACTTCTGTTACCGTGCGGTAAACAGTAAAATGAAAGAGTCTAAGAGATATCTCTGTTGAAAATTCTCGCAATATCGAAGGCGATGGAATCTATCATCACAGCAGTAGATGGTTCTTCATAATTGCGAGAATCCCGTTAATCAGAGACCTAAGTCCATGATTGTTGGGCAGAGATACGGTTCGGTAGTCAATCAAAGCAGGGGAGAGAGAGAGACATAAACAACCTGGCATCTCGGAGGCCCAAGCTGATACTGAGCTGCTATCAGGCAGTTCAATACGCAGTAGCAGAGCCTGAGCTCCCGCTGACTCGTCATCCTGAGTTGCCAGGTAATCCATATTCCACAAAGGAATGCGTTCGGCTAGAACCACCGAGCATAAAAAGATATGCTCGAGCAATTATATTTATGTGAAACGAATTTCGGTAAATATAAAAGTTGAAATGGTGTTGTCGTGACAAAACCATAAGTATATAAAATTGAAACAAACTCCTGGGAGGTTGCAGGCAACCCGAGTTGCAGTTCAATTAGAATACTTCTCGTCTAAGTCGCAATCCGTAGAAAAACTAGGATATGCGCCTACCCCTCGGACATTCAACTGCTTGGTAGAATCATGTCGCGAGGTTAATATCGTAGTATATTTATAGGATTCTGAACAACGATCTCCATCCTAAATTCTTTCCTTCAAGAAAACAAAATAAGGATTGGAGATCGACCACCTTCGATCTCTATCAAAGAGAGTGAAGAAGAAGTCTTCCTCGAAGGAAAGCTTCAATGGTGAACAGAATACTATCTGCCTGAGTTGGTGTTTGTCGTAACATACCTGAAGAGTTGTTCTTAATCCGAAAAACTCTTGGAAGGTTGAAGGGAGTGTCAAATAAATACATTAGAACAACAGTTCTTTCGGCTTCTATCCGCAGAGGTAAATACGATATGCGTAAATGACTTGACCCCATGCGTTAGCAAATGACGCAAAGATAAACTACGTAAGTATTGTAGTAATTTGAACATCAAATTCTCTACTACATCTTTCCTCGACGAGGAAGAGGAGAAAGAAAGGCAAAACGACTGTCCACGTTCTAATGAATGAGACTTTTTTAAAAGAACTCCTTGACTCTTTGCCAAGACTCTTTGCCAAGAAAAGGGAGTAATATTCGAATAGAGATCATCAAGAGAACCGAGGATCGAAAAGGACCGTTCAATGTTCTTATGATATTGGACATAAGACTTCCTTCCTGGATCTAGTCTACAAGTCTTTTTCTTACTCCCGGATGAGCCTCTGAAAATGAATGAGAGCTCTTCCGAAATTGTTAATGGAGTTTATCCGCTTAAACGATAAAAAACGTTAAAATCTATGTCAATGAGAACTACCCCATTTATGAGGGGTCCCCCACTTAAATGACAAAACGTTTAGTATCTTGACAATGGGGAAAACGTCCTGACTTGGCAAAACTATTAGCACTTTGTTAATAGGGGAAAACCCTTTAACATGACCGAAGTCACCCAGGAATCGAGTATATAATCTTCCCGATTCTCAAAGAAATCGATGAAGAGGAAAGAGGGATCGAAGAAAAAATTCGGGTATGTCTCTTCGCTAACTCCGAATCCTTTTTAAAAATTTCTGTTAAAGAAATGTCCTGTGGAGAGTCCTGAAAAAACCTCCTCTTGACGAGCGTTTAGAAAGCGCAAATCAAGCGTCCTAAGAACCGTCCTGAACAGCAAATAAGACGCCTCAACAAGTCTTTTCTCTCGCAAAGCGTCCTGCCGAGCTTCCACCGAAGCGTCCTGGCGAATGTCCACAAAAGCGTCCTGCTGAGCGTCCTCAAAAGCGTCCTGGAAAGCGTCATGCTGAGCGTCCTCAAAAAGCGTCCTCATAAGCGTCCTCAAAAGCGTCCTGCTTAGCGTCCTGGAAAGCGTTAGCTACGAGCGTGTCTGAGCAGAGAACACCAAGTCTTCTGAACGACGTTTCAGAGAGGAACTCGTTGAGCGCCTTGATGCATGCAAGGCCCGCCAAGAGGCGTCCTGGCGAGCGACCTTGCCAAAATCTCAATGTTATGACGAACCGCGTTTTGCGTATGACGTTGAATATTTTTAGGAACGTCCTCATGCGAGTCTCCATGAGAGCCGCACGCTGATCCCTGAAGTGTGTGAACACTAAAGGAAGACGTATGGCTGTCGTCTTCAAGACAGGCCTTAAAGACCTTCATACCTTCTTACAAAGACAGTGGCCGCCTGTGCGACAACTTGCGTCTTAGTAATGCAAAAGAACATCTCCAGAAACGCACAAGGTGCTTGCCGAGCGTCCTGGAGAATGTCTCTACTTATAGGACGTCGAGCACCTCCAAAAGCTTCCTCACGTCTAAATTGCCATTCTTATGCCGACCAGAGACATAAGTTGTTTGACTGTGCAAAGCAGCTTGCCGGCCGTCAAAACTTATCAGCTTGCTTTTTCGAAGTAAAGCGAACGTTACATAACGTATACGGAGCGCCATGGGAGAGGAGACGAATACTGAGTTGCTCCTCCAAAAGGTGGAATCAAGAATGTCCTTGATTACCAAATTCTTTTGGAATGCTAGCGAGGTTGAAACAGCTCTAACTTCATGAGCGTTCACTCGCAGAGGCTCAAATCACTCTTCTGGCAAGATGAATGAGCCTCCTTAATATGTCCCTTAGGAAAAGAGCCAGTGCATTCTTCGAAAAGGGTAAATGTGGTCTCTTCCTGAGCACCATAAATTACCCGAAGGAGCTCTTACTTCCTTCGTTTATGTAAATCAATTTCGAGAGCCCTGACAGGGCATAGGACTCTTTCATCCTCTCGTGACGAGAGAGAGGACGTGAAGCGTCCTCTTCTCTAAAGCTTCTTTAGGGGGCGCGAGTCCTTCCGAGAGCTCCAACCCCTGTGTGGGGAGGACGCCTCGGAGGACGAGAAGCAATCCTTCAAGATTCGTGCACGTGCACGATCTTTAGCAGCCTGGGAAGCGTCAACAGGGCCTGCCGAAGGGACGCCAGATCGGTGGGGAGCCCCCGTAACCCTCTTGCGGCTTTCGACATGCCCTCTCCCTGAGTCCTGGGAGTCCGACAGAGGTCCAGGCCTAGAGGCATTATGGGGCCGATCTGACGCCCCCTCCACAACACAAGGGGCATACACTTCACAACACTAATTGGAGAGTGAGCACTTTAGTCTAAGATACTTGATGTAATCCTCTAGCAGACACTTCTTCTAGGCCCGTAAGCCATACCACAGGGTTAGGCAAAATAAAATCTACAGGAGTTAGAAGGTTCATTATTTCTAACTTCTGTTTACTGTGGAGGAAAACTCCTGATTCTAACACGCTCTAAAATGCGTACATGAATCCTCCTTCTTCCGCCATCAGTCACACATTACACTAATTACATTGAACTTATGCAAAGAAAACATGTAAACGTCATATATACTAAGCGAGTGTCTACCGAAAGTTCCGGTAGCCTCACCTTACCATGCAGACAACAAAGTCTGAAACTAGGCTAACTAGCTTCAGACATCAAATGCAATGAAAAAATTTACGATAGCGTATGCCTAGCCACAAATCCAAGTTAATAATCGAAAGAATAATTAGGATACTTAAGCGGCTAATGAAGTTTTCAAAATCCTAGGCGGAGGTCTATAAACAGTTGTTTACCGACCGGCGACAGAAAAAAAATATGAATAGAAAATGGGGGAATAGTTCCTGATATCCGCCTCCCACGGCGGGAATGGGTACTACCACCTGCCGCCCACTGCGTGTGCCGCGAATTTTTAATTCTGTCGGACTTCAGAAAATACAGCTATATATATATCTGTCAGGTAAGTTTCATGAACAAAACCTTTTTTTGGTAGTTGCCGCCGAGTCCTTAAGGGAGTTACCCCTCCATGGTGACTAAACTAACATCAAAGAAATGTCCTTTAGTCTGGTCTTGTAGGAGGCATTGTGTCTAAATGATAAACACTATGACACGTAATGGAGTATAATAGACTCAAAGACAAGAGGGCATTTTCTCTTGTCTTTAGCGAAGCTGAACCCAGTTTTCATGGCTATGTCAAAACTGCAGAAGAAGTGACTATTGTGTAGCACGTCAGCCATCTTGTTTTATGATCGAGCTGGTAAAAAGAACAAGAACCATTACTCTCATGCCTTTTCATCAGAGAAGCTGGAAGGTTTTCAGGACTCAACAACGACTACCAAAATAATGGGCTTGTCCTACATCAAAACCTGTTTTTTTATGCATAGTCGCTGTTTCATCCTCAAAGTAGCATTACAAAGAAATTGACAGGTGAACATACAGCATTAAAGTTTTAATGCCACCTTGTTTTTTATTACATAATTGAATTTTCCTAGGGATAGTACATTGACATGCCAGATGTCACAGGGAGGTGTGGTCCATCATACAAAAAAAATTAATTTTGTCCAGGACGAGGTACCTCTCACCAGGGAGGCCCAACTGGAGGAGGAGCAACATCACCTGGAGTGGTTACTGCCCTGGGATCCTTACCTGGATATACAACATAGAGATCGGACCCAGCAATGAGGGCACGATTTAACAAAAATTTCCCCGCTCGACCACGTCAGGTACTCTAGTTTTACAAGTGGAACAGCATGCTGTCCAACTCCATCCTCCATCAAGTAAAAAGAGCAGTTAATTCAGTGATCCAATACCATGCCAAGGTTGTCAACGAAAGAAGAAGGGAAGGGGAAAATTTATAGGAGGAGGAGGAGGACCTTACCTTACAGACCTCACATCTTGTTCGGGTTGCCCCAGGTCCCTCAGTGTGAGGCACCTCTAATGTCTACCAGAGAGTTGCTAGTACATCTTACGGTATATTTTGCATCTTCCAATCTTGGATGGTCTTGGATGCAGCTTAGATATTTGTCGAGCTTATTCTTAAACACATCTACGCTCACTCCTGATATATTCGTCAGATGAGCTGGCAACGCATTGAATAGACGCTGCATTATCGATGCTGGTGCGTAGTAGATTATAATGTCCTGTGTGCTTTCCTTATTTTTCCTGGTATAGTTTTGGGCACTATTAATCTACCTCTGCTTGCTCTTTCTGATATTTTTAGCTCCATGATGTTTTCGGCTATTCCTTCTATCTGTTTCCATGCCTGAATTATCATGTAGCATTCTTCTTCCTTTCTAGACTATATAATTTTTAAGGATTGTAGTCTTTCCCCAATAGTCAAGGTCCTTAACTTCTTCTATTTGTAGCTGTAAAGGACCTTTGTACACTCTCTATTTTGTGAAATATCCTTTTGATAGTGTGGGTACCATATCATATTGCAATATTCAAGTGGACTACGAACATGTTTTATAAAGCATAATCATGTGTTCAGCTTTTCTTGTTTTGAAGTGCCGTAACAACATTCCCATTTTTGCTTTACATTTTGCCAATAGAATTGCTATTTGATCATTGCATAACATGTTCCTATTCATCATCACACCAAGGTCTTTAACTGCTTCCTTATTTGTGATTGTCTCATTATTAGGTCCCCTATATGCATATAGCTTTCCTTCTCTGTCTCCATAATTTATTGATTCAAATTTATCAGAGTTAAATACCATCCTATTCACAGTAGTACCTCGAGATACGAAATTAATCCGTTCCGCCGAGGCGCCTTTCGTATCATGAGGTTTTCATATCTTGGACCACATTTTACATGTAAAATGGCTAATCTGTTCCAAGCCCTCCAAAAACACCCCAGTAAATTTCATAATAAAGCTAAATTGGCCTATAAACAATGAAATACTACAACAATCTGGACCATTCAATACGTAACTTAATAATAAAAATGCAAAACCTGTAAATAAAGTGTATATTAGTGTACAAGAAATATTATTACTGTAACGTAAAATGTGGAAGCTTACCTTTCGAGTGAGGCTATCTCCGAAAGTGGCGGCAGAGGAGGAGGAGGACAAACGGCAGATAACGTACGTACGTACATACTCTTAACTTTACGAAAACACATAAAAAATTTAAGGAAAACTATAAAACTAAAATTTATGAAACATTAACAAAACTCTAACACTTAACTTTACAAAAAACTAAAAGTTAAAATTTTTTTTTTTCTGTTTTTGATTTTTAACTTTTTTTTTTTTTTACTTTTACGTAGGCTTTTTTTTTTTTTTTTTTTTTTTTTTTTTTTTTTTCTTTTTTTTTTTTTTTTTAGTATTGGCAGGCCCAGGGATTGGCCAGCTGGCCCAGGGATCAACCGGCCTGGAAAATAGCCAAGCCCAGGGTAACAGTTCCACCCATGAGGAAAAACCATGGGTGCAACACTACCATAGCATGAGCTCATCAGTTATCCTATGAAGACTTCCGAAAATTTTGAGAAAGGAAGATCAGCAGTGATGGAGAATCCCACAAAACCCACCACTACTGAACAACCAGATCCAAAGATTGGAGCCGTAGATAGTGTCCAAGGCACACATCCAAATTGTGCTAACCCTTGTCTAATGGCCCTGACAAGCCAAAGACAGATGGGTCAAAGTGCTTGCCAGTCATCACAGCTGTCCAATCATGGAAGAATTGGGAACACCCACTTCTGGACCCCTGAAAACTCAATAAGGATTTGAAAACAAATGAGCAGCACAAACAGGCAATCCTGAAAGACTACTGGGGGAGAGATGCAGTGTTTCCCCTATCACCCCAGTCACCCAAACAAGGAAAGATAGGGAGAAGACCCCTGGAACACAGCAAATCTAACCCAACTTGTAGGTGAGGTAACAAAAGCCAACAGTCCATGCGAACAAACCATGCAAACCCCTCTCCACGCGATCTCAAAGGATTGAAGTGAGTCGAGTTGAAGTGATTACCCGTTACTACAGTAATGCAATCATAGAAAAGCAGGGAGAATGACCGACACCCTTTTACTCTCCGAGAAAGACAAAGTAATTGGCTCAAAGCAAGCTTGAAAGCTTATCGTAAGTATGGAGGAATAATGTAGTGATTGCATTTGACAACATTCTCAAGGGTTGCTTGTGAGAGAGAGAGAGAGAGAGAGAGAGAGAGAGAGAGAGAGAGAGAGAGAGAGAGAGAGAGAGAGAGAGAGAGAGAGAGAGAAATGATGAATGGGTGGTTGACGAGTGAATTGCTCGTTTGGCTCTTTGAGTGGCTCAGTTCCCGAGCATTCAGGTCAGTCAGGAGCAGTTAGTCAAAGAAGGCATTTGGAGTGAGAGGTGGTCAGTCAGTGCAGTCGTCTGTCTGTTTAAAACATAAGTTGGGTATTCAGTAATCGTGTTCTGTCGTGCTTGTGTCTGTCTGCAGTTGCTGAGTTGGTGAGTGATTTATCGTGTCTGATGTTTGAGAGTTTGTGTGTAGTCTTGGTGCTTGTTTGGTGTTTTCTCTTTTTTTTTTGGTATTTAGCGGTTTGTTGGTGATGGTTGGGTTGGTGTTTGGCAGCTTGCTCGTGGCGGTGGAGTTTTTTTTTCGACGGCCATACAGTGTTGAAAGCACAGCTTCTTGCCTTGATTGTGTCAAGTTTCCTGGTGAGTAAATGTGTTTGAGACTGTTTTTTTGCCTTGCTGAACCAGGTGTCCTGTTGGTAATTAAGTAACGTAAAGGGAAAAGTGTGACTGGGGGAAATGTGTAAGCCAGGAGTGGTTAACATAAATGTGGGGAGGTCTTGCTTGCTTTTGTTTTTTCAGCTTGCGATCCCGCCACAAAAGGAGATGAAGAGAACCTCAAGCCTAAGGGAACGGCTCTGGGAAATCAATTCCCAATGGTGATCATGACTCTCCACTCAAACCCAAAGGAGAAGGGACACAGAAAAAATACTTAATAAGCCATCTAATACACGGCAGCCTCCCCCAACTCTAAAATTGTTTCCAAGTCTGAGTGTAGGTGAGGTTCAAAAGAACGACATGAATGATGATGAAGGGAAGGAAAACATCTCTACCTTCTTTCACCACTGCTCAAACTCTCCTTATCTACAGTAGTCAAAAATCACAGACTAGGTCACAGAAATCAAAGGAATAAGGCTATGTAACTTATTTCCAATGAATCTAAAGGAAGGCCATGACAGCAGGATTACATTAATTAAGGCAAACCCTACTGCGATGAACTTCAAGTGGCTATATCTACCATACCTGAAAAGTAACTATATTAGTATGTTTATCGGAGAATGAAACAGCTGTTTTGTGTCCAATGAAAACAGTATATTTGGAGCAGCAAGGAAAACACATACGTACTTAATTCCTTGCAAGAAGGCTTATTTGACAGATGGGTTTGAAAATTAAAAACAAAAGGAATATGTACAGTACTTGAATGTAATCAATAACAGTTTGTACTGTAAAAGTCAGGTAGATTCATAAGACATCTGGACTTGCCGGCAGCCAGAAGCAAAGTGGGATGCAGACTACCAGGTGGAAGGTGTTTCCCCCTACCTGTCATTAGTTGACTACCTTGTGAATAATTTTGAATGGCTGTGCCAGCACATGTTCACAAGCTACATAAATAATTTATAAAGAACGAAAGCTTGTATTTGTGTAGGAACAAACATATTTAAGGTTACAATACAACAAATAATATAATACCATTGTAAAGAAGCTCTAAAATATAAATAACCAGAACAGAAATTGGTCACATAATACACATACAGTATATAGCACTATACAAGCTTACAGACAAGAAGCAACAATGAAGTAACTACTAAGAGAGAGAGAGAGAGAGAGAGAGAGAGAGAGAGAGAGAGAGAGAGAGAGAGAGAGAGAGAGAGAGAGAGAGAGAGCAGTGGTGGATCAAGAAATCTTTCATAGGGGGCCACTTAGGATTGTCATACTTATGTATACGTAACATGTACACACATATGGTACATATATATATATATTTATACACACACACACATATATATATTGGGTACATATTGACAAAATTTAATTATGTACCAGTATATCTCTGAGATTCACACAATTCTATCCATGGGGGCCCACATAACCAGGTGGCCCCCCCTTCAATCTGCCAATGAGAGAGAGAGAGAGAGAGAGAGAGAGAGAGAGAGAGAGAGAGAGAGAGAGAGAGAGAGAGAGAGAGAGAGAGAGAGAGAGAAATAACTCACCTGATCTATAGTCACCTTGGGACATAATATTATCATCAGAGTAAAATGAACTGGAGGATTATGATGGCTCCGTAAACCAGCCATCAAGGTTTTGTAGAGCTGATCTTGCACCATAGCATTAGAATAAACGGTATCACCATATAATTCAATAAAGCATGCCAGGACACATATCAATCTTTCCTAGAAGATAAAAGATGAATTACTACTTGTTCATAAAAATACTAATTTTGAAACCAATGCTGTAAATAAACAACCTTTTCAAGTAAAATGACATTTTTATGATAAATTTAAAATCTTATATAATATTTTCCCAAAACTAATTACACTTTACTAAATGATAGGATTTTAAAGATTCCAATAATAATAGGGGACAAGACGATAAATATACGTAATATCAGTATACCCACCTCAGATGGGATGCCAGGAGCAAGAGAAAGAATTATTTAGACAAGAGTTTGAGACTGCCATTAGAACAGTGAAAGAGGAGGAGAAACTAATAACAGGTACTGATATGAATGGCAGGGTGGAAAAGAGAAGAGATGGGTATGAGGAGGTAAACAGAGGCCATGGGTTTGGAATTAGAAATGAAGATGGGGATTATTTATTGCAGATGGCTCAGAGTTTTTAATTGGCCTGTATGAACACATGGTTTCAAAAGTTAGATAAGTATTTGATAAGTTATAAAAGTGGAGGAGTACAGAGTCAAATAGTTTTGTTTAAGTAACTTACCAAGTACTAATTACATAGCTAAGTATTCTAAGGATGGGTAGCTAAAATTTGAAAATCGTGGCAGTGATTCTTTTGTTTCAGCATAGGTTGGTACCCCGCCCACTATAGGGGGAATAGGAAAACAACTCGGCAAAGAAGCTGTAGCTTTCTTTGAGTTTGGATTTCGTCGTTCGCCAAGAGTTTCCAGTACCTTCAGTGAAGTACTCTGATTCTTTTTGTCATTTCCATTTGACGTTTATTGACTAGTCAGGTGTAATTAACAGTACTACTTTGACCAGTTTAGAGCTTTTAGTCTGTCGAGTGTCTGTTTTTGCAGCAAAGGCTGCAATACACGGTTAACTTCAGCAAAGTATGATTCCCATTCTGTTTGCTTTAGATGTAGGGGTCAAGTTTGCACTATTGATTTAACTTGTAATGAGTGTATAGGCAGGGAGGAAAAACAATGGAGGGTTCTATCTTCTTACCATTCAAAGTTAGAAAAAGATAGGAAGCGTAAGGCTACTGCTACATACAAAAGGTCTTTAGCTAGCCAGGAATCTTCCTCTGAGATGCCTGTGATTTTTGTTTCATACCCCAAACCCAGTCTTTCCTCTTTTCCACCTAATCCTGTTCCCGACCCCAATGCTTCCAATCCCAGTGCCATTGCCAGTCTTGACGCAAAGTTTGAACATAAGTTTGAGCTGTTCGCTAACTCTATGGCTCAGGTAGGTGAGTCAGTGCATATGCTTCTCAATAAAGAAAAAAGTAAAAGTGTTAGTGGAGGAGTTGGCTGTTCGTCCCGCCAATTCTCCTAGGCGAAGGTCCCTGACATACTCGCCCGCGCCTGGGATAAGTCATACCGGAGGCCCAATGGAAGTTGTTGGGGTCTGCCTACGGGCAGTCGGCCCCTCAGTTGCACCTGTAGATGTTTCCCTGGTAGCAAAAGACAGCCATTGGAAAGGCATCTTGGACAGTGATCGTCTTTCTTCAAGCTCGGATTATTTGAGTCTGGAGAAACAGCGCCGATGGCGCGATAATGACTTTTCCAGACCACTGAAAAGGTCTGCAGTGGACTCTTAATTGTACCCTTCAGGTACTGCTTAAGAAGGTAAAGGAGGTTAAACCTTCTTGTAGTTTCTGGGATAGCCCAGAGACTTTTTCTTTGGATAATTCCGATAAACTTCCGGAAGGAGACTTTTCCCAACCTGTAGCGAGACGTAAGCGTCCGGGATCGGTGCGCGCTTCAGCGCCAGCGGCACCTTTGGCCCTTCACGCTGTACCAGTTACAGTTCATGAGTGGCCTAGGACACCAGGGTGCAAATTGTCCCCTGCTGTGGCTCCCGTATGTGCTGTTCCTATTAACCATGTCTCTGTTTCCGAGCGTATTTCGACTCCGAATTCCTTGTTGATGCAGGAGCACCCCTCGGTGCCTGAGACTTCAATGCATGAGCGCCCATCGGTGCCTGAGACTTCGATGCATGGATAGTCAGGGGTGCAGGAGCACCCATTAGTGCCAGAGCTCCCTTTTCCATCTGAACCGGAGTCATTTCTGGCAGCGATTCTGTCCGAGGCTCATCGTATTTCGTCTTCTCCTTAGGTCGGCCTCATTTGTCTAATGTATCTTCTGCGGAAGATCAAGAGATTGCAACAGAAGATTCTAAACCGCCAATTTTTCTTGAAAAGTTATCTCAACTGTTTCAAGCCAGCTACTCCTGCCCCTCCAGCTACAACTCTCCATGTGAGTGAAGTTTCTTCGGAGTCTCATGATCTTCCCCAGTTAGTGCTTTCTATTTCAACCAAGAAAGCTACGGGTGAGGTCAAAAGTTGGTTAGCAGAAAAGAGAGCACAAGAGAAAGCAGTCTTCTCTTTCCCTCCTTCTTGCTTGAATTAGAGAAGACATTCTTACTATTTCACTGGGGAATCTCACTCTTTGGGTGTTTCTGCCTCCGCCCATGGGGACTTCTCAGGATTTATTGAGTACTCTCGGAGATTGGCTTTCACAGCGGCAAAAATCAGGTTTTTCTCGGCTGAGATGGACCACCTCCTTCTAAATCTTTTTAAGATTTTAGAAGTTATTACTTTTATGGACTGGACTATTGGCTCCCTTAATAAGAAAATTTAGGATGCTTCTTCAGCAATTTCTCCATCGGTTTCTTCCAACCTCTTAGGAGTTCTCTTGTGTTTAGAGAGAGGCATTAGCAAAGGTTCTCGTCAAATCGCTTCTACCTTCACGATGTGCATTCTTAGGAAGTGTGAGTTATGGTGCTCCTTCATGGCTAAAGGAGTTACTTCAGTCCAGAAATCAGCTCTGCTGTTCTCACCGCTGGTTCGCAAATTCCTGTTTCCTCAGGATGTCGCTAGTGGGATCGCTTCTGATTTGCAGAAGTCAACCCAGGATTTGCTCTCCCAATCATCCAAGCATTTCAGGGAGACTCCAGCTTTTGTCCCTAAGACAACTTCTGACCCATATGCCAATTTTGAAGCAACCATTGCTTTATAAACATGTAACAAATGCTTTCTATCAGCCCCCCAATTTGTATGACTCAAGACTTTTAAAACATCTAAGGCCTTCATGCATTTGACTCTGAGGCTCCTGAGATGAGCTTCCCATGCTAACCTGCTATCAAAGATGAGGCCTAAAAACTTTGTTTCCTGTACATACTTGAGTCTCTGTCCATTTAAAATCAGATCTGGGTCTGGATGAACCCCTCTGATATGGCAGGAATGTATAACAACAGTTTTGGCAGAGGAAAATTTAAAACCATTCTCAGCTGCCCAACTGTTAACTTTATTTATTACCAACTGAAGTTTTTGGTCTGCAACAGACATTTTAGATACAGCACATGAAATAGATAGATCATCAACGAACATTGTTGACATTACATCTTTTGGAGTTTTTGAGGCTATCCCATTTATGGCTAAGCCAGAGTGACACTTAACACACTTCCCTGTGGTACTCCTTCTTCTTGTTCTTTCAAATTAAGACAAAGTACTACCAACTCTGACTTTAAAATAACGCTTTTTTTGTAAACTTTAATAAAAAGTGGTAGTTCTCCACACAGACCAATTTCATGCAAGACTTTCATAATTCCATGCCTCCAGGTAGTATCATAAGCCTTTTCTAGGTCAAAGAAAACCACCACATAATGCTGCTTGGAAGCAAATGCCTCACAAATTGCATTCTCCAAACGTATCAGTACATCTGTGCAAGAGTGCATACGGCGAAAGCCACACTGAGATGATGATATAATCTTCTTTGATTCTAAAAACCATACCAACCTAAAATTTACCATTTTTTCCATAAGTTTACATAAACATGATCTTAAAGCTATTGGTCTATAGCTTGTAGGGACAGATGAATCTTTCCCGGGTTTGACAAAGGGTAAAACTGTCGCTATTTCCCCCAACACTAGGGTAATCACTCTCCTTAAAAATTCAATTAATAATACTAAGAATGGAAAATTTAGTTTCCTTTGAGGTATTCTTGATCATTTCATATAAAATTTCATCAGGTCCAGGTGCAGTGTTTTTACTTTTACTAAGAGCAAATAAAAATTCCTCCATGGTAAAAGGCATTATTATAATGATTCAGATTTAAAAGTAAAATCAAGTGCTTCCGACTCTGCTAATACTCTCTCCCTGTAGAATGGAGAATTTTCATCCCTGCTAGATATACCGTATATTTCGGCGTATAAGTTCGACGGGAAGATAAGTCGACCCCCCAATTCTGAGTAAATTTTTATGATTTTAACTAATACCGGGTATATTAGTCGACCTATAAAATGTGAGGCCAAACCACACGCTCAAAATAAGCAGCAGGGTAAAACGTATCATATAAAATAACCTGAATGTTATTACGGTACATATGTTGCTCTACTTACCATAAGAAATACAGGTAATATACTCGGTATATTAACAAATCTGTGTAATATATAAAACATGAATACGAGGCAAATATGATTAGAAATGACGAAACGAAAGATACGTTACTCGAGTATAATGTAAACAAACAAAGCGCTAACTAACGCTGCATAACAGCCTACGTATATATATATGTACAAACTGCCACTCAAGTTAATGTTTTGATTGGGTTGTTAAAACGATGTGCCGGCATTTTATTATTATGTTGGAATATTCCCTGACCATTGGTTCTTCTATGGCATAAACAGGCTCATTTGAGGGAAAACGAACTTGCATTTGATTCACCAGCAGATTTTTTTTATTTTATTTAAAGATTTCATACCATAAATGTTTTTGAACAATATCCCAGTAAATACAAAACTGTCAGAGTGAACGCATCCTTCTCAATTACTTTACTACAAATGGCTACGCAATGTTTACACTTGCTGTGCGATTTGGGGGTTGGGGTTTCTTCAAGTTACTTTGATTTTTTGTTTTTTTCATTTTATTTAAAGTAATGGATGTTCTAATGTATTATTATTGTCGTATTACAGTGTGAAATGTTTTTAATACTAGTATTTACATACATAGTTACCTCAACAAGGCTGTCATTGTTATTAGCCAACTGTAAAGCCTGGATTCCTGTACCGATATGCCAAAATAATAAAGATTCACTTTTTGTTACCGTTAGATAAGTCGACCCCGTAATTTTGGCATGATTTTTAGGGGCTAAAGGGTCGACTTATATGCCGAAATATACGGTAATTACAAAATGTTCGGCAAAAACATTGCTTACAGCTTTTGAGTCAGTTATAAATTCACCACTGACTTTTAAAACAGGGAGGGGACTAGGATTATACTTCCCTGCTATTTTCTTAATAACTGTCCATATCTTGGTCATAGGTGTTTTCCAGGTAATTGTTGACATAAAATGTACCCATGATTCTCGTCTCACATGTTTTATTTGCCATCTGAATTTGGCTCGAGCCTTTTTAAAGGAGATCAAGTAGCATTCACATCGATGTCTTTTGTACCTAGTAAAAGCTGCTCTCATGGCTTTATGTCTTATTTTGCATTGAACATTCCAACATGGAACAGGCTTCCGATGCAATTTTCCACTGGTCTTTGGGATTGCTTTTTCTGCTGCAAACATAAAAGTCATTGTTAAATAGAACACTGATTCTCCTACTGTTGGCATGTCCTTCACATCTAGTTCAATATAACTAAGTTCTTGGAAAAGGGCCAATTTGCTTTATTGGTACACCACCTAGGCATTCTGTATACTGGCTCATATTTCTCAGTTCTGATGACAATTGGGAAATGATCACTACCATATAGATCATCCGACACCTCCCAGTTGAAGTCTATGAATGTATCAGAACTGGTGATAGATAAGTCAATGCATGAAAATGTACCAGTCTGAATGTGAAAATGGGTGGGTTTTTCAATATTCAAAAGGGTCAGGGTCATATCTGAATTTTCTATTGATGATAAGATAAGGTTGCCTCTTTGATTTGTTAAAATGTCACCCCAAAGTTCATGTCGGCCATTAAAGTCTCCCAATATAAGAAATGGTCGAGGTAGCTGTTCATACAAGTGTGTTAACTGTCGTTCAAGTATTGGGTTATTAGGAGGTAGATACAATGAATAAATTGTGTATGTCTTTTTTAAGTGAATTTTATTAGCTACATCTTGTAATTGAGTTTGCAACTGTATTTTTGAGTGAGCAATATCTCGTCTTACAAGAAGAGCACTTCCACCCAAATTTTCCTGTAAAGGGAATTGAGAGTGGAATGCAAAAACCTCTGTAGGAGTTAGCATTTTGTTGTTACTTAGCATACTCTCTTGTAGCGCTAAGCATACTGGGTCAAAGGTATTAATCAAACATAATAGCTCTTCATATTTAGCGCGAAGTTCCTGGCAGTTCCATTGTAATGTAGCAGAAAAGTACCTATTTTCTAGAGGATGATCCTTTGTCCAAGATCGTTCTATAATGCTTTTTCTTTGTAGATGACATCTGGGTTTTGTGACAGCTTTTGGTACAGTTCCAGATGTCGAAGGAGTACTTAGAGGGGCGTTTGAATGTACCAAGTGATCACTTATGATGGTATTTGAAAAGGCAGTATCATTAGTAGTATCTTCGACCCTTGTAGTATCTGGTTTATCATTTTCAATTAGTCTAGTTTTATTGTCTAAACCAAGCTGATATGAGTGTAACATTTTGTTTGCCTTAGATTCTACATTTGTTGCTGCTGTGTTGTAAGATAAGATAGTAGGATATGACTCATTATTTTCCAATAATTCAGATGTTCTATGAGGGTCAGCTGAACCATAGGATGACGAAGGTTTACTTATTTTTGTTTCCAACTCGTTAACTTTTTCTGCAGATGTATCTCCTTTCTCAAGGTGCTTGACTTTTGATTCAGGCATTGTTACAGACTCTTCACTTAAAGTCCTCTTGTTGACAATTGTCCCAGCATCCATTTTTTCTTCTTTATCTTCATTAGACTTTTTGAGATTCAATTTCTTTTGTCTTTCCCAATTTCCTTTTACTGCATCTACAAATGACTGCTGGGTGTTGAATTTCTGCAAAGTCTTTTGTCTTGCCTCTTTAAGGGTAATGCGCTCTTGAGTCTTGATACAAAGTATTTTTTTTTTCAATGAGATACTTGATACATGATTTATGTGTTGCATTATGGTCTCCCCCATAATTAGGGCAGCATGGAGTAAGCTCACAATTCCCATGTTCTTTTCTTCCACAGTTAAAGCATATAGCTGGTTCATTCCTTTCTTTTTTCCTGCATGTTGTAATCAGATGGCTTTGGCAATGGAAACATCTTCTGGGAGCGGGAATATACTGTCTACCTGGCAGGTGAAGCCATGCAGCTTTCAGAAATTTAGGGAGTCTCAAACAATCAAAGGTGAGTATCAAAGTGGGTGCTGGATATAATATTCCCAATACTTTTTTCTTGATTTGTCTCACATCAACCACGTTTTGATCAGCAAATTCTTTTCGGAGGGTGTCCTCAGAATAATGTAAGAGTTCACTACTATACACTACTCCTTTAGACTGATTCATTGTTTTGTGAGGAGTGCATTTTGCTGTGCTTCCTTCTACAGCATTAATAGATAGTAATTTTCTACTTTCATCTGGTGATGAAACTTCTACAACCAAGCTTCCTTCAACTTGAGAGGCTATCTTTGGTTTTCTGCCAATGCATTTCACAATATCTCTACGGACATCAAATATATTTAGTTCTTTTATGTTTTTGTCGAGGTCAAGAGTGAGATATTTGTTATAAGTCTCAGGTTCTTGAGATCCAAGTAAAATTCCAATATCAAAATTAGCATTCCTATTTCTATTATTAAATCTGCTATTCTTTCCTCTGTTCTGAACTACATAAGGGTTCATAGTAACAATCAAAGAATCTTTGTAGTTTTCATTGGAGGAGGTTGGGGATGGCAAAGGGAGGTTCTTATCCAAGCCTAAGGTTGTCAACGGTGTCAAAGAGTCAGGGGGTCCAGGGGACAGTGTACTAGGAAAACTAGTTATGGGAATCTGTAGGAAAAAAAAGGGGGGGAAACATACACACACAACAACTGCTTGGGAAGACCAACAAGGTATCGAGGACTAGACAGGGTTCGACATTCTCCACCAACGGCACATGTAGAAGTTGCTCTCCACGGTCTGCCCCATACCCTAGCCTTTCGGGAAAGCACCAATATGCTTGCAGTGGCCCAGGTATAAGCCAATCTGCCTGCTAGGAGTTCTGCCCCCACTAATGGGGACAGACTCCCCACTCCAAACATATTGGTGGGCTTCTGGACAAAAGCCAGGAGTCCCATCCCAAAAACCAGCACCCCCTGGATTCCGATGGGCCGATCCCTGGAGATGGTTCCGCCCTCAAGATAGAAATGGGAAAATCCCATCACCATCTCTTGGGTCCAAACTGTACTGGGTGGCGACTCACCACCACAACTCCCTCAATTAGCTTCGAATCCAAACCCCCTCCAAACCACGAACCCCTCCCAGACTCACCCAAGCAGTAAAATTTTTTGAAAGTGGAAATGTCCACACAAGTTAATGCCAAAAGTTTTGTAGGCGTTCCGTCAGGATCCAGCCTTCGCAAACTTGAAGGCAGAATCCCTTACCCACTCACCACGTGAAGGAACCTACTCGAGGGGGTTTGCATATTAATTATTAAAGTCCATTAATTATTAATATCAAACACTGTATATACATGTTTATTCAAAACAACAAATTGAAGATCCCAAAGGGAAAACTGTAATCAACGGCTAGTCAGTAAGAGCTCACAAACGTACGTCTTCTTCGGAAGACGGCCGAAAGCAAAGTGGAGTGCTTACATCCAGGCAGGTGGGCCTACCCGCCTACTAGATGGTAGTTACTGCCTAACCACCTTGTTCAAGAATTTAACCGCCCGAATTCCAGCCTACACTGAAAGTAATTCCTTATTTAAAGGACCAAGGGTTTGCATATCGTGTGGGAACAATTGCCTATTTACGGTATTTTTCTATGAGAAATATCCACAAATTCCTGTGTTTTTTTATCAATTGCATCATAAAATGCACTTTTTGTAATAAAACTATAAAAAAAAACCAGGTATAAACATTTTTAGTGGGTTTTTCTTGAGTTTTAACTAACAAAATATGTAGGTCGTTTTCAATGTTTTTATAGGGGTTCCAATTACAGGCAGTCCCCAGCTTACAACGGGTTCGGTTTATGATGTTCCAAGGTTACGATGCTTTTTAATTATATTCATCAGAAATTATTTCCAGGTTTACAAAGCATGTTCCAGGGTTATGACAGCAATCTGGCGGAACTCCAAAAATGCAAAAATTATCAATATTTGAAGGTTTTTGATGGAAAACACAGTTTACATAGTATTAACACACCAGAGGTATTAAAAGTAAGGTTTTCTTCGGAGTTTTTACCATTTTCTGGCTTAGACTGTCTTATGACACGTCTCGAGAACGGAACCCCCGTCGTGAGCCAGGGACTGCCTGCATTTGCAAATTCTAACTATTCAAGGGGGGGCCCCGGTCATATCCCCCGCAAATACAGGGGGACCACTGTATATTCAATCAAAATAACAAATCAAAGATCCCACCGGAAAATCATGATTAACGGCTGGTCAGCAAGAGCTAACAAACATATGTCTTCATCGTAAGACGGCCGAAAGCAAAGTGGAGTGCTTACATCCAGGCAGGTGGGCCTACCTGCCTACCAGTTGGTAGTTACTGCCTAACCACCTTGTTCGAGAATTTAACGGCTGTATTCCAGCCTACACTGAAAGTAATTCCTTATGTACAGGACCGAGGGTTTGTATATCGTGTAGGAACAAACAAATCATAAGAGGTCTAGAGCTGAAAAGAGGAAGGTTGGGAATTTTGGTAGTAAGTGCATACCACCTTCATGTATCCAGTACACTATGCAATAGTCTTCAATGGTGGTACTCTGTGTAACCCCAAACAAACTGTTGGTAAAGAAGGGCTTAATGGTTTAGTGGGTTTGCATTATCAAAATCAAACATACAAATATTCAGCATACAAAGAATAAAGAAAGATCCCAACAGAAAAAACAGTTAGTGACGGTCAGGCAGAGAGCAATGCAAATTGGAATGTTTACCTTCGGGCGGGAGGGACTCCTGCCAACCAAACAGTACTAACGTAAACTACCTAACTACCTTCTTTGAAAGTCCAGCAGCTGTTTTCCAGCTTCATCATAAGTAATTCCTTATGTACAGGATCAAGGTTTGTATATCGTGTAGGAACAACTAGTATTTTCATGAAAATAAACAAAACACTTAATTCCTTTAATGACTCACTTTCTCCATAGTTTCTGTGACAACTAGGTGGCTGACTGTCCTAACCAGACTTTGAGCAATACACTGGGCACATGCCCTTAGAAGGCTTCCTGGTTTCATCTTTCAAGCTGAAAAAAGGAGATTGTTTAAGAAGCTTTCAAACTAGAGTAAGAGGACCACATCACTCTTAGTAGAGAAATGACAAATTTTTAAAGTAATTTGTATTTTCCTAACTATATAAACAAAGTGATGGAGTATGTAGTTAACTACCAACTACAGGTGAGAGTTCCACCCACCCAGTCTGTATACACCCACTTTGCCTTTTGGCCCAGGAAGCAGAATGAGGGGTGGCTGAGGTGCGCATATAACTTGTAAAGGACCTCAGATTTGTATACATAGTTAGGAAAAATTACATTTTCGCTTACTCAGGAGTAAGCCTAAAAACTTGGTAGGAAAGCCTAAAAAGGTCTGAAAAAGGAGTTTTGCATTGAGTTCAAGATACAGGAACTTTAGAATAGGATACAATAGACCCCCGTATTAGCATTCTCCAGATTCACGGACTCACGCATTCGCAGATTTCTTTCGGGAACATTTCCCCCCATTGTTCGTGGAAAATTTGCCTATTTGCAGTATTTTTCTATGAGAAATATCTAGAGATTCCTGGTTTTTGTTATCATTTTCATCATAAAATGCCCTTTTTGTGATAAAACTATTAAAAAAACCAAGTAAAATAATTTTTAGTGGGTTTTTCTTGCGTTTTAACTAACAAAATATAAAATTTCATAATAAAATTTATTATTTGGATACGTACTTACCTACTGTTAAATTTAGCTATATCTCCCGCCGATTAGGCGCGTCAGCATTCAAACAAAAAATATCGAATGGCTGCCCAGATGACTGTCTGGTTAACCTGTTCTCCACCAGGTGTGTTTTGAATGTTTTAGCTCTTGTCAGAATTCTCCTTGACAACCCACTAAGTTGTGGGGAGGTTGGGTGGGTCTACTTTAACAGAAGGTAAGTAACCAAGTAATACATTTTATTATGAAAATGATCTTGTTATGATACAATAAAGTTTGTTCATACTTACCTGGCAGATATATATATAGCTGTATTCTCCAAAGTCCGACAGACGCAGTGGGAGGCCAGGTGGTTAGTACCCATTCCCGCAGCTGGGAGGAGGGTATCAGGAACCATTCCCATTTTCTATTCAGATTTTCTAGTGCCACTGTCTCCTGAGGGGAGGTGGGTGGGCACTATGAATATATATATCTGCCAGGTAAGTATGAACAAACTTTATTGTATCATAACAATATCATTTTGTTCATGAGACTTACCTGTCAGATATATAGCTGAATCCCACCATTGGAGGTGGGAAGAGACAGAATAGGATTTAGGAAACAAATTACATGTAGATGATTGACACTTTGGTTCCTTACCTGTTAGCATAGCTGACTTCGTGATTGCTGTCACCCAAGTCTGCTTCTGCTTTACTAGAGTCTCCAGCAAGGTAGTGACCTGTATAGCTGGTGAGTTCTAGATGATCTGTCAACGGGGGCGTGACCACAATGTGACCAGACCATATTGACCATACTATGAGGGCAACGAAGCAAAACCACCACCTGACCAAGCCTAGCAAAAGTTAAGAAAGCCTAACTTAAGCTAATGACTGGGAAGTCCGCCTCTGGTGGCCGACCCAACCACCATAAAAAACACAATAAAATGAAACTCTCCCTAACCATTTTCTAAAGGATAGGATGAGTGCTACTTCCTGCCCCCAAAATTGTATCTGCGGGAAACGTATGGGCCCTAGCGAACAGCAGTTCTCATATGTTGTTTTTCACATCCCTCAGGCAGTTGTGTGAAGCGAACACCGAGTTGCTTCGCCAATAGGTGGCGCCCAGGATGTCACTGAGTGCCATATTCTTCTGAAATGCCACCGAGGTTGCGATCGCCCTCACCTCGTGAGCATTTACTTTAAACAGTTTAAGATCACTGTCCTGACAGGATGTATAAGCCTCCTTGATAGTGTCTCTCAAGAAGAATGCCAGAGCATTCTTTGACATAGGCAAGTCTGGCCTTCTTACAGAACACCACAAATTGTCCGAAGGACCTCGACATTCCTTCGTCTTATGGAAATAAAATTTGAGAGCCCTGACAGGGAACAGGACCCTCTCTGGCTCCTGTCCAATAATTTCAGCCATACCCTTGATTTCAAAGCTCCTGGGCCAAGGGTTAGACGGATTTTCATTCTTGGCTAAAAATGTAGGGCTCAAGGTACAAACGGCATTATGTCCTTTAAAGCCTACATGCTTGCTGATGGCTTGAACTTCGCTAACTCTCTTTGCCGTCGCCAGAGCAGTTAGGAAAACAGCCTTTCTGGTCACATCCTTCAAAGTTGCAGAATGGAGAGGTTCGAACAGACTGGACATCAGGAACTTCAAGACCACGTCCAAGTTCCAGGAAGGCAGCTTTGGCTGAGCCACCTTAGTGGTTTCAAAAGACCTTAAGAGATCGTGAAGGTCCTTGTTGTTTGCTAGGTCCAGACCTCTGTGTCTAAAGACCGCTGCAACATACTACTCCTATATCCTTTTATTGTTGGGACTGCCACCGCTTTTCTTCTTCTCCTTAGATAAAGGAGGAAGTTGGCTATCTGATTCACAGAGGTCGTGGTTGAGGAAATGCCCTTCTTCCTACACCAACTCCTGAAAGCGGCCCACTTCGATTGGTACACCGCAAGAGAGGAAGCTCTCCTGGCATTGGCAATAGCCCTTGCCACTGGTCTTGAAAAACCTCTCGCTCTGGCCAACTTTTCGATAGTCTGAACGCAGTCAGACTCAGAGCGGGGAGGTTTTTGTGGTACCTCTCGAAGTGGGGCTGTCTGAGTAGATCGACTCTCAAAGGTAGCGTCCTCGGGAAGTCTACTAAGAAGTTAATGACCTCTGTGAACCATTCCTTTGCAGGCCAAAGCGGGGCGATCAACGTCATCCTCGTCCCTTCTGACGCCGCAAACTTCCTGATGACCTCTCCCAAGATCTTGAACGGGGGAAAGGCATGCACGTCCATTCCCATCCAATCCCAGAGAAGGGCATCTACCGCTACTGCTCCTGGATCGAGTACAGGGGAGTAGTATAGAGGAAGTCTCTTCGTTCTCGATGTTGCGAACAGATCTACCAAAGGACGTATCCCAATAACTTCACAATTCCTGGCATACCTCTTGGTGAAGGGTCCATTCGGTCGGAAGCAGTTGCTCTAGCCGACTGAGTAGATCCGCACGGACATTCTCGACTCCTGCCACGAACATCGTAAGATTCGTTACCTCCCGTGCTTGGGCCCACAGCAGGATCTCTCTTGCTAGGCCGAACAGGGACGAGAGTGCATTCCTCCCTGTTTCTTGAAGTATGCAGAGCTGTGGTATTGTCCGAGTTGATCTGGACTACTCGGCCTGAAACTTGTTCCTCGAAGAACTGGAGAGCCAAACAAATTGCCCCAATTCTTTGAGATTTATGTGCCAGGACACCTGTTCCCCTCTCCAGGTGCCTGATACTTCTTCCCCCCCAGTGTTGTCAATCCCCATCCCGAGGTTGGATGCATCGGAAAACAACACTAGGTCGGGGCTCTGAAGCTTGAGAGAAAAACCCTCTGCCAGCTTTGCGGGGTCGAGCCACCACCTTAAGTGATCCTTTACTGGTTGTGAGATCCTCAAGGTCACATCTAGATCCTCCTTGTTCTCCCCAGTTCTCCGACCCAAGGAAAAACTGGAGAGGTCGGAGATGCAGTCTCCCCAGGGAAACAAACTTCTCCAGCGAGGAAATGGTCCCCAGCAGGGGACTCATCCATTCCCTCACCGAGCATGTTTCCTTCCCCAGGAAGGCTGAAACTTTGTCGAAAAAGCAGTGCTGCTTGTCATTCCTGGGATGGAAAAGCTCGAAAAGCCACTGAACCCATCTGAATCCCCAGGATACACGATGGACTGCGTTGGATCAGATGGGGACTTTTCGAAGTTCACCAGAAGTCCTAGGGACTTTGTCGAATCAATAGCGTCATAATGAAGGTCCTCCAGACACCTCGACTCCGACAAGGCTCGAATGAGCCAATCGTCTAAGTACAGAGAGATTCTTCTTATACCTGAAAGGTGAAGCCATCTCGCCACATTCCTCATTAGAACTGTGAAAACCATCAGGTCTGTGCTTAGCCTGAAGCAAAGAGCCCTGAACTGAAAGACTTGCCCCCTCAGGACAAACTCAGGTACTTCTTTGACTGAGGATGGATGGGGACGTGAAAATAGGCGTCCTGAAGGTCTAACGACACCATCCAGTCGCCTGGTCTTTAAGCTCCTAGAACCGACTGAGGCGTCTCCATCTTGAATTTGTTTTTCTACAAAATGATTCAGCATGCTGACGTCCAGGACTGGTCTATCCATCCTCCGACTGCTTCGGCACCAGGAACAACCTGTTGTAGAAACCTGGGGATTCCAGATCTAGGACCTGTTCCACAGCCCTCTTTTTGAACATTTGCTCGAACAGATCGAAAAGAATCTGCTGCTTCTCATGATGGTAGGAGGGTGACAGATCCCTGGGCGTAGTGCACAGCGGAGGACGTTTGAGGAATGGGATCTTGTATCCCTTTTCGATGACTTTGAGGGGGACCAGCTGTCCGTTCCCTCTCGCTCTCCAGGCTTTTGCAAAGGAAAGAAGCCTGGCTCCGACTGGCGGTCTGAAGGACGACGCGGGCACTTCTTACCCGAGCTGGAAGGGGCTCTGCCTCTGGGAAGACCTCTTCTTCAAGGAGACGATCTTGAAGAAGCTCCTCCGTGAAAGGGCTTCTGCTTCCGGAAGCCTGCCCAAGCGTAGTAGCCGAAGGGACTGCTGGACATCTGGAAGACTGGGCCAGGAGGTCATGAGTAGCCTTCTCCTGCAGGCTGACGGCGAGATCCTTGATCATAGACTGGGGGGAAAAGAAGGCTCGACAGAGGGGCGAACAGCAACTCTGCCCTCTGTGAGAGAGAAACAGACTTCGTTGTGAAGTTACAATACAAAGCTCTCTTCTTCAAGAGCCCTGTACAAAAGTGGGCAGCCAGTTCCTCCGAACCATCCCTGACGGCCTTGTCCATGCACGCCAAAATGCTGGACAGCTCCCCCAAACTAATTGAGTCAGGACTCCACGACTGCAAATCCAAGACTCCCAAACACCAGTCCAGAAAGTTGAATACTTCCATCGTCCGAAACAGTCCTTTCAGATGATGGTCCAATTCAGAAGGAGTCCACGACACCATCGCCGAGGAAAGGCGAGACCTCCTTGGAGCGTCTACTAGGCTGGCAAAGTCTCCCTGGGAAGAGGAAGGAACTCTCAACCCAATGTCCTCTCCCGTTTTGTACCAAAACCCTGCTTTTCCGCTCAGTCTCGACGGAGGCAGGGCAAAAGAAGTCTTGCCTTGGGCCTTCCTCAAATCCATCCAGTCGTGGACCTTCTTGAAGTCTTCATTTTCACAAATCCTGGCGTTCTACTCGTCTTCGATGAGGCTAACTGCGAAGGAGGAGAGCGAGGGGCCGAGGGTTGGAACTTGTCTCCAAACAAGTCTCTCAGAAGGCGGGACAAGACTGGTAGTCTGAGGATGAAGACGATGTAGAAGGATGTCTTTCATACGCGGCCTCGACGAACTCTCTAACTCTCCCTCTTCCACAGGAGCAACAGACGAATCTACCGAAGTACTAAGAGGTCTAAGACCTTTAAGCCCAACTCTCAAGAGGGACCTCCACTGCGAAGAAGAACTCGCCGCACAAGGCTGGGCGTCTTTTACAACAGCCTCTGAAGCGCCTGGAAGATCTGCGAAGGAGGCGTCCTGACGAGCGTCTTGACGGGCGTCCTGATGAGCACTACGACGAGCGTCCCGACGAGCAGCCGCAGCCTGAGAAGCGTCAAGGCGGGCAGCCTGAGGAGCGTCATGCCTAGCAGCATGCAGAGCGTCACGAAGGGGAGCGAGAGGAGCATCTTGTCGAGAAGCTAGACGATCCCTTCTGCGATGTGCCTTAAAGTTTTCCTCCCTCTCGACAGAAGAGAGTCTGGGGAGACGCTCATCGCACCCTCTAGACAAGCGCTGGGGTGCCGAACGAAATCTAGACGAAGCAGGAGAGGGCACTAATACTATCACTGCACTTCACCACACCACTTTGTAGAGTGAGCACTTGGATTCAGGTTACGGATGGACTCCATAATCACGGACAGGGCATTACCCTCCACAGACACAATCTCAGGGCCCGAAGGCAACACCACAGGGTTAGGGGTAGCAAAGTCTACAGGAGGGTTAGCAGGTGAAAAATTACTACCCTGACGTCTACTGCCTGACACGCTCCTGGAGGAAGACCTCCTGATCCTGTCACGCTCTAACTTGTGCACATAGGAATCATACGTCTTCCAGCCGAAATCAGACAAACTCTCACACTCCTTACACCGATCATTTACCAAACAAACATGTCCCCTACAGCTTGTGCATACAGTATGGGGATCTACCGAAGCCTTCGGTAGCCTCACCTTACATTCTTCCACACAACATACTCTGAAACTAGCAGAACTAGAACCAGACATCCTATTCAAGAAAAATCAAAGCCAAATCCAAAAGAGTCCACAATAGCGTGTGCCTAGCCACAAATCCAAGTCAAAAAACCAAAAGACAATCAGAATACTTAAGTGACAACGAAAGTTTACAAAATCCAACAACGGAGGTACTGAAAACAGGTGTTGACAGTACCGGCGACAGAGAAAATCTGAATAGAAAATGGGAATGGTTCCTGATACCTGCCTCCCAGTGGCGGAATGGGTACTAACCACCTGGCCTCCCACTGCGTGTGTCGTAAGTTTTGAAATTCTGTCGGACTTCTGGAGAATACAGCTAATATATATTATCTGACAGGTAAGTCTCATGAACAAAATTTATATTAGTATTTAAATTTAGCTGATTCCCACATTAAGAAGAGGATGGTGGGTAGTGCAGCTAGACAAAATTCCGCTCAGCCATTCAAGCTAAAGGTTTCTTGTACGAAACCCAAAACATTCTTACCTGATCTGGAATCCTTGGTGGATTTTACTACCACCAGAAGTTCGATTCCATTCAGTGAGTAAGGCTCTCATACATATGCAGCAAAGAGCAGCCTTGCGGAGAAAACCACTTCGATTCAGCCAGCATGAAACGCAAGCGGTATGAGGGACCCCAGTGCCTGGGTCCAAAAGCCCTGTAAAATGACAGTCACTTAAAATAAATACCTTTACGATGTAAAGGTATCCTCCTATACAAAATTTTTACCTTCACACTCCCCAAAATATTAAAACCCCGGGACTTAAACAAAAGACCCTAAAGAATATGTTATTGTTATAATACAATTAAGTTTGTTCATACTTACCTGGCAGATATAAATATAGCTGTATTTTCTGACGTCCGACAGAATTTCAAAACTCGCGGCACACGCAGTGGGCGGCCAGGTGGTAGTACCCATTCCCGCCGCTGCTGGGAGGCGGATATCAGGAACCATTCATTCATTTTCTATTCATATTTTATTCATGACTTGTTATCCTGAGGGGAGGAGGGTGGGCACTCTAATTATATATAATTCTGCCAGGTAAGTAGGAACAAACTTAAATGTATTATAACAATAACATTTTGTTCATGAAACTTACCTGTCAGATATATATATATAGCTGAATCCCACCTTCGGATGGTGGAAGAGACAGAATAGATTTTTAGGAAACTTAAATTAGTTAAATGATGTACTTCTTGGTTCCTTACCTGTTAGCAAAGTAGACTCTGTGATTACTGTCACTTAAGCCTGCTTCTGCTTTTATCAGAGTTGCCAGCCAGGTGTAGACCTGTAGTGCTGGTGCACTCTGGATGCTCTGTCAACGGGGACGTGACCTCAACGTGACAAGACCATCGAGCCAAACATATGGGAGTAACACAGCAACCGACCACCACCTGACCAAACTAACCAAAAGAACCACCCCTGACAGTTAAACTAAAGAATGGGAGATTTCCACAGAAGATCTCACCATCAACCACAACAATAAAACTAACCTAAACTAAGCTAAGGGATAGGAAGAGAGCTACCTTCAGCCCCCAAAACTGTGTCTGCCGTAAAGTATGGCCCCAAAGAACTACAGTTCTCGTAAATCGTTCTCCGACAATCCCGGAGGTGTGTGAGGCGAATACGGAATTGCTCCTCCAAAAGGTGCTATCAAGGATATCTTTGATAGACATATTCCTTTGGAAGGCAAGAGAAGTAGCTACTGGCTCTGACTTCCGTGAGCTTTCACTTTTAAAGAGGCTCAAATCAGTCTTCTTGGCAAGACATGAATGAGCCTTGCTTAATGACGCCCTCAAAAGAAAGCCAAGCATTCTTTGACAATGGCAAATCTGGTCTTTTCACCGAGCACCAGAGATTACCTGAGGGACCTCTTATCTCTTTATTCTATGAACATAGAACTTGAGAGGCCCTGACAGGGCACAGGGCTCTCTCTGGTTCTTGACCCACGAGACCCGACATACCTTGATCTCAAAGCTCTTGGGCCAAGGATTAGACGGGTTCTCATTTTTAGCCAAGAAAGTTTGTTGGGCTCAACGAGCAGACAGCGTTGTCCCCCTTGAAGCCCACTAGGCTACTGAACGCTTGGATTTCACTAACTCTCTTCGCCGTCGGCAGAGAAGTTAGGAAAAGCGCTTACTTCGTCAAGTCCCGTAGAGAAGCTTCGTGGAGAGGCTCAAAGGGACTTAACATTAGATGTTTAAAAACCACATCGAGTTTCCATGAGGGTGAGGTCTTGCCTGTGGAATCTTGGAGGTTTCGAACGACCTTAAGAGATCGTGGAGATCCTTGTTGTCAGAGAGGTCCAGTCCTCTGTGTCGAAAAACGGCCGACAACATACTCCTATAAACCCTTAATTGTAGGGACTGCCAAATTTCTGCACATTTCTTAAGTAGAGCAAGAATCTGCTATCTGGTTCACAGAGGTCGTGGAAGAGGAAATTCCTTCCTTTTTGCACCATGCCCTGAAGGAGGCCACTTTGATTGGTAGACAGCTCTTTGAAGAGGGCTGCTTCTAGCATTAGCGATTGCTCTCGCAGCTGCTTTCGAAAAGCCTCTCGCTCTGGCCAACTTTTCGATAGTCTGAACGCAGCAGAGCCAGGCAAAGAGCGGGAAAGGTTTTGGTGATACCTTTGAAGTGAGGCTGTTTGAGTAGATCTCTCCTCCAGGGCAACGTTCTTGGGAAGTCCACAAGGAAAGATCATGACCTCTGTGAACCATTCTCTTGCTGGCCAAATCGGGGCAATCAGAGTCAACCTTGTCCCTTCTGAAGCTGCGAACTTCCTCATGACTTCCCCCATGATCTTGAATGGGGGAAGGGGGAAAGGCGTAAAGATCTAGGTCTGTCCAGCTCCAGAGCACGCATCCACCGCAATTGCTCCTGGATCCAGGACCGGGGAGCAATACAGAGAAAGCCTCTTCGTCCTCGACGTAGCGAACAGGTCGACTAGAGGACGTCCCCACAGTCTCCATAATTGCTGACAGACTTCCTGGTGCAAGGTCCACTCTGTTGGCAGAATTGATTTCGACACGACTGAGAAGTCCACCCTGGACATTCTGTACCCTGCCACGAATCTGTCAGGATCTTGATCTGCCTTACGTCTGCCCATAGCAGAACTTCCCTTGCAAGGAGAAAAAGGATGAAAAAGGGAGGGAGTGAGTTCCTCCCTGATTCTTCAGATATGCAAGGGCTGTGGTACTGTCCGAGTTGACTTGAATGACCTTGCCTGACACTTTGCCTTCGAAGAACTGCAGCGACAGGAAGATCGCTGCCAGTTCCTTCACATTGATGTGCCAGGCTACCTGTTCCCCTCTCCAGGAGCCTGACACTTCCTCCCCTCCTAGTGTTGCTCCCCAACGGAAATGGAAGCGTCTGAGAACAACACTAGGTCGGGGCTCAGAAGATTTAGGGATAAGCCCTCTCGCAACTTCTGAGGGTCAAGCCACCATCTTAAGTGGTCTTTCACTGGGTTTGAGATCCTTAGGTTCGCATTCAGGTCCTCCTTAACTTTCCATTCTTCCGCAAGGAAAAATTGAAGAGGCCTGAGGTGCAGTCTTCCCAAGGAGACAAACTTTTCCAGCGAGGAAATGGTGCCCAGCAGACTCATCCATTCCCTCGCCGAGCAAGCCTCTCTTCCTTAGGGAAGGCTGAGACTTTCTCTGAGCCTAGCTGCTGACGTTTCCTGGGATGGAAACGCACGAAAAGCCACTGAATCCATCTGAATCCCAAGATACACGATGGACTGTGTCGGGGTCAGATGTGACTTTTCGGAGTGACTAAAAGGCCCAGGGACTTTGCTAGGGCTAACGTTGATTGAAGATCCTCCAGACATTTTCTTCTCGACGACGCTCTGATCAGCCAATCGTCGAGGTAGAGGGATATCCTGATCCCTGAAGAATGCAGCCACCTCGCTACATTCCTCATTATTACTGTAAAAACCATCGGGGCCGAGCGAGACCAAAACAAAGGGCTCTGAATTGCCAAACCCTGTTGCCTAAGACGAATCTCAGGTACTTCCTTGAAAGAGGGTGGACGGGGACGTGAAAGTACGCGTCCTGTAGGTCTAGAGACACCATCCAGTCGCCAGGTCTCAAGGCTCCTAGCACTGACTGAGGCGTCTCCATCTTGAACTGGTTTTCTCCACAAAAAGATTGAGCCTGCTCACATCCAGGACTGGGCGCCAACCCGACGACTGCTTCGGCACCAGGAAAATCCTGTTGTAGAAGCCCGGTGACCCCAGGTCCACGACTTGCTCCACCGCTCTTTTTTCGACCATCTGGTCTAAAAGATCGAAAAGGATGCTTTTTTTTTCTTCTCTCCCTGATAAGTCGGAGAGAGGTCTCTGGGAGTTGATGTTAAAGGAGGAGGAGTGGATGGTAAAAAGGGGATCTTGTACCCTTGCTCTACGATCTTGAGAGTCCAAGGGTCCGCCCTCTCTGCCTCCATGCCTCCGCAAAGAACTTCAGTCTGGCCCCGACTGGCGTCTGAAGGACAAGATCTTCATTTGGTAGATTTTGGCTTAAATGAAGCTCTTCCTCTCGAAAAACCTCTCCCTCGAGGAGCTGCTCTCGAGGGGGGTGCCCCGCGAAAGGGTTTGACTTTCTTCGGGGGTCTCACGAACGAAGATGTAGAAGGAACTGCTGGGCGCCTTGAAGACTGTGCCAAGAGGTCCTGGGTCGCCTCTCCTGCAAACTAGTCGCAAGATCTTTCACCATAGCCTGGGGGAAGAGATGGTCCGAAAGAGGCGAAAAGAGCAATTCCGCTTTCTGAGCGGGAGAAAAAAAACCGACTTAGCGGTAAAATTACATAGAAGAGCTCTTTTCTTCAGGAAAGCTGTTCCAAAATGAGAAACCAGCTCTTCCGAACCATCCCTGACGGCCTTGTCCATACACGACAACACGCTGGACAGCTCCCCCAGACTGAGAGAATCAGGGCTTCTAGACTGAAGGTCCAAAACTCCCAAGCACCAGTCTAAGAAATTGAAGACTCCCAACGTGCGCAGCAGTCCTTTCAAGTGGTGGTCCGTCTCCACAGGAGTCTAGGGACAACCTTTGCAGTATGCATAAAAAAGCGGACCTCCTCTGAGCGTCTACTAAACTGAGAAGGTCCCCAAGAGCGGACGAAGGAACCTTCACCCCCACGTCCTCCTTGGTTTCATACCAAATGCCTCCTTTCCCGGAGAGTCTAGAAGGAGGGAAGGGCGAAAGTGGTCTTGCCCTGGTCCTTCCTTCGAGACATAAAAATCTGGAGCTTCTGAAAGCCCTCTTGGTTGAAAGCGACGTCTTCATCTCGACAAACTCAGGAGTCTTGACTGACTTAAAAGACGAAAGTTGAGAGGGAGGAGACCTAGGAGCTGCCAGCTGAAAACTTATCCCCGAAGGACGAACGTAACAGCCGCACAAGACCTTATAGTCTGAGACAGCCGAAGCTACAGGAGGTCCTCTTCGACTGAACTCGCTGGACTACTATGTTTCCCCTTCTTCTCTGAGAGGAACTGGAGAACGTCCATCCGGAGAGGGCGTACGTCCAGCAGGCTTAGGTCTAAACAAAGACTTCCGCTGATTGGAAGTTACCGCCTCAGGCACGGACTCGCCCTTACGACGATCCTTAAAACTTGTTGAAGGACGGATCATCGTGAAACGTTAGAGCGTCCAAATTTTGAAACGGACGGGGACTGTCTTACTATTAGACACGTCCCTACGAGAGGAAGCACGAGCTTCCTGGACAGATGAGGCGCCAAAAAGCCAATCCTGCTTAGCAAGGCAAAGCGTCCTGCCTGAGCGTCCTCAACAAAGCCGGGTCCTGCCTCGTCCGAAAGCGTCCTGCTTTGAACGGAGAGCGTCTTGCCGAGCGTCCTCAAAAGCGTCCTGTCGAAAGCGCAAAGCGTCCTGCTGAGCGTAAGATCTACCCGGAGAACGACAACGGTGACGATCCGGAGGAGGAGAGAGAGACGAACGAGACGAGAGAGAAAGAAGACTGCTTCGTCCTCTTGACGGGCAGCCTGACGTCCTTTCTCCGCTTAGGCTCGACTGCTGCTGGGCGAGTCCTTTGAGCCATGAGAGACGAAATCTGGTCCTGAAGGGACAAAAGGATTTTCTTCGTAGGTGACGAAGAAGAAGGGGCAGGACTGACCCTGCGAGAAGGCGAGGGGACGCCTCCTTCCTTCTCGCAGGTACAGCTACCTGCATCTCAGGGGAACACGCCTGTGCGCGCAACCCAGCGTCCTCGTCGGTTGAGACTCTACCTCTCTTCTGAGGAGAAAAAGCATCATACGCGTCCTCTGAAGAAAGCAGTGATATAGGACGTGAAGCGTCCTCAAAACGAAAAAGTCCTTTTCAGCGGACGAGAGTCTCTCCGATCGCTCAAACCACCCTTGCGCGGGGAGGACGCTTCGGAGGACGAAAAGCAATCCTTCAGGACGCGCGCCACGGGCGCGCTCCTTGGCAGCCTGGGACTTAGCAACAAGGCCTGCCGAAGGGACGCCAGATCAGTGGGGAGCCCCCGTAACCCTCTTGCGGCTTTCGACATACCCACTCCCTGAGTCCTGGGAGTCCGATAGAGGTCTAGGCCGAGAGGCATTATGGGGCCGATCTGACGCCCCCTCCAACACTAGGGGCACGATCACAAACTTTCACAGGGCCAGTTTCTAAGGCCAACACTTTAGATTCAAGAGCGCGAATAGAATCGAGAATCAGAGAAAAGGGGGCATTACCTTCTCCAGACACAGCAATAGGGCCCGAAGGCAACAACACAGGATTAAGGTTCGAACAAAATCTACCGGTGTTAGAGGAGGAGAAATATTACATTCCTTACCTTTTGTAGAACTGCTCTTGGAGGAAGACCTCCTGACTTTATCACGCTCCAATTTACGCCGATAGGTCTCATACATCTTCCATTTATCATCTGACAAATCCCTGCATTCATTGCACCGATCATCCACCAAGCAAACATGCCCCCTGCATTCCATACAAACTGTGTGAGGATCAACTGAAGGTTTAAGAAGCCTCACCTTACATTCACTCCTCACACACACTCTGAAACTCCCTGTACTTGATCCCGACATCATGCACACAGAAAAAGCCAATCCAAATAAAAAAACCAATCCACTATTACGCGTGCCAATCCAACAATCCAGAGGTCGATACCAAAAGTCAATCCAGATAATTTAAGCGAGATAATCCAAAAATCCTAGACGGAGGTACTGCAAACAGTTGTTTCCAGCACCGGCGACAGAAAAAATATGAATAGAAAATGGGAATGGTTCCTGATATCCGCCTCCCAGCGGCGGGAATGGGTACTACCACCTGGCCGCCCACTACGTGTGCCGCGAGTTTTGAAATTCTGTCGGACGTCAGAAAATACAGCTATATATATATCTGACAGGTAAGTTTCATGAACAAATGCTCTTTTTTTCGGTTTAGGAAGACTACCCACTACTAGTACCAGAATAAGGGCTTTACTGTTTTCAAACACAATTCTGTATACTTACGGTAGTGATTGGGTAAAAAACAAATTCTACTTCTATGTCACATCAGTCATATTCTCGAGCGACAAATGGACTTAACACTAAATGAAGTTGCAACTCCTGCTCACATTATGAATGTTTACCTTCAATAAAGGTAGAAGACATGGAGCTAGTTCTCATGCACTCACCTATCCAATACATCACAGAGGACCTTGTATTCCTTGACAAAGTTTCTAAAAATCACAACACAAAAGGTTAACTTTGCCTCTTCCAGGTTTAACCTTCACAAATACATTCTAGGTTTTCTAAAACCACACAACAAAAGTTAACTTTGCCTTCAAGTTTAAACATTGGCAAAGGCGTTATAAGTTTCTAGAAATCACAACACAAAATGTTAACTTTGCCTCTTCCAGGCTTAACCACCATATATACATATTTATTAAAAAAACAAAAATAAACCAGAAAGATCCCACCAGGTACAAATGATCAACGTCCAGTCAGCAAGAGCTCACAAGCACACATCTTCATCAGAAGACGGCCGAAAGCAAAGTGGAGTGTTTACATCCGGGCAGGCTAGCCTACCCGCCTGCCAAACGGTAGTTACTGCCTAACCACCTTGTTCAAGAATTTAACGGCCGTAATTCCAGCTACGCCGAATGTAATTCCTTATGTAAAGGACCGAGGGTTTGTATATTGTGTAGGAACAAAAGTGGGTTTGCATATTAATTATTAAAGTCATATAATTATTAATATCAAACACAGTATAAGTATACATATTCATTCAATTTAACATATTATAGATCCAACAGAGAACATTGTATTTAACGGCTAGTCAGCAATGGCTCACAAACATACGTCTTCATCAGAAGGTGGCCAAAAGCAAAGTGGAGTGATTACATATGGGCAGGCGGCCGCCTACCAAACGGTAGTTAATGCCTAACCACCTTCTTCAAGAATTTAACGGCCATATTCCAGCCTATGCTAAAAGTAATTCCTTATGTAGCTTCTCTCGGCAAAGGAAGACGTGGCAATCCGCAACCTGCTGAAGAGTGGCTCCAACCGGAGAGATACCCCATCTACGACACCAACCACAGAAGACGGCCCTCTTTCGCTGGTATATCGCTGCAGAGGACTGTCTGAGGTATCTTGCCAGCTCTGTTGCTGCTCAGCAAGAAAAGCCTCTCGCTTGGAGGAGATGATAGATACCTCCAGCCACGAAAACAGAGGGAGGACACTGCCCGATGGTACTGCTCGAAGCTGAAGATGCCGACACCTTCTTGGATCTCTTCTTTGCCTTCCTCTTCAACAGTAGAGTTGTCAGGAGCCCCCAAGGGGAAGCAGATGACTCATCAGGTCCAGGAGCTGGTACAGGGGCAGGAGCTGGAGCAGGAACAGGTGCAGGAACAGAGGCAGGAACTACAGCGGAAACAGCAGCTGGGGTTACCTCTGTCAAGACCAGAGGAGAAAGAGGAGTGGTAACCTTGAGACAGGTAGCGGTGCCACACCAAATCCAGGAGGAGGAGGCACTGCAGTCACAAGAGCTGGCAACTGGTAGGTTGGTAGATGGGACCTAGTCCTCATCACTGCTGTAGGTGACACATTCGTTGGATGGTGTGACCAGACCAGATGAAGAGGTGAGTAATAGCTGGGCAGCGTCACAGTGGTAATGGTGGAGGTGACGACTGCATGGGTCACGCACTGTTGGTACATCTATGTATTTAGGTGTGCCAGTAAAGCCTAGATCGACAGAGTGCTAGACAGTCCCAAGGAAGCCCATACCTGTCCTAAACCTGACACCTCACCTGCGGAAGCAAAAGCATGGGGAAGCCCCTACAGGAGTGCTCCCCAGGTCTGTGACCACAGGGCACCCCCTCCTTTTCCCTCTCTGACTCATGGCAGGGGAAGAAGAGGATGCCTCCCCTGAAGGGGTGGCAGCAAGTAGTACAGGACGGTTGATAGGAGAGAAGTAGGAAGATGAGAGGTTAGCTATCATAGGCGTACTGGAGGCGTATTACCTTCCACCACAGGTTTAATCTTACTAGTATACTTCCTCGTCCGGCAAACAAACTTCCTCACTGCCGACCACCCACAGACCATACCGAGAATACTCAGCACAACACATCAGCTAAATTAGATTTATGGCCCTGCCATGATGACCAAAGGGCATGAGGATCAATGTCCACCAAGGCGCTTATCTTGCCGCACCTCTTGCCCTCTACAGCGGGGCAGCGTCGGCTGGGGGCAGAGGAAGAGGGCTGTTGCAATTCATAGGTTTGCATTATTCTATAATATCTCAAACACACTCTCACAACAACAACTCCCAAAATAAAAAGGAAAAATCCCACCGTGATTGAAAAAGAAATCAGCGATCACAGTCTGGTACAGAGCGGTGGAGAACGTCTATCCATATTGATGGCTGAAAGCAAAACTGGAATCTTTACGTCTGGTTGGAGGGACTACCAATAACCGGACCAGTAGTTTAACGATTTTACCGGCTATGTCCAGGCTACGTCTCAAGTATTACTACCGTAAAGGGCAGACGGTTTGTATATTACATATGAACAAATGATCTTTACAGTCCAAAATCCAGTACTTAGGGTAAAACATCACTGACTACCAACCTTTATCACACAGGACGGGTCTTAGTCACACGATATTTAATTGGTGAAACAAGAATACAATTACAACTCTAAGCATACCATTCAAAAGATTGAAGTTTCCTCAACATAATGTGATATATGAAAGCCCCATACGAACTTAAATAAGCATGTGACGCTCTTCGTAATATATGTTTTCAAGGCAGTTTTGAAATCCAATATGGCAGCTACCGTGTGGATGGCAGGGTCTGGTCAGTGATTGACACCACCTTTCCCAGACTTCCCAGCACTCATTTGAACAATGTTAGCGTATATATGTAACGTTTATTGATCTTATTCAAGATTGCAGTTGTAATCAGCACAATAAAATAACATTTTGTTGCCTATATTAGTGAAAGTATGAAACTTGTTATTCCCGGGGTCATGGTTTGAACTGAATTCATTTTTACCTTGTAATCGGTGGTTTTTATCCTTACTGCCATCACAACTGAAACTCCACAGTGCTTATTTGATTGTTATTATACACATTTTGGTCTCGATTCACTCCACATTGCACTTTAAACAAGTTGCTGTTCCTGGTTCCTAAGCGCGCACGCCACAAACACAGTTACGAACAGCAGACGATGACACTGCAAAGTTTTATTCCCTAAACTGTTTACTTTACTCGTTATTTAGTTCAACTTTACTTTGTTATTCAAAAATGTTAATTTGATTTATGTCTATCATCCCTTTTTTGCAACCAAATTACCCTGAAAAATTACAGATATTTCTAAAGTAGATACAATACAATGTTTTTAACCTTGTCGTACATCTGGCTGCCGAAAACCATAGAGGAACAGACTACGGATAAGTGGATTATATATATTTTTTTGCTTTTTTTTTTGCTAGCACTTTTCATTGATTTAAGTCTATATTAATATTTTGATTTTCTTTAATAACTGTATGCCAGAAATAAATGTAACCTTTAATTGGCAAAATCATCGTTGCCACATTAGTGGAGCTTAACACATACGCCAATGCATTATTATAAACTGTTTCCATGAATTCTAGTTGTCATAGTAATGCAATAATGATAAAATTGCTTTAATATTTTTGTATATATGCTTTCAATACATAGGCTGATTTCACCAATTTCCACATTTTGTGTAAGTCTTATACCCAGTTTGGAGGGTGAAAACATACCAATTGGCAACAGAGAGAGAGAGAGAGAGAGAGAGAGAGAGAGAGAGAGAGAGAGAGAAGGAAGGAAGAAGGAAGGAAGGACAGGGGTGGGGGGGAGGGGGGGAAGAGAGGGTAGGTGGAGCTTTTTATATGTGTTCATTTACATTTCTGGATAATGGAGTTTTTGTCTCTTTTGGTACAAGGACAGTGTCGTTATCTTTACGATTAATGATTCACGATACCCTTACAAATTACGGCACTGGGTGTAATGCACCATAGCAAAATCTCGTTCTGATACGAGTGTTCGTTACAGAAATATTGCCAAAAAACGTGCTTGCACTGTCTCTGAAACCCATAGTAGGTATGCTGCTTAGTTCTCAATCAAGTTTTTTGTAATAAAGTATCTTTTACAAGCTAGCTATTGTATAAATTTGTATTTTCCTCAATCAAAACATATGCCCCTCAATGCTAACTTTCCTCTTTTAACGACTTTCTGGTCATTGCTAATTCGGCCCCATTAATTTCTTATGGTGTGAAAACAGACAGAGGCCCAGGGACCGAAAGTGATTGCGTCACACTACGGCGGTAATCCGGCAGTAAAACATCTTCATATATCCAAAAAAGTATAAAAATAAGATATATATGCGCATTACGATTATAGCCTAACAATTACATGCAGCTGATAATCTGCATGAATAACTGGTAAACTGTTCTGCAAGAAAGTTGAGTATAGCAATTATTTACAATAGGTAACGAAAAGTCAAGAGTCGTGACGGTCATAATACGGATTAAAAGAAGTTCCAATTTCCAAAAAAGTTACTTAAATTTGAGTCAGAATCGAGTTACTTTTTCAATAACGAATATTTTCAAATTAATCATCATAAATATGTAAAATATTGATGTTTTACTATTTATTTAAAAAATTATCTAGTGCACGCTTCGTCCTCGTCTTCAACCAAAACAGTAGTTTTCTTAAAAACGTCCTGGTAAGGGACCGTGTTCCGATTGTTGTGATGAAAGTGCCCCAGCATCTGTGGGTACAAGTGGTGTGCGGATTTATCACAGGAAATGGGAAGTTTGTTGACACAAGCGACTCCGTAAACATCGATATGGCGTCCATCTTCTTAAATATTGAAGCGTAAGTAAAAATTTCAAAAGCGTTTTGGTGAGATTTCCACTGCCGTAGTCACCCTTTTCACTACCCTCTGTTTAAATCTTAAAATTTGGCCTTAATTTCTAACTTTGGAGAAAATACTTACTTCAAGCAGGAGAGTAAAGGTCTTTAGCTCTGTTTCTCACCAACAACAAGTTGCGACTGATGCCATCTCCGGTGTCAGGATGCGTTATAATGTACTTTTTCGGAGGGTGGCATGCATTGACCCCGTCGTACATGGCCTGCTGCAGGCCATGCTGTGTTTTACCCTAGTTAAATACAACGGCTAGCCTAATACCTGGGTAACCCCTAAAGGCCTACTAGGCTAGGTATACCTACTACGTAAGCTATTACAGAATAAGATAAACCCATAAACTAATCCTAACAGACATTGTTTCGTCTATTACAAAAAATACTATTAACCTAGCGAAACTTTATAGTAATACATAGCCTATCTTTGAACTGACAGGACGACCCGGTACTTCCAGGATCAGACTAGGTACTAGGCTAGGTAGATTTCAGGACAATACTAGGTATCTTCATAGGCACGGCTACTAACCTTATCACTGACCAGCTCCGTGGACTGGACTCATTTCAGTTTTATGTCATCTTGTTAGAATTCCAAGAGTCTAGCCGAAATAACATCCAAAATTAATATTTGTTTTCCTAATGTAGGACAAATTTGCCAGGCTAAATACCTAGCTATTACAACCTTTCCTACAACACAAATAATTACTAACTTATGAGTTTTATGGACAAATGGACAGGACTCAGGAGGTACGCGTAATTGTAAAGTAGTACTCAGTCCTGTTATTACAGGCGGGTGATTATTGTACCGGCTCATCCCATTTTACTCAACGCCATTCATTTTGACCAAGCTGCGGTATAACAACGTGTGTATTTGAGAGGGTTTTGTACGTGGCGGTTGTTTAAATAAATGACAAATTTTGAGATTTTTTTCAAAGAAATTTAGACTAGGCAGGTGATTAGAGTTAAAAGCATGTTAGTAACGGGCAGTTACGTAGATTCTATCAGTGATTTTTTTATCATTGTCAATATGTTTTCCTGTAAGTGATAAGACAATGTAATAAATGAGTTCATTGCAACACAATATTGTGTTATTAAATTAATTTGCAGAACATTATTATTTTCGCTTTTGAAAGTATCTTGAAGCTACAAAACAACTCTTTTGTGCAATAAAGTCTATAATGAGTACATAAGTTAGGCTGTGGAGTCGAAGAAAGCAGAACTGGGTACTGATTGATTTATTACGTTGTTTAAGATTAAGCTGGCCTTTAGCCAGCACGGACTCTTGCTCACAGAACAGCCCGTAGTAAATTATTTATTATGTTGTTTGAGATTAAGCTGGCCTTATGCCAGCACGGGCTGTTGCTCAAAGAGCAGCCCGTATCACCTGGGCAAAAGGTATACATAGCAACGTGCGGACGAAAACGTGGTGCCCGACCCAAGTTCAAGAGCCCGTGCTGGCATCAGGCCAGCTAAATCTAAAACAACAACCGCGGCCGACACGCTGAGTGAGAGCAATTTGTGCTTGTTAACAGTCAATCAAACAACAATAACAAGATATATAATGTAGTACATACAGTGATAGAATTTATATTGGCGAAAAGGCCAGGAAATTCTACATACAAATATATACATGTGATTCTTGTTGCGTTCATAGATCGTTATTAATGGGTGAAGAATACGTCTTTATATGGCAAGCAAACGGGGTACTACCCTGTTCAGTGTAAATGGACAAAGAAGCCTATCGACAACTAGGGAACGACATTTATGGTCAATCACCTGTATGAATTGCCTTCAGCAGGCTAAATAGATAATCAATACATATTCAAGAAACATCTAGGAAAGGAAGAGCCTGCTTTTGCTCTTTATTGCTCTCTACTGATACACTGAACATAATATTAAAGTGGTAGAATGACAATGAAGTTGTTAGTCTGAACTCCGGCACAGTCAAAACAAAAATCATAAATATCCAGAGTTCCCAACATTTCATTAACCATTTGAATCTTTATAGAAAACCACTGCAAATGTTTAAGTAATTTATATTTTTCGTTATGGAAGAGTGATAAGGTAGTTACATTTGACAATGTCTTTAAAGATTGTGTGACAGAGAGAGAGGGCGAGAGTGAGTGAGAGCGTCGTTGTTTGTAGTTGTCGGGAATAATTAAAGAGTTTGAATATTTTCGTGTTTGATGTGTCGTGTTCATGTTTGGATTAGCTGTGTAAGGGAGATAATAACCTTGGGACGATCATTTTGGGTTATCTGCTGGCGCGGTTGCTGATCAGTCCCAATATGTGATCAGTCTGTGATATAGTCAGTATTGGCAGTTTATTTTTGGACAATCAGTTTGGTCAGAGGTAGTGAGTTGCTGTTATGTGTTTGTTATTATTATTATTATTGTTTTGATGTTGTATAATTGAGTTTGTTGTGCTTGTGTCAGTCTGAAGGTTGTTGAGCTTGTGAGGTTTTGTAGTGCTGTTGGTTTGTTGTGTTTTGAGTTGTTGTGAACTGTTGGTGTTGATTGGTGTTTGTTTGTGTTTTTAACTTGTGTTATGAGTTGATGTGTGTTCTCGGTGTTGGTTGGTGTTTGTTTGTGTTGGAGTTGTGGGTGTTTGTTTGTGTGGTGATTTGTCGTGTTGTTTTGAGTTGTTGTGTGGTTTTGGTGCTTGTTTGGTTTTTTGGTGTGTGATATTCGGCGGTTGTTATGTAGCCTATCAGCAACTGAATCCAGTGGACAGCATAGCATCTCGCCCTAATTGTGTCAAGTTTCCTGGTGAGTAAATGTGTTTGAGATTGTGTTTTTTGCCTTGCTGAACCAAGTGTCCTGTTAGTAATTAAAGTAACATAAAGGGGAAACTGTGGCTGGGGGGAAATTTGTAAGCCAGGAGTGATTAACGTAATGTGGGGAGGTCTTGCTCGCTTTTGTTTTTTTTAGCTTGTGATTCTGCCACATCCTTACATACAAACCTGAACTTCTTTTACATACAATTTAGTTTGCGAACACGTACTAGAATAAAATAGCATAGGCAAAAGGCCAAGCTCTGGAACCTATGAAGCCACTCAGCACTGAAAGGGGAGCTAACAATAAGATGGTTTGACATGTGCAACAGGAGGAAACCTTTAAGTTGCATTATAACATTGTTAGAGAGGGTGAAAAGTCAGACGGAAGTAAGAATATGACTTGAGGTAGCCTACAGTAAAGGGAATGAAAGAGAGTGCAGTTTGGGACCGAAAGGAGCTGCAAAGGCCCTTAATTAATGCCAACAGTGCATCACATGAGGTGCACTGACGGTAGTACCCTTCTACGGGGAGCGAATGCGAGCTGTCACTGCTGTTTAACTTTCAGGAAAGGTCATTAACTACCGACGGCAGGGGTGGCCCCGCTCACTCGTTGGTCTGCACTCCACTTTGCCTTTCAGCCCAGGTAGGCTACATACCATAATAACAAGGGATGGCTGGGGTGAAAAAAAGTACAAATTACTTTTTAAATTTGCTATTTGTTCCTACACAAATACAAACCTTCTTTGATACATAGGAGACTTACCCATTGGTGGGGGGAGTCTGAGCAATTTTTTTTAGCAGACTGGTTGCTTTTGACCACCTGGGAATACCTTCCTGGTCTGGAAGAGCTGATAAAGGAATCCATCACTTCTAGCTTGTTGGACATATGGGATGTTGCAACTGCTAGACTTCAGGGCTTAAAGTAATGAGTTTGCATCATTACTTTTGAAGAGGGCTTGGAGGAAGCTGTTAACGTCAGAGACAATAAAACTTGCTAATAAGACCAACGGGTTTGATTCATCGTCTATCCCTCTCTCACCTCATCTAGAGTGAGGGGGAAATGTGGTGGGGATATGCACCCCAATCGCCATCTACAAAAAAAAGAAGGAAAGCTGCCTCCATCATGCAGTCACAAGTAAAACTCATACATCCAACATGTGACAGCTCGCTACTTGCCTCTCTGCCCAAGAGAAAGGTAAAAGAAAAATGGGAGGAGGCCAAGACCCCAGCACATATTCTCTCTTGCTTACAATAAGACCATTTGCACAATGGTCTTATTTGTATTCTGGTAAAAGACTGTCTTTGTAATTAGAAGACCTCTTGTTCCCAAGTTCCTGGCTGTTGGGTGTTTATAAACTTCACAGCTGTAACGGAATCGTCTTTCACCTCCTCTTGGATTGCATTATAATCAGCACAGCATATTTTAATTTGGCTTTGGCAAAACAACCACTGCAAAATAAATGAAGATGAAAAGTGCCACAGATTAACAAACTTTTTGAAACTATTTCCAACAAATCAGCTTCAAGGAATGGTTGTGACGTAATCAGTAGGCGGGGCTCAGCTGTAAAGCTACCTGGACTCTGCTGTAGTAATTTGGTAATTGTAATAACGCAAAAAACAATTGCCTATATATATATATATATATATATATATATATATATATATATATATATATATATATATATATAAGTTTTTCTTTATGATAGAGGATTAAGGTTGTTACGTGTCCTTAAACTTGTTGTTAATGATAACATCTTTTTACATGTCAAATTCCTGAATGCCATCAGCGCTGGACGAGGTATTCTTACTAAAATAATCTTCAGTTACCCACTTCTTTATTGACTTGTTAACTCCTATCTTGTCCTGCAAGTATCTTTTGGCATACTACTCTAAAGGAGGCGTGCAGAGCAGAAAACTGGCACCAGGGCAGCACGTCTGAATTGCCCTGGTTATTTTAGATTAGCTATTTAGATTTTGTTTTTAGTTCTGGCTCATTTCACTCGATTTCCTTCTAATGATGCAATGAATGATAAAGGTGCTGTCCAATCTGACAATCATCATATTTATTCAGTGAGTCATTCAAGATATCTTTTCAGTCTTTGGTTTTAGTTTTCTGTAAAAGAAAACTATTGAGATGGCTATTTGCCTGTCCGTTCGCACTTTTTCTGTCCGCCCTCAGATCTTAAAAACTACTGAGGTTAGAGGGCTGCAAATTGGCCTGTTGATCATCCACCCTTCAATCATTAAACTTACCAAATTGCAGCCCTCTAGCTTCAGTAGTTTTTATTTTATTCAAGGTTAAATTTAGCTACGATTGTGCGTCTGTTACTGCTATGCCAACAACACAAACCACCTACGGGGCTTGGCTGAAAGTTTCATGGGCCGCGGCTGAGTTTCATAGGCCGTGGCTGAGAGTTTCACACAGCATTATACACTGTACCTACAGAAAACTCGATTGCCCAGAAGAAACTTCAGTGCATTTTTTTGTAACATTAGATTATTGTAATTTAACCCTTAATATTTCTGTTGAGTTCATTTCCTCGTACAATCTCTCTCTTAAATGTGTTTTACTGCCTATTTAGGACGCTGTCGGCAACTGCGATAATCGTAAATTATAATAGAATTAAATTGTTATTTATCCTTTTTTTTTTTTGCATAATCCTTTCCGGCATTTGTACACTGGCCTACCAGTATCATACTGATAAGCCTATAGTATTACACCAGCGCGTCTTCAGCCCACTCCAGCGAGTCCTAAGTACAGATGAATCTCAACTATTTGCAGACCCCTTCTCCACAATTGACTTTCATGGTCAAGCCATTTGTTCTTTCCACAGATTAGGGATACAGGCAGCGTCTGTAGCTGCAAAACTTCTGATTTTTAATTTCATTTCTGGAAAAATTCACTAAAAACAAGAAAACCTGGGATAAGCTCCCCTTCCCCCAAATAAAAAGAGCACTTACTCCTTAGAAATTTGCAAGGCAAGGATCCTCCGCTCCCCTAGCACAAGATAGCTCTCCCATAAGAAAATCAAGCAAGGCATGCCCAACTGTTGAGAGCTATCCCTTAGGGTAGGCAAATACTACTATCACTATCTGGCCATGGGTAACCCCGCCGAGTTTTTTTTTTTTTTTTTTTTGTTTTTTTTTTTTTTTCGCGACAGCAGCCTTCCACCGACCAAGCTAAAAGTTAAATAATTCATTACATTATTTTATTACTGCTTGCTTTACTGTTCTTTTGTATGTGTATTATTGTGTTTGCTTACTATTTTATATGTACAGTTAGTGATATTACGTGAGTTCTAAATTTCTGGATAAGTCTTAATTATGTATTTGCAAAACCCCTATCTTGGTTATCTGCTAGTTTGCTGCCATGCGGCCTGCTGTTTGGTTCCTAGCAACACATCACCTTTTTCGATGATTTCATTGCAAAGATGCAGAGATGCTGCTTCTTTGTGAATTGCCTGATAGCTTTGCTTGATGTTTGCATCATTCTCAGCTAATTTTCCGTGATCTATGTATATTTTGTACATTGTTATGATATATATATATATATATATATATATTATATATATATATATTATATATATTTATATATATACACACACACACACACACACATATATATATATATATATATATATATAATATATATATATTATATATATATATATATATATAGATATACATCAAGCTACAAATGTCCTTTAATATCTAATTCACTCTACCTCGGAATTAATATATTTTCATATATGCTTAACGAAGAGGAATTTTTATTAGGCGATAATAGAATTGTCGGCGCCAAGGCGCGAACCTAGGACACCATACAAATCTTGCGGTGGTGGAGTGGGTAAAAGCTTCACTGACGTTCCTGGATTTGTATGGTGTCCTAGGTTCGCGCCTGGGCGCCGACAATTCTATTATCGCCTAATAAATTCCCCCTTCGGTTAAGCACATATGAAAATATATAATTCCGAGGTCAGAGTGAATTAGATATTAAAGGACATTTGTAGTTCGATGTATGTATATGAATCACGGTAATGTGATATGACATATATATATATATTATATATATATATATATATATATATATAGATATATATATATTATATATATACATACATACATATATATATATATATATATATATATATACATTGTCTAAATACTAGTACTGTAACATGTATAAAAACCTTTATTTCCTTTCCGACTAAACATCCAGTTTTTTAATCTGTTAATGGCCCATCAAGGGTCAAAGGGTAATCATCAACTCAAAATCTTGACACTGCATAGTGTGAGCAGCTACGCGTGATTTACCAGACACATTCTAAAACTGTTCTACCTCAAACGTTAAGCTTTTGATTTCAACCACTAAAAGTGAAAACAATCATTTTCCTCTTACCTGTTATTGTTTTCAAGATGCATAAGCAATTGTCATCACCTTTGCGACCAAGAACCAGCCTTTTCATTTCATGTGACTTCGTATGATTGAGACTTTAAATTGGAGGGAGATTTTTTCTTCATGAATTTCCTAACACTTGATCAGTTGTTGAAGTACTTCATTTCCACAACAATTAACATCAGTCTGCTCCAATAGTATCTACTGGACTGACAAGTGAACAGAATATTAATTTAATTAAACAAAAAACTGTTTATAATTTAGTTTAATCGAAGTTTTCTTCTGTTTTCGAAAATTTTTCATAAAGAGAACTTAATAAAAACAGGAAAACAAACTTGGCGAGGAATCGACGGTCTTTACAATGGGAAATATTAAGGCGAATAATTTTTTTTATTTGGGTACTGTTTCATATTATTTTAACATAACTCAGTTTTATTTATCATTTTTTACACTTTCATCTCCATCTAACACAGAGACGCAAGTCGTTTTATGAAGTGATGATAATAATAATCACCTTCATATTTTTACAATTCTCCATTAGATACACTGTATCATAACTCACTACAACTGACCAAGCTTTCGCAGTGATGTTTGCTTTATTATAGACTCATGCAGAGACGCTTCACATTGCACACATCAGTGTCGTTTTCAGTTCGATCTTCAGCATAGTGATGACTGCCAAGCATCTCGACATCGCATATATCAGCCAACCCTACAGAATTACATCACTCATAATAATGCTTAGGCGCTTGTTACCTTTATTCGGGATTTAAAGCCAGCGGTTTTTTATTAAAGCTCTTGAACGAGAAGACAAGGTGCTTAAATTTTCTATTCAAAATGACTTCATCTCTTCTAACATAGATATGATCTGGTATAAGAGGAATGTAATCCTTGTTCAGCAGCACATAACCATTTTTCTCCATGAAATCTATGAAACTCTGGTCTACGCTGCTTTCGACTATTTCCACAGCAATGACCCTTATTTTGATTTTCGAAAACGGGACAGTTCTCAGCACATCTTTCTCGCGTCCTTGGATATCGAGTGACAGAAAGTCTACAGTGGAGACGTTGAGTGCCAGTAGCAAGGTTTCGAGTGGAAAACACTGTGATACGGAGTAAGTTTCCTCAGACAATAAAGCGAGTGTAGAATTTTCTGACAAGACATCGACATTCAGCTCGTGCGCGCTTCCGCGGGTATACCAAGGAATGCCCTCACTTTCCCTCCCTTCCCTTATCGTTCGAGTGACGTGGACCACCTCCTTTGGAAAAATATCATGAGAGAGACATGTATTGGAGAGCCATGATTTCCTTTGCTTGTTCTTCAAGTGAAAAAAGTTAGTCTCATCCGGTTCGATTAGCAGTCCGTCCATCCGAGTCTGTTCTAGCCAGAGAGTGTTTGGACAGGAACTCTCCATCCAGGGCGCCTGCCTCCACGAAGAATCCAGGAGGCTCGTTTGTAAAAAGTGTTTCCAAGTAAGTGTGTATGACATTCCAAGAGTCTCCCTTCGAATATTCGTGGTACCGTAAATCTTGCGGTTTTGTAAAGTTGTACGGCAACAACGAAGGAGGAATGAGGAAATATTTCCTCACGACAGCAATCAGTCTGCGATCGTCACTGTGCAGGGGTCCTCGGATTCGTTGCAGAATATCTGCCGTGACATTTTCTCTCTCTGCCAAAACCTGGAAATGCAGGCAATTTACCAGATGGGACCCTTTGCATCTTATAACTACAGGAAACTCCAGTTAACATAAGGTAGGCATTTCTCCTAAATTAGATTAAAAAGTAAAGGTCACGCGCAGAGAAATTTAGACAAATGCTTATAAAAATGCCAACTGAATATAAACAGATCAATACACAGGCAAATGCTCGCAGATAATAAGGAATCGTTATGGAAACTATGGAAAATTAAGGTAAACCCCCCCAAAAAAAAAGCTGCCATAAATATGATCAAATGCTCCTTGCATTCACCGATTAGATATGAATAATTTGACGCTCCTATAATTACCTGCTGAGAGCTAACTCTTATGGTAATCCTTTCCATTTAAAAGGGAAAATATAATGACCTACAAAAAAGAAACCATCAATTGAATTTGAACCAAATGTTCAAAACTTATATGAATGTAAATAATTTTTGTAAAACCAATCACCCCATTTCTCATGTAAAAAAAAAAAAAAATTACATCGGAATGAAGCGCTCTTCGGGCAAATCTCTCTTGACCGAGATCCTTTGAAATAGATTTTACTAAGTGTTTTGGATGACTATTGGAGAGAGAAACTCCCTTTTTTGCATTGTTGGAAGAGACGCGTGAAAGGTATCAGTTAGCAGAACTTGCAAAATCTGAGCGGACTGCTTCAAGCTAGAACAGGTCAATAATAAAAATAAACCCTGCATCTATTAAAATAATTATAGACTGATTATTAAAATAATTATAGACTGATTAAAATAAAATAATTATAGACTGATTAAAATTCTATTCATAAGAGGATGAAGGAAGTATGCCATGTCATAAAACAGTTGATTTCATTTTTTCACAATTACCCTTCCATAAATCACACAAAAGTCCTTCAACGTTGAAGTACTCTGAACTTACCATTGTGCAAGTATACACGACGAAACCGCCAGAGATAACTGCCACTGCTGATAACCCATAACTTCGTAAGAATTGTGTTGCATCCCTGAAAGCGTTAAGAAAGCTATAGACTTGGACATCCAAATTTGTTTTGTTTATCATGCTGCATGTGTTAACTTGTGCATTGTATAGCTACCACCGTTGTAAAATGCCATTCTAAGCCGAGATTGCTATGATACATTTGGAACATGACGTGGGAGAGATACCTGAAAGGCAGAGCGAGAATCATATAAAATACCTCCATAGCTGTTGCTAAGGAAGCGAAAATTCTATTATTACCCCACCACTCCATAGGTATATAAGGACGTGGATGACATTGGTCTTATGTAAAGGTGCTCAATTTGCATTTGGGGCTATTTCCTCCCATCATCGGATCCAAATTCTTCCAAAAGCCCTCTTCTCTGCCTAGGAGCCCATTTGCACTGTTGTAGTACTACCCAAAACCAATGTCGCCCCAAACTACCGGAACTTCATAGTGCAGCAAGAAGCCAGTAGTATCCCCTACCACCACCAAATTAGCAGTACACAGTCAAATGGCTGACCTGATATGTGGCTGCCACTGGCCTAGAAATAGAGGATCAACTGTTATCTATGCAACATTTTATGTCCTGGGTTTACAACACTCGACTATGCACTTCTCTTGGGATCCACAAGTAAATGACCCCAGAAGGAGGGCAGTGTCATCTGTGCTGTGCACCTTACGTAGTTGCACTTTAGGCATTACAAAGGATGTTTGCAGTGTCCGTTTGGTCCATCCTCGTTCATTTCTTCTACCTAATAACCGAGCAGTTCAACACCTCTGTTACCTCTTAGTAATTGTGACACTTGCTCCCAGTTTTAGCTTTGAATCCTCGTAATTGTTTACCTTTATTTTCTTCATGTCTTGATGCCGCTTTCCAACCACTCCAACTACACCTCTTTTCTGTGTTAAGCACTGAATGGCCAAAAGTGCCCCTGGCCTTGGTTTGGCAGTCTAAATTTCATAAACAACATCAAATGCACGTAATTGATATTTTCGAAAGCAATAGTCACCATGGAGAGATATAAAGCCTGTGTTTTTCTTTTAGTGATGGATGTGAGGTTTCTTTCAAAATCCTTAGGTTTCTCGCATCTAACAGTCTCCTCGCTTGTAAGTATTCAAAGTTATTATTGAGAATCTCACTTATAAATGATTTAAATTATACAGTAACCGAGTTTTCGGTGAATTCCGAATTCGATGAGAATTGGTTTTGGAGAGGCAAAAATCAGTCGATCACGCTGCATAGCTTTAAAGAACCACGCTATGATCGAATCCTACCAGAGAATGCGAAGCCTCCTTTTGTTGGAGAAACTTTGATGTATTCTGGGAAACATGTCTTGTCGTCGGAAGAGGTCTCAGGTTATTCAAGTTCTTAACTGAGGAAAAGCCGTTGTAAAATGAACTTGACCCTTGTTCGTGTTGACGTGTCCTTGCGAGAAATGTTTCCCTAAGGATAACGTTTGTCTTTCCTCATAGCGCTTCCTTTAGAAGGAAGACCGTAAGAATTTGGAATGTTCACAAATTCCACTTCTTAAGCACCATTATTTACCATTGCCCACATATTGCGAGGAATAAGTAGTACTTTCATTTCTTGAATTCAAGCCAACAAAGTAGTGCGGATTCAATTCAAACTTCGATGAATTATTCGGGGAAGGACATGGGATTAACAACCTCACCGTAAATATCAGTGCTTTGAAATGCTTGTTAAAGATGTCAAGAATCTCGTGCTTTGTCATACCTTTCGTAAGCTATGAACAGGATCACCAATCTTGACATTCGATGGATACCTTTGGTTCGGTTGACATATAATATCTAGGCTAAAGATCTAGGTCTTCTGTCCACCATCACTCTGACATGTCCATTAACATAAAGAGGATTTTACCAATTATTATAACGGTGATGTTAGTACATAAATTATTCGATTAGTTATGGGCATTTTTGTTTCTATTCGATCTTATTCTATTTTCTGTATAAAGTCGCCTTAACGTTTAGTTCATGTTACTTTTGGATATTTTTTTGCGTAGCAAGTAGCTGTTAAGAAATCGTTTAAATCTCTACATCTTTAAAGCATGCATTGTTATGATTAATTCATAAAGTCACATGATCTTCATATTCCTTGAAATTCACCAGTAGAGTAAACTTGTCATGGTTTCCAAGTAGTTCAGTTATTATCGTTTCTATAGAACTCTGTTGATTCCAGGCTCCACAATGTAAGGCCTTAGATAGGTGCCACTTTTTGACATTCAAGTTGAATTTTCACTACAAGGCAAACCTGCTTCTTTATTTTTTCATCAATATACAGATTTACTTCTATTTGTCTAAACAATGAGGAAAAACAAGAATCTAGTAGGGCAACGCTTTTTCTATATTTTTATTGCATCTCATCATCAAGCGGCGTTGTTCCTTTACCCATTCTGTAGAGCATTTTACGCCCTTTCTTTTGATGTATATATGTCGGGAATCCGTCCCCCCTATGTAATATTATTCATGTATTTTCGTCTGTGAAGAAACACATTCACAACTGGTGACCTCCCGGAGTCGTGACACAGCGATTTAGGCCCAGCCTTTAACTTTAACGGACTAATTACGGACGCTCACCTTCAGAGAACCTTTAGCGGACTCAATACCGGCGGCCACCGTTTAAGTCTCTGAAAACTTTATTTCAAGGACGACACCAACGCCATTAAGGACCCATCACGGCACAGCTTCCCAGCGTGTTTTGGCGTTTTTCGAGAACGGGTAGCTGGGTGCTGGTCAGCCAACAAAATCAGGCGGCGGTCCAGAAAAGTCCATCCGACGTCGCGGCCTCCTCGGTTCTTCCCCAGGCGCCATTAACCGACACCTGCTAGTCCCCAGGCAACCTCCCGCCACGACGCTGCTACACTCAGGGTCCTGCTCAACCCCCCGACGCTGCCGTCGCTCCTGGGGCTCGCTCGGCCTGCCCTACGTCGCTGCCACACCTGTGGACCAACTCGCCCTTCTGACGCCGTCGCATGTAGTCCTCCTCGGCCCACCGACACCGCTGCCGCACCTGTGGGCCTCCTCTGCCTGCCGACGCCGCTACCTGTGGGCTTCCTCGACCTGCCGACGTCCCTGCCTCACCTGTGGTTCAGCGCTGCCCGCCGGACGCCGCTGCCGCACTGGGGACTTCTTCAGCGGTTCAGCCCAATCTACGCCTCCGCCGTACCCGGGAGTCTTCACGGCCCGTCCCACGCCGCCACCGCACACAATGCAGCTCCCTCCGCAGTCTTGGTTGCCGCCCGCAATCGACAGTAGAAGTCCCTAGGCTACCGCCAGGGAAGGCCTCCTGTCAGCCAGCACCCAACAAGTGTAACAAGGACACGGTGTCGTCTCCTGCTCAAGAATTATTTTTCACCAATAATTATTCCATAATCTTTGTCTGTGGCAGGGAGTATTTATAAGGACAACGCTTTTTCTATATTTAATTGCATCTCATCATCAAGCGGCGTTGTTCCTTTACCCATTCTGTAGAGCATTTTACGCTCTTTCTTTTGATGTATATATGTCGGGAATCCGTTCCCTATTTGTAATGTTATTCATGTATTTTCGTCTGTGAAGAAACACATTCACTGCAGGAGCCCTGTCCCTTTTGTTTGTTTGTTCGTGCATGCGTGACAGACACTACCCTTCCATCTGCACCTGTCTATGTTAACCCAGCTCGTCTGAATAAATTAACTACGGGCTGCTCTTGAGCAAGAGCCCGTGCTGGCATAAAGTCAGCTTAATCTTAAACAACAACGAATAAATTATCAGTACCCAGCTACCTGTCTTAAGGGTACAGACGATCATTATTACTGTCAGTAAAAATACTGACAATAATCTATTGGTGTGAAGTACTGTCAGCACACCGAACACACTTTCATTATTGAATATTGATTGAGCCGTCAGTAATTCAGTGTACCAGCGTCGAATGGTTGTGCCCTTGGCTTTAAAGTGACATGAGAAAGAAGAGAAAAGCATGCATTGCAATTATTATGGCTCTTTGGCTAAAGAAAAGACGCAAACGTAGAAAGTGGGTCAAAGACTGGATTGGTAAGCGTAATATTTTCACGCATTTAAACCTTTTGAATGAAATTAAGACAACCGACATGAAAGTTATTTCCGGATGGATGAAAAAAGACCTACAATAAACTTTTGGAGATGGTAAGGCCCATAACTAAAAAAAGACACTGTTATGAGGGAGAGCATCTCTGCAAATGAAAGACTGTCCATTACTATCTGCTATTTAGCAACAGGAGAATCATTTCCCCGGCTGCGTTATTCCGGCGTAATGGGAAAATCTACAATCAGTGGAATAGTGCAGGAAACCTGTGAAGCCACCATTACTTCGCTCAAGGATTACATCAAGGTAACTATAAACAATAGGGATTATAATTTTAGCTTATGGTAATAACTTTTTTTATTTGACAAAGATGTCTTACTTACATTAATTATCATTATATTCTTGTGGTTGAAATTCATGGCAGTAGTGAGTCAGAGGTTCCATTTGTGTTATGGAATGCTTCATTGAGTCACCATCATCATGACTAGTGAAAGTGCTTACTGCTGACATAGGACGAGATGCTGGCATTCATTTATTCTTCACTGCAATTTCTGGTCAGCGTCCCCATTTCTGCTTCAAATAAGATGTCCTTACTATATTTTCTCAGCCACTAATTTCTGATCTCGTGGCAGATTCGTTACTTTGCTAGTCCAAACATTGTGCAGTATTTAGGTCACTGCTATCATCTTTTTGAAGATAATTCAGGCTAAGTTCAGAAGGTCATCTGATTTGTACTTCATTTTTCTCTTCTCAGTCCGTCATCCGACAGATTGTCATCCAGCAACTGTAACATTTTCATAATTTATGTTAGTGTGTACACCCTAGGATAATGATGATGATGGTGATGATAAAAATAATGATAATATAAATAATAATACTATTATTAATACTATTATTAATACTACTACTACTACTGCTACTACTTCGCTTCGAACTTCCCATAACTCGGTGGGAATCCTTGGAAAGCTGAAATAAATTCCCGAAGGAGTAGTTTCCCACCCTCGCTGGTCAAGACATTGTACCTCTTCCGATTTCTGATAATACTGACAATACTGACAGTCCAGTGAAAAACCATCATTAATTCAAGCCTCACCCATATACTGATAGCTGAAACTGGATTTCAACAAGGACCACCATTTTCAGGTACGGACACTAAGTTCATATGTTGGAGACACGGACAGTAATAATGACAGTACAGGAAATACTGTTAGTAATATTTATCGTCTGTTTAGCCCTTTAAACAGGGGGTACAGACGATTCCATTATTAATGCCAGTAAGAATACTGACAATATTCAATTGGTGTGAACTACTGTCAGTAGTACACCGAACACACGTCTATTATTGAATACTGATCTAGCCGTCAGTAATTCAGTGTACCAGCATCGAATGGTTATGCCCTTTTGGCTTTCAAGTGACATGAGGAACAAGAGAAAAGCATCCATTGTAATTATTATGGCTCTTTGGCTAAAGAAAAAACGCAAACGTAGAAAGTGGGTCAAAGATTGGATTGGTAAGCGTAATACTTTTACGCTCATATATATATATACATATGATATTTATTAATATATATATATATATATATATATATATATATATATATATATATGTGTGTGTGTGTGTGTGTGTGTGCGTAAAAGTATTACGCTTACCAATCCAATCTTTGACCCACTTTCTACGTTTGCGTTTTTTCTTTAGCCAAAGAGCCATAATAATTACAATGGATGCTTTTCTCTTGTTCCTCATGTCACTTGAAAGCCAAAAGGGCACAACCATTCGACGCTGGTGCACTGAATTACTGACGGCTAGATCAGTATTCAATAATAGACGTGTGTTCGGTGTACTACTGACAGTAGTTCACACCAATTGAATATTGTCAGTATTTTTACTAACAGTAAAATTGATCGTCTGTAACCCCCTTAAAGGGCTATATATATATATATATATATATATATATATATATATATATATATATATATATATATATATTATATATATGTATATGTATATATATATTATTGCAAATATAGTCAATTCAATTCATTGTTATGGCGTAAAATGTAATAGTTTAAACAAAAAAATACAATTGCCTCTACTGTTGTTTCAATTGAATTTCTTGTCTGCACAGGCTTCTCCAAATTTTTCAAGAATAAAAGCTCATAAAGAACCCATGAGGACGGTTGATATGTCATCGGTGCTAGCACCACTCGTTTTAGAGTCGTTGATTTTTTTCAACTCCTTACGAAAGTTGCTTCTCAATCTATTTATCTTCTTTTTTACATCCTACAGTTGTTTCAGTTTTGTTTGCTTTATATACACCAAATAACTTCTCAAATGCAGTCATTTTCTTGTTCTTCATATAATTTTCGCTTCGAACATCCTATAACTCTGGAAAGCTGAAAGGAGTGGTTTCCCTCGCTGGTCAGGACATTGTACCTCTTCCAATTTATGATAATATGACAATACTAACAGTCCAGTGAACATACCATCATTAATTTAAGCGCCACCCATATACTGATAGCTGAAACTGGATTTCAAGGACCACCATTTTCAGATACTGACACTAAGTCAGTATGATGGACACACCGACAGTAATAATGACAGTACAGGAAATACTGTCAGTAATACTGATCGTCTGTTTAGCCTTTAAATTACTCTCTGCTCCTCACAATCTCTGATTCTGATATGTGTCGGCTGTCCTTGAAGTAATGCGTAACGAAATTATTTATTCCGAAATTTCTTTTCATGTTTTTGAACATCGTCCACAGTTATGCCAAACGGTTATGGTACGATTTTTGTCCTTTTTGAGGATACCATTTCCAATCTTCAATTTCCTAGAATCTCACTACATTCCAGCCGACTCTTTTGTATTTGTCTTATTATTTTGTACGGTATCATTTATTCTCAGTCTCACAACCGACGATTATGACACCATTTTGAAACCTTTCAATAACCGTTATAGATTATTTCATAAATGCATATAAACAAGTGCAGAGAACAAAGCCAAAATTCATGGAACACCCATCGCCAATTACGGAAATAAAGCGACGGGTCCAGAAGTTTCCTGATTCTTTTTCCTGCATTCCTCCTATTTACCACGTACTCCCTTCGCCTGTGATTCGGCAAATTTTCCCCACACTCCTGCCATGTAGGCTTGCCAACCCTCCCGGATTCGCTGGCATTCTCCCGTATTTCTGTATATTCTCTTCTCTCGAAATAGCTACAAAACCTCCCGGTATTTATTTTAGAAAATATATTCTAAGTCAAAATGGAATTTCCATTTTATAAGATGTGGTTAGCTTTATTTGAAATTGTTTCTACTTCTCGTTTTCCATGTTAGTAAAAAGTTGCTTTCCATGCATACACACACACACACACACACACACACACACACACACACATATATATATATATATATATATATATATATATATATATATATATATATAGATATGAATAACTTGATTACGAAGTATATAAAACGTGATGCCATGTATAAATAAAGGTTTTTTGCCACGAAGGAAAAAATGAAAAAGCGAGATAGCCAAGTACTTTCGGTCCTGTTCGGACCATTTACTGAGGCAAACTGATTTTACAAAGAACACATAGTCAAAAGAAGGCTTAATATACAAATTGACACTACCAGATTAGCCATAAGGGCGATTTTCACTCTACAGAAAGGAGTCGCCAGAGGCTAGCCACACCTTGAAGGATACCCGCAGTAAACAAGTGATTCTTCCAGAAAACAGTACATTTTGAAAAAACACGGGAGCATATACAATTTAATATCATGAACTTTTACACAAATTTTCCCAACAAAAATTATTATTAATGAAAAGACGAAAGAAAATATTAATATATATATATCGAGCAAGAGAAAGAGGGAGAGAGAATATCGAACCAGAGAGAGAGAGAGAGAAAGACAGACAGAGAGAGAGTGAGAGAGAGAGAGAGAAAGAAATAATAACTATATACATGTGGGACTAATTTATTAGTTGTTCATTTATTTTGAGGTCCTTCATAAACATCTTACAAATATATGGGTCCAAATAGTACATTCCCAGACTAAGATTTAGGTTGTTTTTATTAGTGATTTGTATAATTGCCGATTCCAGTAAATTTCTTGAAACATAATCATTAGATCTAGCAATTACCGAGGTATCACCCCAATTAATACAATGAGATTTTTCACTCAGATGGATAAACAGTGCATTTGAAGACTGGGCTGTTCTAACTGAATACGTATGCTGCTTAATCCGAACACATAAATTTTTACTAGACTGACCAATGTAAAATGATGGGCAATCCTTACAAGGAATTTTGTAAATGATGTTATTTGTTACGGGACTATTATTAATTAGCATATCTTTAATGGTATGTTATAAGAGAACACTACATTAACATTAAACGATTTAATTATTGATTTTATGGTTTCAAATCCACGAAAATAAGGTAAGCTAAGTACATTTTTAGGCATTTCTTTTTCATTATTAGCACATTATAAAACTTTTTGTGAGAACAGTTAAACAAATTTTCATGACTT
>NC_087221.1:7209649-7316635 GCF_015104395.2 Macrobrachium nipponense | reverse complement strand
ACCTTCATGTATCCAGTACACCATGCAATAGTCTTCAATGGTGGTAACTCTGTGTAACCCAAACAAACTGTTGGTAAAGAAGGGCTTAATGGTTTTGTGGGTTTGCATTATCAAAACCAAACATACAAATATTCAGCATACAAAGAATAAGAAGATCCCAACAGAAAAAACAGCTAGTGACGGTCAGGCAGAGAGCAATGCAGATTGGAATGTTACCTTCGGGCGGAGGGACTCCCGCCAACCAAACAGTAACTAACATAACTACCTAACTACCTTCTTTGAAAGTCCAGCAGCCGTTTTCCAGCTTCATCATAAGTAATTCCTTATGTACAGGATCAAGGTTTGTATATCGTGTAGGAACAACTAGTATTTTCATGAAAATAAACAAAACACTTAATTCCTTTAATGACTCACTTTCTCCATAGTTTCTGTGACAACTAGGTGGCTGACTGTCCTAACCAGACTTTGAGCAATACACTGGGCACATGCCCTTAGAAGGCTTCCTGGTTTCATCTTTCAAGCTGAAAAAAGGAGATTGTTTAAGAGCTTTCAAACTAGAGTAAGAGGACCACATCACTATTAGTAGAGAAATGACAAATTTTTAAAGTAATTTGTAGTTTTCCTAACTATATAAACAAGGTGATGGAGTATGTAGTTAACTACCAACTACAGGTGAGAGTCCCACCCACCCAGTCTGTATACACCCACTTTGCCTTTTGGCCCAGGAAGCAGAATGAGGGGTGGCTGAGGTGGGCATATAACTTGTAAAGGACCTCAGATTTGTATACATAGTTAGGAAAAATTACATTTTCGCTTACTCGGAGAGTAAGCCTAAAAACTTGGTAGGAAAGCCTAAAAAGGTCTGAAAAAGGAGTTTTGCATTGAGTTCAAGATACAGGAACTTTAGAATAGGATACAGTAGACCCCCGTATTAGCATTCTCCAGATTCACGGACTCCCGCATTCGCGGATTTCTTTCGGGAACATTCCCCCCCATTGTTCGTGGAAAATTCGCCTATTTGCAGTATTTTTCTATGAGATATATCCAGAAATTCCTGGTTTTTTTTATAATTTTCATCATAAAATGCACTTTTTGTGATAAAACTATTAAAAAAACCAAGTATAATAATTTTTAGTGGGTTTTTCTTGCGTTTTAACTAACAAAATATAAAATTTCATAATAAAATTTATTATTTGGATACGTACTTACCTACTGTTAAATTTAGCTATATCTCCCCGCCGATTAGGCGCATCAGCATTCAAACAAAAAATATCGAATGGCTGCCCAGATGACTGTCTAGTTAACCTGTTCTCCACCAGATGTGTTTTGAATGTTTTAGCTCTTGTCAGAATTCTCCTTGACAACCCACTAAGTTGTGGGGAGGTTGGGTGGGTCTACTTTAACAGAAGGTAAGTAACCAAATAATACATTTTATTATGAAAATGATATTGTTATGATACAATAAAGTTTGTTCATACTTACCTGACAGATATATATATAGCTGTATTCCCCGAAGTCCGACAGACGCAGTGGGAGGCCAGGTGGTTAGTAACCATTCCCGCCGCTGGGAGGCGGGTATCGGGAACCATTCCCATTTTCTATTCAGATTTTCTAGTGCCATTGTCTCCTGTGGGTGGGCACTATGATTATATATATCTGCCAGGTAAGTATGATTGATTGATTGTGAGTTATCTGGCGTCAAACTACCAGGGTCACCGACGCCGAATACTAAATGTGATCTTTTAACTGTTATAATATATTAAACAACACTCAAATTACCTTTATCTTTATGAGAGATATATAAATTTGACTTAAAAAATAAAATAAATAAAATTTCCTGATAAGAATAAAAATCATATTCCAATAAAAAGAATTGTGATTAATCACATAACAGTAAAACTAGTAAAAAGAAACAAAAAGAAAAAAAATAAAGTATATACTAAGACAGCACAGCTGTCAGATATATTTGAGAAGACCAGCTTCTTTGATAAAAGAGATATGTTATTAATACATGCGCTTTCTCCCAACAGTTTTGCCATGCTATAATTACCCCCTGCTCCACTACTATAACCTAAAAAACGATTCCTAAGTTCCACCAGACTGGGGACACTCAACCAGCAAATGCCTAACAGTTAGTGGAACTAAGCAATCGTCACAGAAGGGCTCATTCTCCCCCCCCATCCATCAAGATAGCCATGAGTTAAACGCGTATGGCCAATACGTAATCTACACAATACAATCTCCCACTTCCTTGGTATTAGTTATATTTCCAAGGGTGTGTCTGACTGGTAATTTCTTTCATTTTATTGGGCCTACTCTGTCCCACTGAAGTAGCCATAAATGCTGGATGGATTTCCATATATCATAGAATGTATCACGATATGGAACAGGGCATTTTCTTGGTATCAAAGTTTGCGCAGCTGATTTGGCTAGCTTGTCTGCCTCTTCGTTACCCGATATGTTCACATGGGCAGGAACCCAACAAAAAAAAAACAATGCTCCCTCTATACTGGTGCAAGAAAATCCACTGCAATATTTTCAACACCAAGGGATGATCAGTATTAAAGACTTCCATGGACTGTAGGGGCACTTTTGGAGTAATAAAATATTGTGTAACTACACACTGGGAGTGTTGTAATATGTTCCAGTGCTACTAGGATGCCATACAATTCAGCTGTAAAGTTTGAGGCAACAGAAGGAAGTGCACCTCTTTGGTTAAAAGATTCGCTAAAAACTCCATATCCAACGCCAGCACTGGACTTAGAGCCATCAGTAAATATTAAACTTGTATCTACATGCTCTGATACATGCTCTAAAAATATGGCCCTCATTTCCTCATCAGATTTATCCCTCTTTGCTCCACTGAAGTACCTGCAGAATTTCACATCGGGTAACCTCCAGACAGGAGTTCAGGCTAAAGTGGGGAGTGCACTCAACCGAAATTCCCACAAGGTCCGACAATCCCATCAACTTACTGCTCTGGGGATATGCTTTCTACAAGGAGCATATTTCCATTTTGGGCTGTAATTTTTGGCTGTCTGCCACAACATTTCACGATTTCCCTGTGTACTTGAAAAATGTCTATATTGTCACCTTCAAGCTTCAAATTCAGGTATTTATTAAAGGAATTGGGTACAAAGACCCCAGGAGCTATTTCATAATTTTTATTTTTCTTCCTGGCATATGGTTCCAGTGTGACAATACTGGAGCCAGATGCTTTTTGTTGAGATTTCTTGGAGGTACGTATATCTACTCGCATTGCTTTGGGTCGTCATCTGTGTCCGTCTGTCATTCGGTCCAGGGGTACTACCCTGATCATAGGGACCGACCATGATTGACTGAAGTTCGAGTTCCGTGCACAAGTCCTTTGACAAAAGCATAGGGTCGTCACCCGAAATAGGGGGGGTTGCCATATAACGTGAAAAATATAGTTCATCCAGATATTCCCCATACCCACCATGGAGTCACACTTAGAGGACGGGTCATCCCTTTAATTAGGGTCGTCCTAGGGGTAATTACCGGATATACACCCTATCTCCAGTGCTAAGACGTCATGATGTCCGTCGAGATCAGACCCGGCACTGAAGATAGGTTTGACAATAAACTTTCCCCTCGCTCGATCACGTCAGGTACTAGAGTTCTACGGGTGAGGTAGCATGCCGTCCATCCTCACCCTCCTTCAAATCCCAAGATTTAGCCTAAACCATGTCCAAAACTAAGCCAATAGTCATCATCGTAGAACCCATACCTTATAAGAGGGAGGAAGGCAGAAAGATGAATGTTTTTTTATTGTAGAAAGAAAAAGTTCTGACTAATTTAGTTTGGATCAGCAGCTGGGCCCCAAGGACCAGTGAGAAAACAACCCCACCAGGCATCATGCCCCAGCTGCTGGTCCCTAAGCCCCCTACCCACGTCAAGGGGTCAGCATCTAGGGGGAGGTAAGTATGAAAAAACTTTATTGTATCATAACAATATCACTTTATTCATGAGACTTACCTGTCAGATATATATATAGCTGAATCCCACCATTGGAGGTGGGAAGAGACAGAATAGGATTTAGGAAACAAATTACATGCAGATGATTGACACCTTGGTTCCTTACCTGTTAGCATAGCTGACTTCGTGATTACTGTCACCCAAGTCTGCTTCTGCTTTACTAGAGCCTCCAGCAAGGTAGTGACCTGTATAGCTGGTGAGTTCTAGATGATCTGTCAACGGGGGCGTGACCACAATGTGACTAGACCATATTGACCATACTATGAGGGCAACGAAGCAAAACCACCACCTGACCAAGCCTAGCAAAAGTTAAGATAGCCTAACTTAAGCTAATGACTGGGAAGTCCGCCTCTGGCGGCCAACCCAACAACCATAAAAAACAATAAAATTAAAAACTCTCCCTAACCATTTTCTAAAGGATAGGATGAGTGCTACTTCCTGCCCCCAAAATTGTATCTGCGGAGATGTATGGCCCTAGCGAACAGCACTTCTCATATGTTGTTTTCACATCCCTCAGGCAGTGTGAAGCGAACACCGAGTTGCTTCGCCAAAAGGTGGCACCCAGGATGTCACTCAGTGCCATATTCTTCTGAAAAGCCACCGAGGTTGCGATCGCCCTCACCTCGTGAGCATTTACTTTAAACAGTTTAAGATCACTGTCCTGACAGGATGTATGAGCCTCCTTGATAGTCTCTCAAGAAGAACGCCAGAGCATTCTTGACATAGGCAAGTCTGGCCTTCTTACAGACCACCACAAATTGTCTGAAGGACCTCGACATTCCTTCGTCTTATGGAAATAAAATTTGAGAGCCCTGACAGGGCACAGGACTCTCTCTGGCTCCTGTCCAATAATTTCAGCCATACCATTGATTTCAAAGCTCCTGGGCCAAGGGTTAGACGGGTTTTCATTCTTGGCTAAAAACGTAGGGCTCAAGGTACAAACGGCATTATGTCCTTTAAAGCCTACATGCTTGCTGATGGCTTGAACTTCGCTAACTCTCTTTGCCGTCGCCAGAGCAGTTAGGAAAACAGCCTTTCTGGTCACATCCTTCAAAGTTGCAGAATGGAGAGGTTCGAACGGACTGGACATCAAGAACTTCAAGACCACGTCCAAGTTCCAGGAAGGCAGCTTTGGCTGAGCCACCTTAGTGGTTTCAAAAGACCTTAAGAGATCGTGAAGGTCCTTGTTGTTTGCTAGGTCCAGACCTCTGTATCTAAAGACCGCTGACAACATACTCCTATATCCTTTTATTGTTGGGACTGCCAGCTTTTCTTCTTTCCTTAGATAAAGGAGGAAGTCGGCTATCTGATTCACAGAGGTCGTGGTTGAGGAAATGCCCTTCTCCTACAACCTCCTCCTAAAGCGTCCCACTTCGATTGGTACACCGCAAGAGAGGAAGCTCTCCTTGCATTGGCAATAGCCCTTGCCACTGGTCTTGAAAAACCTCTCGCTCTGGCCAACTTTTCGATAGTCTGAACGCAGTCAGACTCAGAGCGGGGAGGTTTTTGTGGTACCTCTCGAAGTGGGGCTGTCTGAGTAGATCGACTCTCAAAGGTAGCGTCCTCGGGAAGTCCTAAGAAGGTCATGACCTCTGTGAACCATTCCTTCGCAGGCCAAAGCGGGGCAATCAACATCATCCTCGTCCCTTCTGACGCCGCAAACTTCCTGATGACCTCTCCCAAGATCTTGAACGGGGGAAAGGCATACACGTCCATCTCCGTCCAATCCCAGAGAAGGGCATCTACCGCTACTGCTCCTGGATCGAGTACAGGGGAGCAGTATAGAGGAAGTCTCTTTGTCCTCGATGTTGTGAACAGATCTACCAAAGGACGTCCCCATAACTTCCACAATTCCTGGCATACCTCTTGGTGAAGGGTCCATTCGGTCGGAAGCAGTTGCTCTAGCCGACTGAGTAGATCCACACGGACGTTCTCGACTCCTGCCACGAACCTCGTAAGAATCGTTACCTCCCGTGCTTGGGCCCACAGCAGGATCTCTCTTGCTAGGCCGAACAAGGACCGAGAGTGTGTTCCTCCCTGTTTCTTGAGGTACACCAGAGCTGTGGTATTGTCCGAGTTGATCTGGACTACTCGGCCTGAAACTTGTTCCTCGAGGAACTGGAGAGCTAAACGAATTGCTCCCAATTCTTTGAGATTTATGTGCCAGGACACCTGTTCCCCTCTCCAGGTGCCTGACACTTCTTCCCCCCCTAGTGTTGCTCCCCATCCCGAGGTGGACACATCGGAAAACAACACTAGGTCGGGGCTCTGAAGGTTGAGAGAAAAACCCTCTGCCAGCTTTGCGGGTCAAGCCACCACCTTAAGTGATCCTTTACTGGTTGTGAGATCCTCAAGGTCACATCTAGATTCTCCTTGTTCTCCCAGTTCTCCGCAAGGAAAAACTGGAGAGGTCTGAGATGCGGTCTCACCAGGGAAACAAACTTCTCCAGCGAGGAAATGGTCTCCAGCAGACTCATCCATTCCCTCACCGAGCATGTTTCCTTCCCCAGGAAGGCTGAAACTTTGTCGAAGCAGTGCTACTGTCGTTCCTGGGACGGAAAAGCTCGAAAAGCCACTGAATCCATCTGAATCCCCAGATACATGAAAGACTGCGTTGGGATCAGATGGGACTTTTTCAAAGTTCACCAGAAGTCCTAGGGACTGTCAATTCTAGTGTCGTATGAAGGTCCTCCAGACACCTCAATTCTGACGAGGCTCGAAGGAGCCAATCGTCTAAGTACAGAGAGATTCTTATACCTGAAAGGTGAAGCCATCTCGCCACATTCCTCATTAGAACCGTGAAAACCATCGGGGCTGTGCTTAGCCCTAAGCAAAGAGGCCTGAACTGAAAGACTTGCCCCCTCAGGACAAACCTCAGGTACTTCTTTGACTGAGGATGGATGGGGACGTGAAAATAGGCGTCCTGAAGGTCTAACGACACCATCCAGTCGCCTGGTCTTAAGGCTCCTAGAACCGACTGAGGCGTCTCCATCTTGAATTTTTGTTTTTCTACAAAATGGTTCAGCCTGCAGGCATCCAGGACGGGTCTCCATCCTCCCGACTGCTTCGGCACCAAGAACAACCTGTTGTAGAAACCTGGGGATTCCAGATCTAGGACCTGTTCCACAGCCCTCTTTTCGAGCAATTGCTCGAGCAGATCGAAAAGAATCTGCTGCTTCTCTTGATGTAGGAGGGTGACAGATCCCTGGGCGTAGTGCACAGCGGAGGAAGTTTGAGGTAATGGGATCTTGTATCCCTTTTCGATGACTTCGAGGACCAGCTATCCGTCCCTCTCGCTCTCCAAGCTTTTGCAAAGGAAAGAAGCCTGGCTCCGACTGGTGTCTGAAGGACTGACGCGTCATTTCTTACCCCTGAGCTTGGAAGGGGCTCTGCCTCTGGGAAGACCTCTTCCTCAAGGAGATGATCTTGAGGAAGCTCCTCCGCGAAAGGGCTTCTGCTTCCTGGAAGGCTGCCCAAGCGTAGTAGCCGAAGGGACTGCTGGACGTCTGAAAGACTGGGCCAGGAGGTCTTGAGTAGCCTTCTCCTGCAGGCTGACGGCAAGATCCTTGATCATAGACTGGGGGAAAGATGGCTCGACGAGGGGCGAACAGCAACTCTGCCTCTGTGAGGGAGAAACAGACTTCGTTGTGAAGTTACAATACAAAGCTCTCTTCTTCAAGAGCCCTGTACAAAAGTGGGCAGCCAGTTCCTCCGAACCATCCCTGACGGCCTTGTCGATGCACACCAAAACGCTGGACAGCTCCCCCAGACTAATCGAGTCAGACTCCGCGACTGCAAATCCAAGACTCCCAAACACCAGTCCAGAAAGTTGAATACTTCCATCGTCCGAAACAGTCCTTTCAGATGATGGTCTAATTCAGAAGGAGTCCACGACACCTTCGCCGAGGAAAGGAGAGACCTCCTTGGAGCGTCTACTAGGCTGGCAAAGTCTCCCTGGGAAGAGTTAGGAACTCTCAACCCAGTGTCCTCTCCCGGTTTCCGTACCAAATCCCTGATTTTCCGCTCAGTCTCGACGGAGGCAGGGCAAAAGAAGTCTTGCCTTGGGCCTTCCTCAAATCCATCCAGTCGTGGACCTTCTTGAAGGCTCTCTTCGTAGAGAGCGAAGTCTTCATTTTCACAAATCCCGGCGTTCTACTCGTCTTCGATGAGGCTAACTGCGAAGGAGGGGAGCGAGGGGCCGAGGGTTGGAACTTGTCTCCAAACAAGTCTCTCAGAAGGTGGGACAAGACCTGGTAGTCTGAGGATGAAGACGACGTAGAAGGCTGCTCTTCATCCGCGGCCTCCGACGAACTCCCTAACTCTCCCTCTTCCACGGGAGCAACAGACGAATCTACCGAAGTACTAAGAGGTCTAAGACCTTTAGGCCCAACTCTCAAGAGGGACCTCTGCTGCGAAGAAGAACTCGCCACAGAAGGCTGGGCGTCCTGATGAGCGTCCCGACGAGCGTCCTGACGAGCAGCCGCAGCCTGAGAAGCGTCAAGGCGGGCAGCCTGAGTAGCGTCATACCTAGCAGCATGCAGAGCATCATGAAGGGGAGCGAGAGGAGCGTCTTGTCGAGAAGCTAGACAATTCCTGCTGCGATGAGCCTTAAGGTCTTCCTCCCTCTCAACAGAAGAGAGTCTGGGGAGACACTCATCACACCCTCTAGACCAGTCCATGAGAAGGGCATCTATTGCTATTGCTCTGGGATCTTCCACTATGGAGCAAAAGTTTTCCATCCTTCTGGAGAGGAACGTGGCGAACAGGTCTATCTGAGGCTTTCCCCAGAGGGACCAGAGCTTTCGGCAGACTTCGGAGTGGAGGGTCCACTCTGTTGGAAGGACCTGGTTCTTCCTGCTGAGTCTGTCTGCTCTGACATTCTTGGTTCCTTGAATAAATCTCATCAGTAGCACAATGCCCCGTTCCTCTGCCCATATCAAGAGGTCTCTCGCTATCTTGTATAGTGTGAACGAGTGCGTCCCCTCCCCTGTTTTCGGATGTAAGCCAGAGCCGTGGTATTGTCCGAGTTTACCTGGACTACCACGCCTCTGACCTCCGACTCGAAGTTCTTCAAGGCTAGATGAACAGCCATAAGTTCCTTCACATTTATATGCCAGGACACCTGTTCTTTTGTCCAGGTGCCTGACACTTCCTTCTTTCCTAGTGTTGCTCCCCATCCCGTTTCCGAGGCGTCGGAAAACAACACTAGGAGAGGGTTCCGAATCGAGAGGGATATTCCTTCATTCTTTCGAAGAGGGGTTAACCACCACTTTAGGTTTGACTTGATCTCTTGTTGGATGGGAAATGAATCCGAAAGATCCCCTTTCTTTCGGTTCCACATCCTTTGCAGGTAAAACTGCAGAGGTCTCAGATTGAGCCTCCCATAGGGAAACGAACTGCCCTCCAGCGACGCGAAAGGTGCCCAGAAGACTTAACCATTCCCTCGCTGAGCTTCGTTCTTTCCCTAAGAAGGTCGAGACTTTTTCCAAGCCTCGAGCAATTCTGTCTTGCGACGGAAATGCTCAAAAACCCCGAGAATCCATATGAATCCCCAGATAGACAATATTCTGGCTGGGGATCATCTGAGACTTCTCGAGGTTCACGAGCAGTCCGAGTGATCGATCGAGATCCAAAGTCTTTTCCAAGTCCTCCAAACACTGCTGTTTTGTTTTGGCTCTTATTAGCCAGTCGTCCAAATAAAGGGATATGTTCACCCCCTCCAGATGAAGCCATCTTGCTACGTTCCTCATCAGGATCGTGAACACTTGAGGAGCCGTAGACAGGCCGAAGCACAGAGCCCTGAATTGAAAAACCCTGCCCTGCATCATGAATCGCAGGTATTTCCTCGATGAAGGATGCAGGGGGACGTGAAAATACGCGTCCTGTAGGTCCAAGGAGACCATCCAATCTCCTGGACGTAGAGCAGCAAGAACCGAGTTGGAAATTTCCATGGAGAACTTCTGTTTCTCCATGAATCGGTTCAGTGCGCTCACATCCAGGACAGGTCTCCACCCTCCCGAGGCTTTTTGGTACGAGGAACAGTCGATTGTAAAAGCCCCGAGAGTGGTGGGTCCTGTACTAATTCTATGGCCTCCTTTTCCCAACATTTGTTCTACTAGCTGAAGCAGGGTCTTCCTCTTGACAGGGTCCGTGTACTTCGCCGACAGTTCCTTGGGGTACACGTCAAGGGAGGCTGTCTCTGAAGGGATAGATATCCTTTTCTCACTATAGAGAGGGACCAGGTGTCCGCCTCTCTCAACCCCCATTCTTCCGAGAACTTCAGAAGTCTGGTGCCTACTGGTGCTTGGAGGACTTGATCTTCACTTGTTTTTCTTGGTAGGTCTAAAGGCAGAAGCCCTACCTCTCCTTTCTGCTCCTCTCTTCCTTAAGGAGGGCCGGGAAGACGAACTCCCTCGAAAGGGCGGCTTTGGGTTCCGTGTCTCCTTCTTCGTAGCGGGAACAGCTGCTCTCGCCTTTTTGGTCGACTGGACCAGCAGATCTTGTGTCGCCTTCTCAGTAAGTGAGTGAGAGATATCTCTCACTAACTGAGAAGGGAAAAGCTGGTTTGACAGAGGGGCGTACAGTAGGGACGACCTCTGTACCGGCGAGACAGCTTTTGTAAGAAAAGAACTGAATACAGCTCTCTTCTTAAGTATTCCCGCTCCGAAAAGGGATGCCACTTCCCCAGATCCGTCTTGCACCGCCTTGTCCATGCAAGCCAAAATACTATTAAGGACTTCGGGGCTCAGGCATTCATTGTCCTGTGTCTTCTTGGCTATCACCCCAAGGGACCAGTCCAGAAAGTTAAAAACTTCCAAGACATGAAACAATCCCTTGAGGTGATGGTCCATTTCAGACATTCCCCACGCTGTCTTAGCTGAAGAGAGGGACTGTCTCCTCGACGCGTCCAAAAGCGCTTGAAAAATGAAACCCTCCGCTCAGCAAAGAAGCTGGGAGGGCGGAGTCCCATCGCTTCGCCTGTGCTCATACCAAATACCCCTCCTCCCAGAAAGTCTGGAGGGAGAGCAGGCAAAGACAGTCTTTCCCGCCTCCTCCCTGGAGCTGAGCCAATTTCAAAAAGACCGCAAAGCTTTCTTCATGGAAATTGTTGGCCGCATCTTCGAGAAGGAGGACGATTTTGAGGTCTTCGTGCTTGTGAACAGCGACCGAGGAGACGGAGGGGCGGCAGGACTCAGAGAATCTCCAAATTCTTGGAGCAAAAGAGCTGCCAAAGATTTGTAGTCCGAGAGTTCCGCTCCCTTTTGAGCTTCCGTGTCAGAGACATCTTCTAATTCAAGTTCCACAGGAGAATCATTATTAGCCGAGGGAGAGCGTCTCTTCTCGCAAGGTGAAGGGTTTTTAGCCGGGTCAGATCCCTCCCGACAAGGGCGACGGCCGCCTGTGCGACATCTTGCGTCCCTGTCAGGCGAATGCCGATCCCGCGAAAAAGCCCGATCATCATCAAAGCCCTCCTGACAAGGATGACGGCCGCCTGTGCGACATCTTGCATTCCTGTCAGGAGAAGGTTGTGCTTGCGACAAACTTCCACCAGCAACAGATATATCATGACAAGGACGACGGCCGCCTGTGCGACATCTTGCGCCCTTTGTCCAGAGAAACCTGTTCCTGGTCAAAATCATAAAGAGACGCCTCCTGGTTGACTTCTCTATATGGTTTCCTTGAAGAAAATCCTGGCACTTGGCGCTTATCTGGCGCCGAAAGCTTGGTTCATTCCTCGCGCTTGGATGTTTCTGTCCGCTTCGGACAGTGTCGTCTGTCCGAGTTGTCCACATTTGGAACTTGGCGCCTGGCTGTTGTCGTCACAGTACAATACTCTTGCCTGTCCACCTTGTCCGATTCTGGCGCTTGGCGCTTGGACGGCGCTGTCAGCGTACGACGTTTTTTCCTGTCCAGGCTGTCCGCCTTGTCCAGGTTGTCCATATCTGGCGCTTGGCGCCTGGTCGTAGCTGTCTGCCTGTCCGGGCTGTCCGCGTCTGGCGTCTGTCTGGCGCCGTCCGCGTAGGACACTTTTTCCTGTCCGAGTCGTCCACTTCTGGCGCTGAGCGCCTGGCTGGATCTGTCCGACTCGGACACTCGTTGTCACTGTCCGTATCTGACATCCCAAGTCTATGAGTTTCCGTCCGTTCTTCCGTAATCGTCTCTGTTCTCGGACGAGGAGTAGAGGAGAGGAGCCTGGAGTCCGGAACGCCCACCGGACGAGATCTCTTAACAGGAAGAAAAGTGTCTTTTCTCCTGGGAGGGTCTTTTCTTACACTCCTACTAATGAAGATATCTGCTCTTGCATTTTAAGTAGGATATCTGTCGCTGTTTGTTCCTTTTCCCTATCAGGAATAGGAGAATGCGCCCTGGAAGGCGAGGAATCGTATTTAGAGATCGGAGAATTTATGTCCTCTTGGCTCTCTTCCTCTCGCAGGAGAATTCCTCGGAAACGTTCCAGGGCTCCGAGTCCAGTGTCGGCACTTTCCAACTCCTCTTGATCGGACGAGATAGTTCATCGGAAGTCCATCCACTTCTGCGGGGAGACGAATCTGATGATAAAAAGCACTCTTTTAGGATGCCTTTCCAATGGCGATCCTTGGCAGTCTGGGACGCTACAGATTCTGCCGAGGGGACGCCTGATCGGTGGGGATTCTCCATAACCTCCGTACGGCTGTCGACATTCCTTCTCCTCTGGGCCTGGGAGCTTGGAAGAGGTTTAGGCCTGGAAGCGAGACAGAGCCGATCAGACGCACCCTCCACTACACTGGGGACACTTACGTCACTTTCCACAGTCTTACCTTGAAGAGCTTGCATTTTAAGCACCATCCTTCTTAATGGCGGTCTTAAGATTTGCAATCTCCGTAGCAGAATTTGCATTATCTGCTACGGGAGAGGGTGATACTGCATGTGAGGAAGCAATTAATTGGGGGTTAGTTATACTAACTGGCTCGTTAGAGCGAGATCTACTCAGACTTCTAGAGGCAGCTTTTCTAACACTATCTCTCTCTAGTTTCCTTAAGTAGGAATCTAGTCTTCCATTCTTCCTCATTCATATTCACGCATTCCTTACAAGTGTTATTTCTAGAGCATTCATACCCCCTACACCTCTTGCATACATTGTGAGGATCTAACGACACTTTCGGTAGTCTCACCAAACAACCCTCATTCACACATCTTCTAACTTCGCAGCTAGAGTCAGACATTTTGAGCAAAATCCGAGCAAATCCAAAACAGTCCACAAAGTGTATGCTAAACTACAGATCCAAATACGTCACCAAAAAGACAGTCCAGAAGATCAACGGCGATGAAATACGAAAATCAAGTCAGGAGGTACCAACAACGATGTTGTAGGCACCGGCGACAGAGAAAATCTGATAGAAAATGGGAATGGTTCCTATTCCTGCCACCCAGCGGCAGGGCAGTAGATCACCTGACCTACCTGTAGCGTGTGCCGCGAAATTCGAATTTCTGTCGGGAACGACGGAGTCTATAGCTAAGTATATATCTGACAGGGAAGTTGAATGTATAAAAACAAATTGTACTTTTATGTCACATCAGTCATATTCTGGAGCGACAAATGGACTTAACACTAAATGAAGTTGCAACTCCTGCTCACATTATGAATGTTTACCTTCAATAAAGGTAGAAGACATGGAGCTATTTCTCATGCACTCGCCTATCCAATACATCACAGAGGACCTTGTGTTCCTTGACAAAGTTTCTAAAAATCACAACACAAAAGGTTAACTTTGCCTCTTCCAGGCTTAACCTTCACAAATACATTCTAGGTTTTCTAAAACCACAAAACAAAAGTTAACTTTGCCTTCAAGTTTAAACACTGGCAAAGGTGTTATAAGTTTCTAAAAATCACAACACAAAATGTTAACTTTGCCTCTTCCAGGCTTAACCACCGCACATACATATTTATAAAAAATAAAAAACCTAGAAAAGATCCCACCGGGTACAATGATCAACGTCCAGTCAGCAAGAGCTCACAAACACACATCTTCATCAGAAGACGGCCGAAAGCAAAGTGGAGTGTTTACATCCGGGCAGGCTAGCCTACCCGCCTGCCAAACGGTAGTTACTGCCTAACCACCTTGTTCAAGAATTTAACGGCCGTAATTCCAGCTATGCCGAATGTAATTCCTTATGTAAAGGACCGAGGGTTTGTAAATCGTGTAGGAACAAAAGTGGGTTTGCATATTAATTATTAAAGTCAAATAATTATTAATATCAAACACAGTATAAGTATACATATTCATTCAATTTAACAAATTATAGATCCAGCAGGGAACATTGTATTTAACGGCTAGTCAGCAATGGCTCACAAACATACATCTTCATCAGAAGGTGGCCAAAAGCAAAGTGGAGTGATTACATATGGGCAGGCGGCCGCCTACCAAACGGTAGTTAATGCCTAACCACCTTCTTCAAGAATTTAATGGCCTTATTCCAGCCTATGCTGAAAATGAAGTTTTTATGTTAAAACAAAGTTTAATGTATACTTACCTCGCAGGTATATATATAGCTATATTCTCTGTTCCACCTGGCAGAAATTTTCAAAACTCGCGGCAAACGCTAGTAACCTATTAGTAGTTCAGGCAACCACCACCCCGTTACCGTGGCGCTAGCGCTAGGAACCATTCCCAATTGGGCCAGATTTTCTCTGAACCCTGTCTCCTGAGGGGAGGAGGGTGGGAATTAAATTATATATACCTGCCAGGTAAGTATACATTAAACTTTGTTTTAACATAAAAACTTCTTTTATTTTAATGTATGACACTTACCTGGCAGGTATATATAGCTGATTGACACATTTGGAGGTGGGTCAAAGACAGCAACATTGATTAGAGTATAAAAATATTATTAAAATATTATTAAAACTCTAGTTCCTTACCTGCTAAGGTAGCTGACTTCATAGGTCCTGCCTCTAAGCCTGCTTAAACCTTAGGAGCTCTCAACAAGGAAGTGTCCTGTATGTTGAAGAAGCTAAGACTGGAACTGACACTGGACGTGACCAATGTGTTGACAGAAACCGTACAGCCCTCTTATGCCACGGCATTCAAGCTAGTAATAGATCATTTACCTGAACTACACACACACCATCACAAGATAATACTAACAAGACTGATAAAAGTACCGAACACTTTTCTCAGACGACCAAAAACACAAAAACACCCATCACCTAATAAAATCAACTAGCTTAAAAGAAGGTTATGGGTAGTAACTCCTTTGCCCAATACTGTACCAGAGGACACGTATGGACCTAGCGTCTGACAATTGATCAAAGGTTGTCTGAAATATCCCTAAGATAATGAGACGCAAATATTGAATTAGTTCTCCAATATTTGTGGATCAATAATTTTCCTTGAGGGCTAAATTCTTTTTTGAAAAGCTAATGAAGTCGCAACTGCCCTGACTTCATGAGCCTTCACTTTCAAAATACCAAAAGCTCTGCTCTTGACACAACATATGAGCTTCTCTAATCAACTCTCTCATGAAGAAGGCTAGAGCATTCTTCGTCATGGGTCTACTGGGGTCTTTAACTGAACACCACAGAGCATCAGAATTCCCTCTGATATCTCTTGTTCTTTCCATATAAACGCAATGCTCTCACTGGGCAGAGAACTCTTTCTTGCTCGTGACCCACTAACTCAGAACAGACCAAAACTTCAAAGGATCTTGGCCAAGGATTAGCTGGATTCTCATTCTTGGCCAAGAAACCTTCTTGGAATGAACACACTGCGTTGCCATGTCTCCATCCCACCTTCTTCGATATGGCCTGAAGCTCACTAGCTCTTTTAGCGGTTGCCAAAGCTACTAAAAAGATAGTTTTCTTAGCAACATCTCTCAGAGAGGATTTCTCTAAAGGCTCGAATTTGCTAGAAGTTAAATACTTCAAGACCACATCGAGGTTCCAAGCAGGTGGCCTGCATTGTGGTTGTTTCTTTGTACCAAATGACCTAATCAGATCTCTAAGGTCTAAGTTATTCGAGATGTCCTAGATCTCTGTGTCTAAACACTGAGGTTAGCATACTTTTATAACCTTTGATTGTCGAAACTGACAAACCCAATTCCTTCCTCAAGTATAGAAGGAAATCTGCGATTTGGGTCACAGAGGTACTGGAGATGAAGACACTTTCCTGTTCTTACACCACTTCCGGAAATTCTCCCCACTTCGACTGATATACTGTGATTGTGGAGGTTCTTCTGGCTCTAGCCACTGCACTGGCCACCTCTCAGAATATCCCCTCGCTCTGACAAGACTTTCGATAGTCTGAACGCAGTCAGACCCAGAGCGAGGGTATTCTTGTGAAACCTGTGCGAAGTGGGGTTGTCTGAGTAAATCTACTCTTAGAGGAAGAGTCCTTGGCGTATCTATTGTCCATTCCCAGTACCTCTGTGAACAACTTTGGGCGGCCAAAACGGGGCTATTAAGGTCATCCTCGTTCCTTGGCTCTCCCTGAACTTCTTCATCACTTTCCCCAGTACCTTGAACGGAGGAAAAGCGTACACATCTAAGTTTGTCCAATCCATCAGGAATGCGTCGACCGCCACTGCTTCCTGGTCTGGAACCGGAGAGCAATAGGTTGGTAACCTTTTTGTTCTGGCTGTCGCAAACAGATCTACTACCGGACGGCCCCACAACTTCACAGGCTCTGGCAAACTCCATGTGCAACGTCCACTCCGTCGAGAGAAGTTGTTCTCTTCTGCTCACAGTCCGCACTCACATTTTTCTCTCCTTGTATAAACCTGGGTGAAGCAGCACGACACTTTCCTCTTCCGCCCAAAGCAGAACTTCCTTTGCCAGCTTGTAAAGGGGAAAAGAATGAGTCCTCCTTGTTTGCGGATGTATGCCAGAGCCGTGGTGTTGTCCGAGTTGATCTGCACTGTCTTGTCTCGAACACTCAACTCTCTGAAGTGCTTCAAGGCCAAGAAAATTGCCATCAGTTCCTTCCTGTTTATGTGCCAACTTGTTTCTTCCTTGCTCCAAGTCCCGACACCTCTTGAGGGCCTAATGTCGCTCCCAACCCGCGTCGGAATACAAGACGAGGTCTGGGCTCTTCTGCTGAAGCGACATCCCTCTTGCTAACCTGCCTGGAGTTAGCCACCACTTTAATTCCTCCTTCACTTCGGCAGGAATTAGAAACTGGAAGGAATCCGGTTGCAATTTTCTTGGCCATGAATCCTTCAGGAAAATCTGTAGAGGTCTCATGTGCAGTCTTCCTAAAGAAATGAACCTCTCTAGCGAAGAGAGTGTGCCCAGTAGACTCATCCACTATCTTGCTGAGCATCGGTCTTTCTTTAGAAAGTCCTGTACCTTCCGAATGCATTGGGCTTGCCTTTCGGGGGACGGAAAAGCCCGAAAAGTCACTGACGATATCTGAATCCCCAAATAAACTATCTGTTGTTGGGGATTCAATTGAGACTTTCCCATGTTTACCACCAGACCTAGGTCTTTTGCTAAGTTCAATGTTTGATTCAAGTCCTCCAGACATTGACTTCTTGATTGGGATCTTATCAACCAGTCGTCCAGATAAAAAGACACACTCTGATCCCTCTTAAAGCAACCATCTCACCACATTGGACATCATCCTCGTGAACACTTGGGGGGCTGTGCAAAGGCCGAAGCACAGGGCCTTGAACTGAAAGACCCTGTCCTGAATCACAAACCTTAAATACTTCCTGCTTCCTGGATGAATCGGAATATGAAAGTATCGTCTTGTAAGTCCAGGGTCACCATCCAGTCCCCTGGACGTACCGCTGCCAGTACTGAATCGTTCGTCTCCATAGTGAACTTGGTCTTTTCTACGAAAAGATTCAGTTGACTTACATCCAGAACTGGCCTCCAACCTCCCGAGGACTTTGCAACCAGGAACAACCGGTTGTAAAATCCCAAAGGAGATTCGTGATCCAGAACAGGCTCTATGGCTCCTTTCTCTAGCATGGAAGCTACTTGCTCCACAGAGCCGCTTTCTTCACTAAATCGTTGTAATTTGCCCCGAGGGCTCTCGGAGATGTTGCGAGAGGAGGTCTCTTCAAGAAAGGAATCTTGTACCCTTCCCGAACTACGTTGACAGCCCAGGGATCTGCCTTCATGTTCTGCCAAACTTCCCAAAAACCTTGAAGTCTGGCTCCCACTGTCGTCTGGAGGACTGATATCTCATTCTTTAGAGGTGGTCTTGGCTCCTCTTTTAGTGGGTACTCTCTTACCCCTAAAGGCGGGTTGAGCGAATGTTCTGCCTCGAAAGGGCTGTTGCGAAGGCCTAGTCTCCTTTGGAGTTTTCTTAACCAACTTGGATGGTAAGAACTTCTTAACTGAAGACGAGCGAAGATCTTGAGTGGCTTCTTGAGAAAGGGAGAGAGCTATATCCCTAATCACCTCTGAAGGAACATCTTTTCGAAGGGGAGAGAACGCAAACTCCGTTTCTAGAGTTAGAAACTCCTTTTGAAGCGAAAGAACACAACAGCGATCTCTTCTTTAGTACTCCTGCTGTGAACAAAGAAGCCAGTTCATTCGTTCCGTCTCTCAGAGCCTTGTCCATGCAGGACATAATGCTCTTAGCTGTTTCTATATCCTGCGAATCCTCTTCTTCTAGGGAGTTCGCCAGTGCTCCCAAAGACCAATCTAGGAAATTGAAGACTTCGAAAGTCCTAAAAATCCCTTTAAAAAGATGGTCAAACTCGGACGAAGTCCACCAGACCTTAGCAGACTGTAACGCCTGTCTGCGTGAGCTGTCTACTATACTGGAGAAGTCCCCCTGGGAGGAGGAGGCAGGTAACTCCCGAGGCCTAGACTTTCTCCGTAGCGTACCATACTCCTGACTTCGATGCTAACTTAGCTGGTGGAAAAGCAAAAGAGTATTTTCCCGCTTCTTTTCTTATCCTTCATCCAGTCATTCACACGTTTGAAGGGCCTTCTTCGCCGAAATTGACAGAGTCATCTTAAGGAAAGAGGACTTCTTTGGAAGTCCTAGTCTTGAAAAACTGCGATAAGGTGAGATAAAGGGACGCAAGGGCATCGAACACCTTACAATTTGTGTATCGTTCGCCTCCTCCGATACAGCAGCGGGCGCAGGAGATACCTGGAGAAGGAACCTACCAATTCTCCGTTAGAAGGAGCTGGAGAGGAAATACATTCCACCTGTTTTTACTATAAGAATTCGACTTCTCACTACGAGAAACAGATCTCCTTACACGATCTTTCTCAAGCCTTTCAACATATTTCATAAATATCTTCCATTCCTTCTCTGATAAATTCTCACATTCAAAGCACCTATTCTCCCAAGTACACACATTCTCTCTACACTTCTTACAATGGTATGAGGGTCGACCGAAGCTTTCGGCAACCTTACCTTACACCCCTCTTTTACACAAACTCTAAACATACTTCCAGTATCAAGACATCTTTAAAGAACAATCAAAAGCGAATGCCAAGATAACTTTCCGAGTACAATACCAAAGATCCATGAAAAGTCAGCAACGAGAATGAAAATCCTAGCAGGGAACCACCAACAATGTTGCCAGTTCGGCTGGCAGAGAAAATCTGGCCCAATTGGGAACGGTTCCTAGCGCTAGCGCCACGGTAACGGGGTGGTGGTTGCCTGAACTACTAATAGTTACTAGCGTTTGCCGCGAGTTTGAAAATTTCTGCCAGGTGGAACAGAGAATATAGCTATATATATACCTGCCAGGTAAGTGTCATACATTAAACTAATTCCTTATGTAGCTCCTCTCGGCAAAGGAAGGCGTGGCAATCCGCAACCTGCTGAAGAGTGGCTCCAACCGGAGAGATACCCCATTTACGACACCAACCACAGAAGACGGCCCTCTTTCGCTGGTATATCACTGCAGAGGACTGTCTGAGGTATCTTGCCAACTCTGTTGCTGCTCAGCAAGAAAAGCCTCTCGCTTGGAGGAGATGGTAGATACCTCCAGCCACGAAAACAGAGGGAGGACACTGCCCAATGGTACTGCTCGAAGCTGAAGATGCCGACACCTTCTTGGATCTCTTCTTTGCCTTCCTCTTCAACAGTAGAGTTGTCAGGGGCCCCCAAGGGTAAGCAGATGACTCATCAGGTCCAGGAGCTGGTACAGGGGCAGGTCAGGGGCAGGATCTGGAGCAGGAACAGAGGCAGGAACTACAGCGGGAACAGCTAGTCCTCATCACTGCTGTAGGTGACACATTCGTTGGATGGTGTGACCAGACCAGATGAAGAGGTGCGTAATAGCTGGGCAGCATCACAGTGGTAATGGTGGAGGTGACGACTGCATGGGTCACGCACTGTTGGTACATCTATGTATTTAGGTGTGCCAGTAAAGCCTAGATCGACAGAGTGCTAGACAGTCCCAAGGAAGCCCATACCTGTCCTAAACCTGACACCTCACCTGCGGAAGCAAAAGCATGGGGAAGCCCCTGCAGGAGTGCTCCCCAGGTCTGTGACCATAGGGCACCCCCTCCTTTTCCCTCTCCGACTCATGGCAGGGGAAGAAGCGGATGCCTCCCCTGAAGGGGTGGCAGCAAGTACAGGGCGGTTGATGGGAGAGAAGTAGGAAGATGAGAGGTTAGCTATCATAGGCGTGCTAGAGGTGTATTACCTTCCACCACAGGTTTAATCTTACTAGTATACTTCCTCGTCCCGGCAAACTTCCTCACTGCGACACAGACCATACGGAATACTCAGCACACATCATCTAAATTAGATTTATGGCCCTGCCATGATGACCAGAGGGCATGAGGATCAATGTCCACCAAGGCGCTGATCTTGCCGCGCCTCTTGCCCTCTACAGCGGGGCAGCGTCGGCTGGGGGCAGAGGAGGAGGGCTGTTGCAATTCATAGGTTTGCATTATTCAATAATATCTCAAACACACTCTCACAACAACAATTCCCAAAATAAAAAGGAAAAATACCACCATGATTGAAAAAGAAATCAGCGATCACAGTCTGGTACAGAGCGGTGGAGAACATGTCTATCCATATTGACAGCTGAAAGCAAAACTGGAATCTTTACGTCTGGTTGAAGGGACTACCAACAACCGGACCAGTAGTTAGCATAACTTGACTACCGTCTTGTTTAACGATTTTACCGGCTGTGTCCAGGCTACGTCTCAAGTATTACTAATGTAAAGGGCCAACGGTTTGTATATTACATATGAACAAATGATCTTTACAGTCTAAAATCCAGTACTTAGGGTAAAACATCACTGACTACTAACCCTTATCACGCAGGACGGGTCTTATTCACTCGATATTTAATTGGTGAACCAAGAATACAATTACAACTCTAAGCATACCATTTAAAAGATTGAAGTTTCGTCAACATAATGTGATCTATGAAAGCCCCATACGAACTAAAATAAGCATGTGACACTCTTCGTAAAATATGTTTTCAAGGCAGTTTTGAAATTCAATATGGCGGCTACCGTGTGGATGGCAGGGTCTGGTCAGTGCTGGACACCATCTTTCCCAGCCTTCCCAGCACTCATTTGAACAATGTTAGCGTATATATGTAACGTTTATTGATCTTACTCAAGATTGCAATTGTAATCAGCACAATAAAACAACATTTGTTGCTTATATAGTGAAAGTGAAAGTAAGAAACTTGTTATTCCCCCGGGGTCATGGTTTGAACTGAATTCATTTTTACCTTGTAATCGGTGGTTTTATCCTTACTGCCATCATAACTGAAACTCCACAGTGCTTATTTGATTGTTATTATGCACATTTTGGTCTCAATTCACTCCACATTGCACTTTAAACAAGTTGCTGTTCCTGGTTCCTGAGCGGGCACGCCACAAACACAGTTACGAACAGCAGACGACAACGCTGCAAAGTTTTATTCCCTAAATTGTTTACTTTACTCGTTATTTAGTTCAACTTTACTTTGTTATTTATAAAATAATATTGTCATGATACAATAAAGTTTTATACATACTTACCTGGCAGATATATACTTAGCTATAGACTCCGTCGTCCCCGACAGAAATTCGAATCGCGGCACACGCTACAGGTAGGTCAGGTGATCTACCGCCACTGCTGCTGGGTGGCAGAACTAGGAACCATCCCATTTTCTAAAACAGATTTGCTCTTCCACCTGTCTCCTGAGGAGGCTGGGTGGGCCATTTAATAGTATATATCTGCCAGGTAAGTATGTATAAAACTTTATTGTATCATGACAATATTATTTTTATACATTCAACTTCCCTGGCAGATATATACTTAGCTGATTGGCACCTTTGGCGGAGGGTAAGAGACAGCTAATTACTGAATAGACAGGGAACAACATACGTTGTAGGTAACAAAAATATAAGAAACCTTGGTTCCTACCTGTGTCGGCCGAAAGACTTCATGGCTACTGCCTAGGAGCTTACATATCGCCTCAAGATCCTCAGCGAGGTATGACCTCAATGCTAAGATTCTTTGATGGTCTGTCGATGGGGTCTTATCCACTTACTCGACAGAACAAAGAAATCTTTGTCAATGGGGTCCTATCCACTTACATGACAAAAAACACCTTGCCCATATGACATCATTAAGGAGCATAACACCGATCCCGATCACCTGATCCTAAATACCGGGTTAGTACTACGATTGAAAGGAGTTTATCCCCCCCAACATCCTTTCAAACGACCATAAAAACTCAAAACCAAACAATCTTTTAGTTTAAAAACAATATTATTTAAGGATCAGTACCAGCTCCCTGTCCCAGCACGGTATCCGCTAATACATCAGGTCCAAGAGAAAAACACTTTCATAAGTCACTCTGACGTCTTTTTAAGTAGTGGGAGCAATACCGAGTTGCATCTCCAATATGTTGCTGCTAATATGTCTTTCATTGACATATTTCTATTAAAGGCTAGGGAAGTTGCAATTGCACGACTTCGTGTGCTCTAACCCTAAGCAGCTTAAAGTTTTTCCTCTTGGCATTTCATGTGAGCCTCCGTTATCACATTTCTTACGAAGAATGCTAATGCGTTCTTCGACATTTGCCTCTTCGGGTTCCTTACCGCGCACCTAGCTCTGATTACAACCTTGAAGTTGACTCTTTCCTCTTCAGATAAAACTTCAGTGCTCTGACCGGACAGAGAGACCGTTCTGTTTCTCTACCCACAAGGGGAGAGAGGCCCTTGATTCAAAACTTCTGGGCCAAGGCTTAGAAGGATTCTCATTCTTGGCCAAAAACAAAGGTGGAAAGAGACAACAGCAGAATCTCCTCTAAAACCTACCCGAGAGTCTAATGCATGTATCTCACTGACCCTCTTGGCCGTCGCGAGGGTCAAGAGAAAAATGCACTTCCTCGAGAGGTCCCTAAAGGATGCCTTATCAGGTGGTTCGAAAGTATTCGAAGAGAGAAACTGGAGGACCACATCTAGGTTCCAACTTGGAGTGATAAAGGATTTAGACTTTGTAGTACCAAAGGATCTTATCAAATCATGAGATCCTTATTGTCTTCTATGTTAAGCCCCTGTTTCTAAATACAGCCGAGAGCATACTTCTATAACCTTTTATGGTAGAAACAGCTAAACGTGATTCCTCTCTAAGGAAGATAAGGAAATCAGCAATTTCGGTCACAGAGGTATCGAAGAGGACAGCTTCTTCGACCTACACCATCTACGGAAGACTTCCCACTTCGATTGATAGACCCGCAGAGTAGAGGACCTGCGGGCTCTGGCAATTGCGCTTGCAGCTTTTCGCGAAAAGCCTCTCGCTCTGACAAGTCTTTCGATAGTCGAAAAGGCAGTCAGGGAGAGAGCGTGGATGTTTCCGTGATATCTCTCGAAGTGGGGTTGTTGAGCAGATCTGTCCTCATGGGAAGAGATCTGGGGAAGTCCACCGTCCATTCCAGTACCTCTGTGAACCAATCTCGAGCGGGCCATATATGGGGCGATTAGAGTCAGTTTCGTCGCCTCCGAGGAACGGAACTTTCTTAACACTTCCCCAGAATCTTGAACGGGGGAAAAGCGTAGCATCTATGCCCACCGGAGTCCATGAGAAAACAAAGCACTATCGCTATTGCTCTTGGATCTTCTACAATGAGCAAAAGTTTTCTATCCTTCTGGAAAGAAACGTGGCGAACAGGTCTATCTGAGGCTTCCCCCAGAGAGACCAGAGCTTTCGGCAGACTTCGGAGTGTAGGGTCCACTCTGTTGGAAGGACCTGGTTCTTCCTGCTGAGTCTGTCTGCTCTGACATTTTTTGTCCCTTGTACAAACCTCGTCAGCAATACAGTGCCTCGTTCCTCTGCCCATATCAAGAGGTCTCTCGCTATCTTGTATAGTGTAAGCGAGTGAGTCCCCCCCTGTTTTCGGATGTAAGCCAGAGCCGTGGTATTGTCCGAATTTGACCTGGACTACCACGCCTCTGACCTCCGACTCGAAGTATTTCAAGGTAGATGAACTGCCGTAAGTTCTTTTACATTTATATGCCAGGACACCTGTTCTCCTGTCCAGGTTCCTGACACTTCCTTCTTTCCTAGAGTTGCTCCCCATCCCGTTTCTGAGGCGTCGGAAAACAACACTAGGAGAGGGTTCCGAATCGCAAGGGATATGCCTTCGTTCTTCCGAAGCGGGGTTAACCACCACCTCAGGTTCTAATTTTATTTCTTGAAGAATGGGAAACTGAATCCGAAAGATCCCCTTTCTTTCTGTCCCACATTGCTTTGCAGGTAAAATTGCAGAGGTCTCAGATTGAGCCTCCCTAGGGAAACGAACTGCTCCAGCGACGAAAGGGGTGGCCCAGAAGACTTAACCAATTCCCTCGCTGAGCTTCGTTCTTTCCCTAAGAAGTTTGATATTTTCTCCAAGCCTCGAGCAATTCTGTCTTGCGATGGAAATGCTCGAAAACCCTGAGAATCCATATGAATCCCCAAATAGACAATGTCTTGGCTGGGGACCATCTGAGACTTCTCGAGGTTCACGAGCAGTCGAGTGAGCGAACGAGATTCAACGTCGTTTCTAAGTCCTCCAAACATTGTGTTTTGACTTGGCCCTTATTAGCCAGTCGTCCAGATAGAGGGATATGTTCACCCCCGCCAGATGAAGCCACCGTGCTACGTTCCTCATAAGGTTGGTGAACACTTGAGAGCCGTAGACAGCCGAAGCACATGGCCCTGAATTGAAAGACCCTTCCCTGCATCATGAATCGTAGATATTTCCTCGATGACGGATGAAGAGGGACGTGAAAATATGCGTCTTGTAGATCCAAGGAGGCCATCCAATCTCCTGGACGCAGAGCCGCTAGCACCGATTTGGATGTTTCCATAGAGAACTTCTGTTTCTCTACGAATCGGTTCAGTGCGCTCACATCCAGGACAGGTCTCCACCCTCCCGAGGCTTTCGGAACTAGGAACAGTCGATTGTAAAAGCCCTGAGAGTGTGGATCTGTACTAATTCTATGGCCTCCTTGTCCAACATTTGTTCTACTAATTGCAGAAGGATCTTCCTCTTGACAGGGTCCGCGTACTTCGCCGACAGTTCTCTCGGACTAGACGTCAAGGGAGGTCTGTCCCTGAAGGGGATGAGATATCCTCTCCTCACAATTGAGAGGGACCAGTTGTCCGCCCCTCTCGACGTCCATTTCTTCTGCAAAAATTCAGTAGTCTGGCGCCTACTGGTGTATGGAGGACTTGAGGTTCATTTGCTTTTCTTGGTAGGTCTAAAGGCAGAAGCCCTACCTCTTCTATCTGCTCCTCTCTTCTTAAAGGAGGATCTCGAAGATGAACTCCCTCGAAAGGGCGGCTTCGGGACCCGTGTCTCCCCCCTTCGTGGCAGGAACAGCTGTCTTCGGCCGGTTTTGGTTGATTGAACCAGAAGGTCCTGTGTCGCCTTCTCGGTAAGTGAGTGAGAAATATCTTTCACTAACTGAGAAGGGAAAAGCTGGTTAGACAGAGGAGCGTACAGAAGGGACGACCTCTGTGCCGGAGAGACAGCTTTCGTAAGAAAAGAACTGAATACAGTTCTCTTCTTAAGTATTCCCGCCCCGAAAAGGGAGGCCACTTCTCCCGATCCGTCTTGCACTGCTTTATCCATACAAGTCAAAATACTATTAAGGATATCGGCTCAGTTGTTCATTGTCTTGTGTCCTCTTGGCCATCAACCCCAAGGGACCAGTCCAGAAAGTTGAAAACTTCCAAGACTGGAACAATCCCTTGAGGAGATGGTCCATTTCAGACATTCCCCAAGTTGTCTTGGCTGAAGAAAGAGAGCGTCTCCTTGACGCGTCCACCAGCGTTGAGAAATCTGCCTCTGCAGTCGCTGGGAGGGCAAGTCCCATTGCTTCGCCTGTCTCATACCAGATACCCCTCCTCCCAGAAAGTCTGTGAGGGAGGGCAGGTAAAGACAGTCTTTCCCGCCTCCTTGCTTGGAGTTAAGCCAATTTCCAAAAGACTGCAAAAGCCTTCTTCATGGAAATTGTTGGCCGCATCTTCAAGAAGGGGAGGACGACTTTGGCGGTTTTCGCGCTCGTGAACAGCGACCGAGGAGAAGGAGGAGCGGCAGAACAATGAATCTCCAAATTCTTGGAGTAAAAGCGCAGCCAACGCTTTGTGTCTGATAAGTCCCGCCGCTTTTTGATCTTCGGTGTCAGAGACATCTTCTAATGCAAGTTCCACCGGAGAATCATTATTAGCCGAGGGAGAACGTCTCTTCTCGCAAGGTGAAGGACTCTTCGCAGGATCAACTGCTTCCCGACAAGGTCGACGGCCACCCTGTGCGACATCTTGTGTCCCTGTCGGGAGAATGCCGATCCTGAGAAAAAACCCGATAATCATCTAAGCCCTCCTGACAAGAATGACGGCCGCCTGTGCGACATTTTGCATTCTTCTCAGGAGACAGCTGTGCTTGCGGCAGATTTCACCAGAAACGGACATATCGTGAACAGGACGACGGCCGCCTGTGCGACGTCTTTCGTCTCTGTCCAGAGAAATCCGTTTCCTGGTCCAAATCATAAAGAGACGCTTCCTGGTTGATTTGTTTCTCCGTATTGTTCTTTTGAAGAAAATCTTTCAATGCGCTTGGACGTATCTGTCCGTCTCGGACTGTGTCGTCTGTCCGAGCTGTCCACCTATGGAACTTGGCGCTTGGCTGGTGTCATTCCAGTACGACACTTCTCCTGTCTGTCTTGTCCGCTTCTGCTCCTGGCGGCCCCTTTGGCGGGGGGGGGGGGGGGGGGGGGGGGCCCGGACGGAGTTGCCTGCGCACGACGTTTTTTCCTATCCAGGCTGTCCGCCTTGCCACGGCTGTCCGCGGTAGGCAGGCATCGCTTGAACATAGTTGTCCGCATAGGATATCTGCCTGTCCGGGCTGTCCGCTTCTGGCGAATGGTGTCTGGTTGGCGCCGTCCGCGTAGGACACTTTTTCCCGTCGAGTAGTCCAATTCTGGCGCCGAGCGCCTGGGTGGTTCTGTCCGACTCGGACACTCTTCGTCATTGTCCGTATGTTGCGTCTCAATTCTATGAGTTTTCATCCTTCTTTCTTTATTCCTCTCTGTACTCGTACGAGGAGTAAAGGAGATAAGTCTGGAGTCCGGAACGCCCTTCGGACGAGATCTCTTAACCGGAAGAAAATCGTCCTTTTTCCTCGGGAGGTCTTTCTCAATACTCCTACTAAAGAGGAAATCTGCTCCTGCATTTTACGTAGGATGTCCGTCGCTGTTTCTTCCTTCTCTTGTCATGAATAGGAGAATGCGCTCTGGAAGGTGTAGGAGATCGAGATATTGTCCTTTTGGCTCTTTTCTCTCGTAGGGAGAATCGTCCGGAAAACGTTCCGGGCTCGAGTCCAACGTCGGAGCTTTCCAACTCCTCTTGATCGGACGCGACAATTCGTCGGAAGTCCATCGCTTCTTCGAGGAGACGAATCGGATGACGAAAAGCCACTCTTTCAGGATGCCTTTACAATGGCGATCCTTGGCAGTCTGGGACGCTACAGATTCTGCCGAGGGGACGCCTGACCGGTGGGGATTCTCCGTAACCTCCTCCCCTACGACTGTCAACATTCCTTCTCCTCTGAGCCTGGGAGCTTGGAAGAGGTCTAGGTCTGGGAGCGAGACAGAGCCGATCAGACGCACCCTCCACTACACTGGGGACACTTATGTCACTTTCCACATTCTTACCTTTAAGAGCTTGCATTTCAGCTCCATCCTTCTTAATGCGGTCTTCAGATTTGCAATCTCCGTAGCAGAACTTGCAACATCTGCTACGGGAGAGGTTGATACTGCATGTGAGGAAGCAATTACTTGGGGGTTAGTTATACTAACTGGCTCGTTAGAGCGTGATCTACTCATACTTCTAGAGACAGCCTTTCTAACCCTATCTCTCTCTAGTTTCCTTAAGTAGGAATCTAGTTTCTTCCATCCTTCCTCATCCATATTCACACATTCATCACACGTGTTATTTCTCGTGCATTCATATCCCCTACACTTCTTGCATACCTTGTGAGGATCTAACGACACTTTCGGTAGCCTCACCAAACAACCCTCATTCATACATCTTCTAACTTCACAGCTAGAATCAGACATTTTTGAGCAAAATCCAAAGCCAAAATCCAAAAACGTTTCCACAAAAGCGTATGCAAACCACAGATCCAAATACGTCACCAAAAATAAGACAGTCCAGAAGATCAACGGCGATGAAAAACGAAATCCAAGTCAGGAGGTAACAATAACGATGTTATGGCTACCCTCGACAGAGCAAATCTGTTTTAGAAAATGGGATGGTTCCTAGTTCTGCCACCCAGCAGCAGTGGCGGTAGATCACCTGACCTACCTGTAGCGTGTGCCGTGAAATTCGAATTTCTGTCGGGGACGACGGAGTCTATAGCTAAGTATATATCTGCCAGGGAAGTTGAATGTATAAAATGTTAATTTAATTTATGTCTATTATCCCTTTTTTGCAACCAAATTACCCCGAAAAATTACAGATATTTCTAAAGTAGATACAATCCAATGCCTTTAACCTTGTCGTACATCTGGCTGCCGAAAACCATAGAGGAACAGACTACGGATAAGTGGATTATATATTTTTTTTTTCTTTTTTTTTCTTTTTTTTTTTGCTAGCACTTTTCATTGATTTAAGTCTATAGCATTAATATTTTGATTTTCTTTAATAACTGTATGCCAGAAATAAATGTAACCTTTAATGTTTGCATGCTAAGAAAGGCAAAATCATCGTTGCCACATTAGTGGAGTTTAACACATATGCCAATGCATTATTATAAACTGGTTCCATAAATTCTAGTTGTCATAGTAATGCAATAATGATAAAATTGCTTTAACATTTATGTATATATGCTTTCAATACATAGGCTGATTTCACCAATTTCCACATTTTGTGTAAGTCTTATAGTACCCAGTTTGGGAGGGAGAAACATACCAATTGGCAACAGAGAGAGAGAGAGAGAGAGAAAGGAAGGCGAAGGAAGGAAGGACAGGGGTGGCGGGGGGAGGGGGGGGGGAGGGGAGGGGGGGGACGAGGGTAGATGAGCTTTTTACGTGTGTTCGTATCCATTTCTGGATAATTGAGTTTTTTGTCTCTTGATACAAGGACAAGTATCGTTATTCTTTATGATTAGTGATTCACGATACCCTTATAAATTACGGCACTGGGTGTAATGCACTATAGCAAAATCTCGTTCTGATACGAGTGTTCGTTACAGAAATATTGCCAAAAAACATGCTTGCACTGTCTCTGAAACCCATAGTAGGTATGCTGCTTAGTTGTCAATCAAGTTTTTTGTAATCAAGTATTTTTTACAAGCTAGCTATTGTATAAATTTGTATTTTTCTCAATCAAAACATATACCCCTCAATGCCAACTTTCCTCTTTTAACGACTTTCTGGTCATTGCAAATTCGGCCCCATTAATTTCTTATGGTGCGAAAACAGACAGAGGCCCAGGGACAAAAGTGATTGCGTCACACTAAGGCGGTAATCCGTAATAAAACATCTTCATAGGTATATCCAAAAAAGTAAATAATAAAGATATATATGCGCATTACGATTATAACAATTACATGCATAGCTGATAATCTGCAGGAATAACTGGTAAACTGTTCTGCAAGAAAGTTGAGTACTATAGCAAATATTTACAATAGGTACGAAAGTCAAGATGTCATGACGTCATAATACAGGACTTAAAAGAACATTCTAATTCCAAAAAATAACTACTTAAATTTGAGTCAGAATCGAGTTACTTTTCAATAACGAATATTTTCAAATTAATCATCATAAATATGTAAAATATTGATGTTTTACTATTTATTTAAAAAATTATCTAGTTCATGCTTCGTCGTCGTCTTCTACCAAAACAGTTGTTTACTTAAAAACATCCTGGTTAGGGACCGTGTTCGGATTGTTGTGATGAAAGTGCCCGTCAGCCGTCTGTGGGTACAAGTGGTGTGCGGATTCATCACAGGAAATGGGAAGTTTGTTGACACAAGTGACTCCGTAAACATCGAGATGGCATCAATCTTCTTAAATAGTATTGAAGCATAAGTAAAAATTATGATATTGTTATAATACAATAAAGTTTCATACATACTTACCTGGCAGATATATACATAGCTAAGACTCCGTCGTCCCCGACAGAAATTCAAATTTCGCGCCACTCGCTACAGGTAGGTCAGGTGATCTACCGGCCTGCCCTGGGTGCAGGACTAGGAACCAATCCCGTTTTCTACTCATATATTTTCTCTTCCACCTGTCTCCTTGCGGGAGGCTGGGTGGGCCCTAATCGTATATATCTGCCAGGTAAGTATGTATGAAACTTTATTGTATTATAACAATATCCTTTTGTTTCATACAATCAACTTACCTGTCAGATATATAAACCATAGCTGATTGGCACCCTTCGGTGGATGGTAAGAGACAGCTACTACTAGAATAGACAGGTAAACAACATCTGTTGTAGGTATAAATTTTCAAAAACCTTGGTTCCTACCTGATAGGTGGTAGACTTCCGTGGGTGTTTTCCCGTAGTCTGCATCCCTCCTAAGAAACTTTAGCGAGATATGTGATCTATGGCCAAGGAATTCCTTGTGGGTCTGCCGAAGGGGTCTTATCCACTTACTCGGCAGAGCCTGAAAGGACTTTGTCAATGGGTGCTGATCCACTTACATGACAACACACCTTATTAAGGAGCAAACAATCAATCCCGACCACCTGATCCTAACCACCATGTTAGTATTAAAAATTGCTCAGAGTTATCCCCAACTCTTCGCAACAACCGTAAACTCAAACCACAATGCACAAGTACACAATAATTTTAAAAAAAATTTTCTATTACAAGATATCACAAGAGTTCCTTACTGAACTGAAGTGACTGGAACGCTTGTGCGACAACTGCACTTGTTCAGAAGAAAGTCTAGAACATATCTATATTTAAGGTTTACTATTACAAGATATCACAAGAGTTCCTTACTGAACTGAAGTGACTGGACGTTGTGCGACAACTGCACTTGTTCAGAAGAAAGTCTAGAACATATCTATATTTAAGGATGTTGTAAGCTCCGTACCCAGGATTGTGCCCAACGCAGCACAAAAGGACCTAATGAAAAACATTTTTCATAGGTCACACGCGACTCCTTCAAATAGTGAGCCGCAAACACAGAATTACATCTCCAATATGTCGCTTCCAAGATATTCTTCAGCGACATATTTCTCTGAAAAGAGAGAGACGTTGCCACTGCTCTCACTTCATGAGCTCTTACTCTTAGGAGTTTTAAGGAATCGTCCGTGCAAGCCTTATGAGCGTCCATAATTACGTTCCTGACAAAAAAGGCTAATGCATTCTTAGACATAGGTCTTGATGGATCCTTCACTGAGCACCACAGGCCTTGTCTAGAACCTCCCAACTGTTCCTTTTTCTTTAAGTAAAACTTTAATGCCCTTACTGGGCAAGAGACCTCTCCGGTTCCCTGCCGACGAAGGACCCGATAATCTTTTACTTCGAAGTTTCTCGGCAGGGTTTCGAAGGATTTTCATTCTTCGCTAAGAATAATTCCTTGAAAGAACAGATGGCTGAATCTATATTGAACCCGACTTTGTCACTAAGGGCGTGCAGTTCGCTAACCCTTTTTGCCGTTGCCAGTGACAAAAGGAATAAACATTTTCTCGTTATATCACGAAACGAGGCCAAATGTAGGGGTTCAAATCTCTCTGAAGTCAAGACTTCAGTACTACGTCTAGATTCAGTTAGGGGGAGAAGAATCATTCTATACTTCTTGGTCTCAAATGACCTAATCAGATCATGCAGATCCTTATTGTTTCCCAAATCTAGGCCTCTATTCCTAAAGACGGCCGATAGCATACTCCTATAGCCCTTTATCGTGGCTACGGAGAGCTGCGACTCTTCCCTCAGAAATAACAGAAAATCAGCTATTTCTGCTACAGAGGTACTGGAGGAGGACAACTTCTTTGACTTACACCACCTTCTAAAAACTTCCACTTGGATGATAAACCCGGATAGTGGAAGTTCTCCGGGCTCTAGCGATCGAGCTTGCTGCTTTACTAGAAAAGCCTCTCGCTCTGACAAGTCTTTCGATAGTCCGAAAGGCAGTCAGAGCGAGAGGCGGGGAGGTTTTGAGTGTAAACCTCTCGAAGTGTGGTTGTCTGAGAAGATCTCTCCTTTGTGGAAGGGATCTGGGAAAGTCTACTATCCACTCCAGTACCTCTGGAAACCATTCTTGAGCTGGCCAAAAGGGGGCTATCAGGGTCATTCTTGTCCCCTTTGAAGTCACAAACTTCCTGAGTACTTGCCCCAGAATCTTGAATGGGGGAAATGCGTAAACGTCTACCTGAGACCAATCTAGTAGGAAGGCGTTCTACTGCTAGAGCTCTGGATCTTCTACCACTGAACAGAAGACTTCCAGTCTCCTCGAGAGGAACGTGGCAAAGAGGTCTACATGAGGAGTTCCCCAAAGAGACCAGAGCTTGAGGCAAACTTCTGAGTGGAGGGTCCACTCGGTATGAAGACCTGGTTCCTCCTGCTCAGCCTGTCCGCTCGTACGTTCCTTACTCCCTGCACGAACCTCGTCAAGAGAGAGATGTTCCTCTGGGATGTCCACAACAGAAGTTCTCTCGTGAGTTCGTAAAGGGCATACGAGTGAGTACCTCCTTGCTTCCGAATGTATGCCAGAGCGTTGTATTGTCCGCATTTACTTGAACTATTTTGTTGCAAACTAACGGTTCGAAGCTCTTTAGAGCTAGGTGTACAGCTAGCAGTTCTTTGCAGTTTTATGTGCCAGGACACTTGAAGTAGCATTCCAAGTGCCTGACACTTCTCTCTTTCCCAAAGTTGCTCCCCAACCTTTTTCCGACGCGTCGGAAAACAATACAAGGTTTGGGCTCTGCATTTCCAGGGAAGTACCTTTGTTTTCCCTCAGTGGGAGTAACCACCATTCTAGATGACGTTTCTCAGATCTGGAATGGGAAAAAAGGTCCGAGAGTAGTCCTGTCTTCATGGTTCCACGAACTTCTGAGGAAGAACTGAAGAGGACGGAGATGAAGTCTTCCTAGGTGAAAGAACTGTTCGAGCGAGGAAAGGGTCCCCTAACAGGCTCAACCATTCCCTCGCCGAAGTCCGTTCCTTCCTTATAGGAAGAGAGAGACTTTTTCTAAACCTCTCGCTATTCTCTCTTGAGAAGGAAATACTCGAAAACCCGAGAATCCATCCGAATCCCAGATGAGACCCAGTTCTGGCTGGGGATCAGTTGGGACTTCTCGAGGTTCACGAGTAATCCTAAAGTCTTTATAAAGGTTTAGTGTCACATTCAGGTCCTCCAAACACTGTTCCTCTGACTTTGCTCTGATAAGCCAGTCGTCTAGATAAAGAGATATACTGATTCCTTTCAGATGAAGCCATCTCGCCACATTTTTCAAAAGGTTCGTGAAAACCTGAGGCGCCGTCGACAGGCCGAAGCACAAGGCTCTGAATTGGAAGATCCTTCCCCCCGTCATGAAACGGAGGTACTTCTTCGACGAAGGATGGATCGGGACGTGAAAAATATGCGTCCTGGCAGATCCAGAGGACACCATCCACTCCCTTGGCGAAGAGCCGCCAGGACTGAAGCAGAGGTTTCCATGGAGAACTTTCTGTTTTGAACAAACTTGTTCAGAGCGCTGACGTCCAGAACTGGTCTCCATCCTCCCGAGGCTTTCGCAACCAAGAAAAGACGATTGTAAAACCCCGGGGAGCTTCGATCCAGCACAAGTTCTATAGCTCTCTTGTCCCACATCTGATCCCACCATTTGTTGAAGAGTATCTTTCAACACAGGGTCCTTGTAATTGGCGGACAATTCCCTCGGAGTTGACGTCAGGGGAGGATTGTCCAGGAAAGGAATGAGATATCCCTTCTGAAGAACCGACATCGACCAAGGATCTGTGTCGATGCGAGTCCAGGCTTCCGCAAATCCCCGGAGGCCTGGCACCTACTGGTGTTTGGAGGAGCGCCACTTCACTTTCCCCGTTTAAAGGGGCGGAACGCGGCTCGACCTCTCTCTCGGTCGTTTCCTTCTAGCGGTAACTCTCGTTGGAGGCCGCCTCGAAAGGGCCGAACAGGAGTAGAGTCCCTTTCTTTCTCCCATCATTACTGGTCTCTTCTTCCTGGACGATTGCAGGAGAAGATCTTGAGTCGCTTTCTCCGTCAGCGATCGTGAAATATCCTTCACCAACTGTGACGGGAACAGAAAATCAGACCTAGGGGCGAATAACAAAGCATTGCTCTTTGGTGAAGTTGTGATACTGCTTTCGTCAAGAAAGCGCTAAACACAGATCTCTTCTTCAAGAGACCTGCCCCAAACGGGAAGAAGAAACTTCCCCTGAGCCGTCTGCACCGCCTTGTCAATACATGACAGAATTGCTAGGAGAACATCCGGTTCTAGCCCTTCAGGGCATGAGCCTTCTTGGGACATCACCCCAAGGGACCAATCTAGGAAGTTAAAGACTTCTAGAATGTGAAAAGTCCCTTGAGGAGATGATCCAACTCTGAAGGCCCCAAGTAATCTTAGCCGTGTGAAGGCTATGTCTCCTGGATGGCGTCTACCAGACTGGAAAAGTCAGCTTCAGTTGAAGCAGGGAGAGTGAGACCCATATTCTCCCCAGTCTGGTACCAAATCCCTCCTCCTTGCCGGTCAGTCTAGGGGGAGGCATGCAAAAGACTGTCCTTACAAGCTCCTTCTTAGTAAGCATCCAGTTATCAAGCGATTGCAGAGCTCTCTTCATAGAAATCGTCGGTCTCATCTTCACGAAAGCCGACGATTTCGGAGTCTTCGAGCATGAAAACAGAGAACGAGGCGAAGGAGGAGCGGCAGGGATCAATGCGTCTCCGTATTCCTGGAGAAGGAGAGCTGTCAAGACTTTGTAGTTCGACAGTCCTTCCTTACTGTGAGACTCGTCCTCTGATTCCTCTTCCATAATCGGATCAGCAGGAGAGACCACTTCTCGTCGTTGGTCTTCTTGTCCAACCATTCTCTCTACTGGGGACAAACTCCTAATAGGAAGAGGGGCTAAGAGAGTGTAAAGAGCTCCTATGTTCGACTGGCTCTTCGTACTTGGCTGGCGCCTCGCGCCTGGCTGGCGCCTCGCGCTTGTCTGGCGCCTCGCCGCTTGGCTGGCGTCTCGCGCCTGGCTGATTCCTCGCGCTTGGCTGGCGCCTCGCGCCTGGCAAGATCCTCGCGCTTGGTTGGCGTCTCGCGCCTGACTGACTCTTCGCGCTTGGCTGGCGCCTCGCGCCTGACTGGTGCCTCGCGCTCTGAACCGTCTCGCGCCTGACTGACACCTCGTGCCTTGTTGAAGACTCGCGTCTTCCTGAAGTCCCCTCCTTGCGTGACAGATGTTCTTCTTGAGCCTCACGCTTGATGAAATGACAATTTGTCTAAAATGCATTTTTCCTAACTATACAAAACCTGAGGTCCTTTTACAATAGGAGATACTAGCGGCAGCTGGATAGGTCGTAAGCTTTCGAACAAGGGGTTCGGTAGTTAACTGCTTGTCCGACAGGCGCGCGCGCGCGACTGGGAGGTAAACAAATCACTTTTGCTTTGGCCCAAGCAAAAACTGCAGAGGTGAGGGGTGGCATGAGGTGGGGCTATGTGTAAAAGGACCTCAGGGTTTGTATAGTTAGGAAAAATGCAACTTTTAGACAAATTGTCATTTATGTTTCCGAACATCGGCCAACATACAAACACTTCGGTCCTTTTGACAATAGGAAGACTCTTCTTTTGGTGGTGGAATCTGAGTCTTTTGTGAACAGACTGGTGTTCGCCCTACCTTGGAAGCTTCCCTGGTCGTAAGAGCGAGGGAGGGATCCAAGCCTCTGTCCGATTGATCGGGGTGTGCACCGCAGGATCAATGGTCAGACCTCTGGACCGAGTACTAAGAGAGGGGCATCGCATCTCTTAGTACCAGCAATGCAAGAACTTGTTCCTGTACAGGAGCAAATATAAAGTCATGGGTTTGACTCTTGTAGGCATCCACTTCCCCCCCCCCTTGCAGAAGGAAGTGGTGGATATTCTGCTCCTATCCCTAGTGAAAGGATAGGATGGGGCTCTGTCATATAGCTCACCTGCATCTCGTCCTCATCCAGCGTTAGTGACGACCATGGCCCTCTGCCCACAGGTAGAGGGGAAGGAAAAGATGGGAAGAGAGAGCCAGTCACTCACTCACTCAACACATCCAATCCACACAGTCACACCAGGACTCGATGCTGTTCAGCCTGCGAGGGTCTGGGTTAGCTACACAACTTGTTGAGCAGCCACCACGGGTCCCAAGGAAAAGGTATCCAAGGACCTGTGGGCAATATCCCGAAGGTAGAAGGACGTTAAAGGTCGTCTGGTTAGACCAGACCCCTGCCTTCAGGACCTGCGCCACGGAGAAGTTCTTGCGAAACGCCAACGAGGGCCAATACTTCTGACTTCGTGAGCTCTCGGACGGGACGTAGGATTGTCGTCACTACCATCAGCCTCATACGCCCTCCTGATGACCTCACGCAGCCAGAATGAAAGAGTGTTCTTGGATACTTCTTTCTTGGTGACCCCGGTGCTAACGAAGAGGCGTCGACACTCAGGCCTGAGGTGACGAGTTCTCTTCAGATAGCGCCGTAGCGCCCTCACAGGACAAAGCAGCATCTCATCCGCATCATTATCGGTGAAGTCCAATAGGGAGGGAATCGTGAATGACTCGAACCTGTCATCAGGGACTGACGGTTTCTGAGTCTTCGCAACGAAGTTCGGGACGAAATCGAGCGTCACGGATCCCCATCCCCTGGAGTGTCGTTTACATCATAGGAAAGACCATGAAGTTCCCCTACTCTCTTCGCCGATGCCAGGGCCAGCAAGAAGAGGGTCTTGAGGGTCAGATCCCTGTCTGACGACTCTCGGAGTGGCTCGAACGGTGTTCGAGTCAGACTCCTAAGGACGAGAGTCACGTCCAACGCAGGGGGCCTGAGTTCCCTGGGTGGGCAAGACCTCTCGAAGCTCCTCATCAGCAAGGAGATCTCGAACGAGTTCGAGATGTCCAACCCCCTCAGTTTCAGGACGAGCGCCAAGGCGGCTCTGTATCCTTTCACTGTTGGGGACTGATAGGAGCTTCTATCGGCGAAGAAAAACGAGGAAATCCGCTACCTGCTGAAGAGTGGCTCTGAGAGGAGATAGACCCCGTCTACGACACAACCACAGAAGACGGCCCACTTCCCCTGGTACACAGCTGCAGAGGACTGACGGACGTTTCCAGCCATCTCTGTTGCTGCGCTACGAGAAAAGCCTCTCGTTCGCAAGAGATGGTGGATAACAGCCAGCCGTGAAGACGTAGGGACTGGACTGCTCGGTGGTACCGCTCGACGTGTGGCTGGGCGAGGAAGAAGGTTGTGCCAAGGGGAATCTCTCTCGGTTCTCCTGCGAGAAGAGCCAGCAGGTCCGGATACCAAATGGCCTGTGGCCATTTGGGAGCCACCAGGATCATCCTGAGATTCGGGGTGGAGCCAGCGCTCGACTGATCACCTTGCGAATCAGGCTGAACGGGGGAAAGGCATAGACGAAGAGGTTGTCCCACGGGTGTTGAAGAGTCGTCCTCTGCAGCTGCCCATGGGTCCGGCACGGCCGAGAAGAACACCTGGAGCTTCCTGTTGTGCGTGGTGGGCGAACAGATCCACGACTGGTCGCCCCCACAGGTCGAAGAGCCTTTCCGCCACGTCCTGGTGTAGAGACCATTCGGTCCCTATCACCTGATCCCGACGGCTGAGCGTGTCTGCTACTACATTCCTCTTTCCCTGGATGTAGCGTGCCGACAGCTCTATTGAGTGTGCCTGAGCCCACTCGTGCACCTGCCGTGTCAACTGGTACAACGGGAAGAGACACTAGGCCCCCCCTGTTTGTTGACGTAAGCCACCACCGTGGTGTTGTAGCACATCAACACCACTGAGTGTCCCATCAAGCGGTCCTGAAACTCTTGGAGAGCGAGGAAGCTGCCTTGAGTTCCAGTACATTGATGTGAAGGTGCTTGTCGTTCTCGTCCCACACTCCTGAAGTCTAGCAACTCCTCCAGGTGTGCGCCCCATCCCTCGGTCGATGCGTCTGAGAACAGCTGGCATGTCCGGGGGGGAGTGCGCAGAGGCACTCCTTCTTAAGAGGTTCCTGTCGTCGAGCCACCAGGCTAGGTCCTGCCTCACCTCCTGTGTCAGTGACACTGGAAAGCTTGGGGGATCCGTCGCCTGTGACCAACTCTCCTTTAGTCTCCATTGAAGAGACCGCAGGTGAAGACGCCCGTGAGGGCGGGACTAACTTCTCGAAGTGACGACAGGTGTCGATCACGACTTGCCATCGCTGAGCTACCTGTTCCTGCCGAGGACAGGAACTGGTTGGCTGCCTCTCTGAATCTGCTGATCCGCGAGTTCCGCGGGGAAGACTCGCCCTGCTACCGTGTCGATCAGCATACCCAGGTACTTCATCCTCTGCTTGGGCTCGAGATCGGACTTCTCGAAGTTCACAACTATCCCCAGATCGCGACAGAACTCGAGCAGCCGATCCCTGTCCTGTAGCAACTGCGAGCGGGAGCTCGCCAGGACTAACCAATCGTCGAGATACCTCATCAGACGTATCCCGTGCGAATGGGCCCAAGCAGGACACCAGAGTGAACACTCGCGTGAACACCTGTGGGGCGGTTGAGAGACCGAAGCACAGTGCCCTGAACTGGTACACCGTTCCCGTCGAGGATGAAGCGGAGGTACTTTCTGGAGGACTGATGAATGGGTATTTGGAAATACGCATCCTTCAAGTCCACTGAAAGCATGAAATCGTTCTCCCTGATGGAGTCGAGCACTGAGCGTGCCGTCTCCATCGTGAACCGGGTCTGGCGAACAAACCGGTTCAGGGGAGAGAGATCTATCACCGGGCGCCAGCCTCCCGTAGACTTTTCCAGCAGGAAGAGTCGACTGGTAAAAGCCCGGTGACTGATCCGTGACGATCTCTACAGCTCTCTTGCTCAGCATGGTCTTGATCTCCTGTCTTGAGTGCTACGTCCTTCGGTGACCCGGGGACGTACGACTGCTGTTGGACCGGGTTGGAGGTGAGGGGTGGCCGAGATTCGAAGGGTAATAGATATCCCTCCCGAAGGACATCTACAATCCAGGTTCTCGGCGCCGTAGCGCTGCCAACGTTGCCCAATGGCTGGCCAGGCACCCCCCCCACTTCCGGCAGCAGGTGAGGGGGAACGCCGTCCCTAGCGTTTCCCCCCTTTCTTCGACTTCTTCCCAGAGCCTCCACGGGATGAGGAGGGCTGGGAGGAGGGCTGGTTACGGCCCCCCTTGCCAGAAGTTGAAGAAGACAGAGTCATTCCTCGGGGCTTCGACGCAGCAACCGTCTTAGCAGCCGAGGAAGCGCTAGCCGAGCTCTTAGACTTGGCCGCAGTCCGAGGCTGCCCAGAAGCCTTCGAGACTGCCTGGTGAACCAGACGGTCACTGTCTTCAGTGCGCCGTCTGTCCACCGCAGCGTCCACCATCTCTCCTGGGAAGAGAGACGTGGAACTCCGTAGCGGTCCGTTTCGAAGCCCCAACGCCGCCTCACGCCCGCCGGCCGCCCTGGAAACCCGAGTAAGGACAGCGTCCCTTCGTCGGAGAACCAGGTTGGCCCACAGGTTCACCGTCTGGTGGGCAAGGAAGGAGATGGCTCTTCCCCCAGACTGGCAAAGTCTCCTGAAGGCCGAGTCCTCTTCGGGAGAAATTCCCCCGGAGTTGGCTGCGACCTTAGATACTGTGAGGGACCACAGATCTAGCCAGGAGACGGCCTGGAAAGCTGCCATGGCGGTAGATTCCAGGCCGAGTGCCTCTTGCTGCGAGAACCACAGGTTCTCGGACAGGAGCTGTTGCAGAGACACACCCGGAGTCAGCCTAGCTAACTCCGGGTTCACCTGTTTGGGCGGCATCGGGTCTTCAGATGGCACGTAAAACCGCCGCTGTCGTAGCAGAGGAGGTGGAAGCAAAGAGCTTGCTCGACCTGCCAGACTTGAGCGAACCGTCTTGTCCGGAGACAAGCGATTCAACCTGGTCCAGCACTGAGTCCGCAAGCTCGGAACGCGGCAAACCCACCGTCGGTCTGGGTTCCCTCTTCGGGCCCAGAACGACTCGAGCCGGGACGTGGGCTCGGATGGTGGGAGCGGCGATCCTTCCCCGAGGTCGTTGTGCTGACGAATCAGCGCAATAACCTCGGCAAAGTTCCTCTGGATCTGTGGGTGTGATAGCATCCTGTGGAGTCGGACCGTCCAGTCCCTCGAACGGAGTACCTCCCGAGACCCTCCTCCCTCAAGGAGAGGAGCAGCGACAGCCCCCTCTGGGTCTCCTCCAACCACCTGTGCGTACGACCTGGCTGGTCCGAGAACCGAGCCTGGTACGTACGACGACGTGGCGGGATCCTGAGGGGCGCGCACCCCTCACGATCACTCCTCCAATAACCTCGCCCCTCCCGGTGTTAAACCCGAGGAGGTTGAAGGTATGGGAGAGGCAGACCTGACGCTCTCTCCTCGCTCGCTGGCAGAACCAGCGGGCTTGGAGGACTGCAGGCGATCGCCAACCCGCGGGGGGTGGCGATCGAGCTGCAGACCTAGTCGAGCCGTCTCGCTGTGGCGGAGAACGGCTGGACCGAGAACAGCGGCCCCGGTCTCGTGTGTCAGAGGAGCTGGTGCTGGTCGCCAGTACCCGATCGCTCTCTGTGAGAGCGGACGGTCAGGCGGAACCGGCGATCTCCACTGTCACGGTGAGACCGGTGCATATCCTCACGGTGCGTCAGTTCGCTGGTACCAGCCGTGGCTGGTGCCGGCGAACGGGGGGACCTCTTCCCAGCCTCAGCCCGTGGCCGGTAAGTTTGGGGGGGGGGGGGGGGGGGGGGGGGGGGGGGGGGGGGGAAACGTGGGACCGTCACGTCCGCCCCGGGTAGACCAGCCGCTCGCCGTGAGAGCGAGAGCTGGTTCTGGTGGAGAGTCGCGTGAGCGGCTGTCACCAGTCTTCCGCTCCGTGCCGTGAACCTGACGTGAGCGGACTCAGAGGTCTGGTTCCTGGCTGCACGGTCGCTGGTAGGCGACCGTACACTCGGTACCTCTCGCGAACGATTGCGGCCAGAGACGGATCCTGCTGCCGTGGCCGAACCACTAACAGCAGGTGAGGAAGTGCCGGTGTTAGCCGGGCACCCTCGGCCCCGTAGTCTTCTTCCTTGCGGGGAGAAGAGACGGGTCCTGCTCCCGAAGGAGCAGGGCGACCAGCGGAAGAACCCCCCCGTCACCAGAGCGAGAACGGGCCCTTAGAAGCTCCCGAAGGAGACTTCTTAGGGGGGGGGGAGGCGACCTTCTTCTTCTTAGGCGGGGGAGCCTTAGAAAGAAGAAGGGGAAGAGGCGGCAGACGACACGACGACGACGAAGAAGACGATGAAGACGACGACGACACCTTCCTCCTCTTCTTCTTCTTCTTCGTCAACCTCCTCAGGACCGACGTCAGATCTGTCATCCAGGACGGAGCCGGGGCTGCTGTTGCCGACGCAACAGGGCCCGGACGTACCTGTCCGAACAGACCAGCATCGGGAGCAGCGGCGCCAGGAACAGGGACAACATCAGCAGGTGCGAGCATCACAGGAACGGCAGTCGAGACGGCAGGAGCAGGAACAGGAACAGCAGCGGTGGTCCACGGCAGGTACGGCAGCTTGTGGACGGTACAGATGGTCTAACCAGCGGCACAGACATCATCGGCACCGGTGGGAGGTCCAGGGGCGAGCTCTTCGGGCACATGAAGTCCGGTCGTGGCAACACGGCAAACCCAGGTGGCGGCATCACACTCCCCCGAGTTACGGCGACTGGCCCCTGCACCGATGTTGTGGGTGTCACAGAGACCGCGTGCTGGGTGTACACCAGGTGAGGAGGTGACGCGTAGCCAGGTGTTGTCAGGGTCGTGGTGGTGGTTGTGACCGTAGCGTGCGTAACCGCCACGGAGCCAGCGAGATGATAGAGCAGCCCCTGGACACTCGGCACGCCCTGCAGTCCAACGACGCCCACACCTGTCCGAGGTCATCCTTCACGGCAACCGCACTGAGGAGGCAAAAGGGGTCGGGTGATTAGGAGGATCCTCTACCCGCTCGCGCGAAGACGAGCGGATAGAGGACCCAGAGTACAACTCTACGTCGGGGTATCTAGCGCCCTCCTCCACACTCGACACATCGGGAGAGGAGAAGGACCTAGACACCGCCCCGAAGGGGAAGGCGGAGACGTGGAAGTTGAGCGGGCGGCAGGAAAGAAGACGAAGTGTCCGTCACCAAAGGAGTCGCGGGAGAGCTTTCCGACGACTCCTTTGCAGGCCTTCGCTTCTTCCTGCCCTCATACAATGTCCACTGCGCCTCCGACCAGTTCATACAAACATCACAGGGCTCGGCCCGGGTGCATTCGCGCCCCCGGCACCGAGCACACAAAACATGAGGGTCTATCTCGGGGAAAGATCTGAATTTCCCACATTTGCGCCCTTCGGTACCCGGGCAAAGTCTCCTTGGTGTAGCGAGGCGCGGAGATTCCATCATTAATGAATTCAGCGTAATTAATATGAAAAGAGAGAATACTGTACTTACAATCTTTCATACACAATTACAAACAAACAAGAAAGCAAACGACAGAGCAGCGGGCAGAGAGCGAACACACACGTCCATCCACTGTGAGGCCGAAAGCAAAAGTGATTTGTTTACCTCCCAGTCGCGCTGCGCGCGCCTGTCGGACAAGCAGTTAACTACCGAACCCCTTGTTCGAAAGCTTACGACCTATCCAGCTGCCGCTGCCGCTAGTATCTTCCTATTGTAAAAGGACCGAAGGTTTGTATGCCGTGTCGGAACAATGCTCACGCCTGATTGTAACTCCGCGGCTCGGCTGAAGCTACTGATCTGGCAGACGTATCCCATCTGGGAGAATCCTCTCGTCTGCAATGCGTTTCTCGCTTGTCTGACTCTCTCTTAGAGGACGCTTCTCGTCTGTAGGACGCCTCGCGCTTAGCTGTTGCTACGCGCTTGTCTGGCGGATCCATATCTTCCCACGAGTCTCTATCTGAGATCTCAAAAGACTCACGTTTCGCAAGGAGCCTCATCTCCTGGTGGGAGAAGGAAGACGAGTCTTCTTGACCGGCAGTCCTGACGTCTTTCTTACGAGGAGGATCCTTCGAAAGGACTCCTACTAGGGCGGAAAGCTGTTCCTGTACCGCCAAAATGATCCTTTTGGACGCTTCTCCTGCGTCTTCTTGAAACGGGGGGAGAGGTAGACCTCGAAGGCGTGTTGCCCCCATCATGGAACGGCGAAACCCTCTTCGCCTTCTTGATAGAAGGAGGTTCTTCTTCCGAAAAGCGTTCCGGGCTTGAATCCAAACCAGGATCTCTCCAGTGCCTTTTCAGGGGCCTGGACAAGTCCGAATCCTTCCACCCTCGTTTAGGAGAGGGAGAAGCGGACGAAGAGAAGCACTCTCTGAGGACGCTTTTTCGATAGCGGTCCTGAGCAGGCTGTCTATGCACAGCACCTGCTGAAGGGACGCCTGACCGGGGGGAATTCTCCACAACCTCCGTACGGCTTTCGACTTTCCTTCTCCTCTGGGCTTGGGAGCTTGGAAGAGGTCTAGGCCTGGGAGCGTCGCAGAGACGGTCAGACGCCCCCTCCACAACACTGGGGACACTCACTTCACTAAAGTCACTTTCACCATCCTTACCTTTTATGGTAGCCCTTTCGGCTTTCATCCTGAGAATCGTAGCCTTCAGTTCAGCAATTTCCGAAGCTGAATCTGAATGTACAGTCAGTGAGGGTCCTGATAGAGAATCATAATTAAGAGAAGAGTTAGAATTGTCTAAAGGCTCAATAGGCCTTGTACAACTACCCGCCATCTTAGATGCAGCCCTTCTGACTCTATCCCTTTCTAACTTCTTCAAGTAAGAAGTAGACGTCCAATTCCCCCATGAAGTTAGAGTCTTCCATTCCTCAACATTCAACCTTTCACACTCATGACAGGTGTTAGAAATAGAACAATCAAAACCCCTACATTTGCGACATACAGTGTGAGGATCAACCGAAGCTTTCGGTATCCTCACCTTGCAGCCTACATTCACACACATTCTCACACAAACACTTGAATCAGACATTCTGAAGAAAAAAATCAAAAAGCAAGTCCAAATCCAGTCCACAGTAGCGAATGCCAAAACAACGATCCAGGTACTTCACCAAAAGTCCACAAAAAGATGATCAATTGCTTAGAAAAGCGAATTCCAGTCAAGAGGTGGCAGCAACGATGTTGATACCACCGGCGACAGAAAATATATGAGTAGAAAACGGGATTGGTTCCTAGTCCTGCCACCCAGGGCAGGCCGGTAGATCACCTGACCTACTGTAGCGAGTGGCGCGAAATTTGAATTTCTGTCGGGGACGACGGAGTCTTAGCTATGTATATATCTGACAGGTAAGTTGATTGTATGAAATTGAAAGCTTTTTGGTGAGATTTCCACTGCCGTAGTCACACTTTTCACTACCCTCTGTTTAAATCTTAAAATTTAGCCTTAATTTTTAACTTTGGAGAAAATACTTACTTCGAAAGGAGAGTAGAGGTCTTTAGCTCTGTTTCTCACCAACAACAAGTCGCGACTGATGCCCATCTCCGGTGTCAGGATGCGTTATAATGTACTTTTTCGGAGGGTGGCACGCATTGATCGTACGTGGCCTGCTGCAGGCCATGCGGTGTTTTACCTAGTTAAAGTACAACAGGCTAGCCTAATACCTGGGTAACCCCTAAAGGCCTACTAGGCTAGGTATACCTACTACGTAAGCTATTACAGAATAAGATAAACCCATAAACTAATCCTAACAGACATTGTTTCGTCTATTACAAAAAATACTATTAACCTAGCGAAACTTTATAGTAATACATAGCCTATCTTTGAACTGACAGGACGACCCGGTACTTCCAGGATCAGACTAGGTACTAGGCTAGGTAGATTTCAGGACATACTAGGTATCTTCATAGGCACGGCTACTAACCTTATCACTGACCAGCTCCGTGGACTGGACTCATTTCAGTTTTATGTCATCTTGTTAGAATTCCAAGAGTCTAGCCGAAATAACATCCAAAATTAATATTTGTTTTCCTAATGTAGGACAAATTTGCCAGGCTAAATACCTAGCTATTACAACCTTTCCTACAACACAATATACTAACTTATGAGTTATGAAAATGACAGGACTCAGGAGGTACGCGATTGTAGTAGTACTCGTCCTGTATTACAGGGGTGATTATGTACCGGCTCATCATTTTACTAACGCCTTCATTTGACCAAGCTGCGTATACACGTGTGTATTTGAGAGGGTTTTGTACGTGCGTTGTATAAATGTGAAATTAGATTTTTAAAGAAATTTAGACTAGGCAGGTGATTAGAGTTAAAAGCATGTTAGTAACGGGCAGTTACGTAGATTCTATCAGTGATTTTTTTATCATTGTCAATATGTTTTCCTGTAAGTGATAAGACAATGTAATAAATGAGTTCATTGCAACGCAATATTGTGTTATTAAATCAATTTGCAGAAAATTATTATTTTCGCTTTTGAAGGTATCTTGAAGCTACAAAACAACTCCTTTGTGCAATAAAGTCTATAATGAGTACATAAGTTAGGCTGTGGAGTCAAAGAAAGCAGAACTGGGTACTGATTGATTTATTACGTTGTTTAAGATTAAGCTGGCCTTTAGCCAGCACGGACTCTTGCTCACAGAACAGCCCGTAGTAAATGATTTATTATGTTGTTTGAGATTAAGCTGGCCTTATGCCAGCACGGGCTGTTGCTCAAAGAGCAGCCCGTATCACCTGGGCAAAAGGTATACATAGCAACGTGCGGACGAAAACGTGGTGCCCGACCCAAGTTCAAGAGCCCGTGCTGGCATCAGGCCAGCTAAATCTAAAACAACAACCGCGGCCGACACGCTGAGTGAGAGCAATTTGTGCTTGTTAACAGTCAATCAAACAACAATAACAAGATATATAATGTAGTACATACAGTGATAGAATTTATATTGGCGAAAAGGCCAGGAAATTCTACATACAAATATATACATGTGATTCTTGTTGCGTTCATAGATCGTTATTAATGGGTGAAGAATACGTCTTTATATGGCAAGCAAACGGGGTACTACCCTGTTCAGTGTAAATGGACAAAGAAGCCTATCGACAACTAGGGAACGACATTTATGGTCAATCACCTGTATGAATTGCCTTCAGCAGGCTAAACAGATAATCAATACATATTCAAGAAACATCTAGGAAAGGAAGAGCCTGCTTTTGCTCTTTATTGCTCTCTACTGATACACTGAACATAACATTAAAGTGGTAGAATGACAATGAAGTTGTTAGTCTGAACTCCGGCACAGTCAAAACAAAAATCATAAATATGTATCCAGAGTTCCCAACATTTCATTAACCATTTGAATCTTTATAGAAAACCGAATGACTTCTGAAAACCACTGCAAAATTTTTAAGTAATTTATATTTTTCGTTATGGAAGAGTGATATGGTAGTGATATGGTAGTTACATTTGACAATGTCTTCGAAGGTTGTGTGACAGAGAGAGAGAGGGAGAGAGAGTGAGTGAGAGCGTCGTTGTTTGTAGTTGTCGGGAATAATTGAGAGAGTGAATATTTTCGTGTTTGATGTGTCGTGTTCATGTTTGGATTAGCTGTGTAAGGGAGATAATAACCTTGGGACGATCATTTTGGGTTATCTGCTGGCGCGGTTGCTGAGTCAGTCAATATGTGATCAGTCTGTGATATAGTCAGTATTTGGCAGTTTTTGGGACAATCAGTTTGGTCAGAGGTAGTGAGTTGCTGTTATGTGTTTATTATTATTATTATTATTGTTTTGATGTTGTATAATTGAGTTTGTTGTGCTTGTGTCAGTCTGAAGGTTGTTGAGCTTGTGAGGTTTTGTAGTGCTGTTGGTTTGTTGTGTTTTGAGTTGTTGTGAACTGTTGGTGTTGATTGGTGTTTGTTTGTGTTTTTAACTTGTGTTATGAGTTGATGTGTGTTCTCGGTGTTGGTTGGTGTTTGTTTGTGTTGGAGTTGTGGGTGTTTGTTTGTGTGGCCAACAGTGCATCATGAGGTGCACTGACGGTAGTACCCTTCTACGGGGAGCGAAGGCGAGCTGTCACTGCTGTTTAACTTTCAGGAAAGGTCATTAACTACCGACGGCAGGGGGTGGCCCCGCTCACTCGTTGGTCTGCACTTCACTTTGCCTTTCAGCCCAGGTAGGCTACATATCATAACAACGGATGGCTGGGGTGGGACGTAAAGAACTTCAGGTTTGTATGTTAGGAAAAATACAAATTACTTTTTAAATTTGCTATTTGTTCCAACACAAATACAAACCTTCTTTGATACATAGGAGACTTACCCATTGGTGGGGGGAGTCTGAGCAAATTTTTTAACAGACTGGTTGCTTTTGACCACCTGGGAATACCTTCCTGGTCTGGAAGAGCTGATAAAGGAATCCATCACTTCTAGCTTGTTGGACATATGGGATGTTGCAACTGCTAGACTTCAGGGCTTAAAGTAATGAGTTTGCATCATTACTTTTGAAGAGGGCTTGGAGGAAGCTGTTAGCGTCAGAGACTATAAAATTTGCTAATAAGACCAACGGGTTTGATTCATTGTCTATCCCTCTCTCACCTCATCTAGAGAGAGGGAGGAAGGTGGGGGAATATGCATCCAATCCATCTACAAAAAAAAAGAAGGAAAGCTGCCTCCATCATGCAGTCACAAGTAAAACTCATACATCCAACATGTGACAGCTCGCTACTTGCCTCTCTGCCCAAGAGAGAGAAAGGTAAAAGAAAAATGGGAGGAGGCCAAGACACCAGCACATATTCTCTCTTGCTTGCAATAAGACCATTTGCACAATGGTCTTATTTGTATTCTGGTAAAAGACTGTCTTTGTAATTAGAAGACCTCTTGTTCCCAAGTTCCTGGCTGTTGGGTGTTTATAAACTTCACAGCTGTAACGGAATCGTCTTTCACCTCCTCTTGGATTGCATTATAATCAGCACAGCCTATTTTAGTTTGGATTTGGCAAAACAACCACTGCAAAATAAATTAAGATGAAAAGTGCCACAGATTAACAAACTTTTTGGAACATTTCCAACAAAGCTTCAAGGAATGGTCGTGACATAATCAGTAGGCGGGGCTCAGCTGTAAAGCTACCTGGGCTCTGCTGTAGTAATTTGGTAATTCAAAACAATTGTGTAGTGATAAAGGTTATATATATATATATATATATATATATATATATATATATATATATATATATATATATATATATATATATAGGCATAAGTGGCATAGAAGTAGAACAGCCACTCGGAGACTCTGACAGAAATGATTGTTTACCACCTCTGGTGTACCAACCCTCCCGTACAGTTCCTCTTCGTAGAGGAGCTTCACCTATGTTTTTATAATACCGTGCCACGAAGAAATTACACAAGCAGGCTCTTCATTAAACAGGGAAGGTGGTAGTTTAAAAATACGGCCCTAAGTCTCTTGAAGGCTGCATTCTCATTGGGGCTCGAAGAGGTGATCTTGGTTAGTGACAAAACCCTAAGAACGATCTATGAGACTGACTTGAATGTTGCCATGGCAGTCAATTCCAGTGCCATTACCTCTGCCTGTGAGAGGGAGACTTCCTCCACATGGAGATGCTCTAGTTATAGACTGGGACACAAATGAGCCGGGCCTGGGTCAACCTGCTTGGTCAGTATAATGGGCTTCCAAGAGAACTCTTGGAGAGCTAGAGGTGGGGGTAAGTATCTTGCGTGAATGGCTGGACCAGAAAGAATTCTCTTTCCCAAGATCAAGAGAATTCACCTGGACCAAAACCTTACCAGCAAGCCTAGACTAAAAAAACTCTGTAACTTGGGGTTGTCCATGTCCTGAGACATTAGATCCTCAAGTCCCTCAGGGACCCGGTCCTCCTGAGTCGCTCCTTCTGCAGGAGAGGACACTCACCAGAGCTTTGACGATCTGTTCATCATTTGGGCGTATGTTCTGTCCTGTCTAGAACCAAGACAGGAAAGTAGGCCTGAGTGTATGGGCCGGGATGGGAGCAAGCACCGTCCCAGTCCCAAGCCTGGGACCTTTCCAGCTTCCAGAAAAAAACTTCAAGGAGGAGGAGACGAGAAAGGGATCATGAATATACCATTACCCAGGCTGTCAAAGATCAAAGCCCCAGGATAGGTTGTTTTGATCACACGCATGACATGGTATGATACAGTGAGTGAGGGTCAACCTCAATAAGGAGAGAAACCAAACACAAAACCTGTCTCCTGCAGTTTTCTCTCCAGATAAAGTTAAAGTGATTGAAGGGTTTGTATACACATATAAAACAAAGAACTATCACACAAAATTATTTTGTACAGAAAACATAAAGCAAAAAGCAAACAGTAGTCAGGCAGAGAAGCAAAGAGATATCTTGATACGACGGTGGCTGAAAGGAAAGTGGAGTGTTGACAGACGAGTGGGCAGGACTTGCCCCACTACAGCCGATAGTTAACGACCTTGTCTGAAAGTTAAACAGCCGTTATAACTCGTGCTCAGGAGCTAAATTCTATGTAAAGAATGCAGATTTATATTTGTTTATGAAGAAATATTGAATGCTAAAACTCCATGCAAATCTATCAACCTACACTTAAAACACAGGGAATCAAGTAAAGTCAACTGGAAATTAGTGAACTATTCTAATAAACAGAAGATCAGATGTCATTGTCTTAACCCCCCAACCCCCCACCCCTTTTTTCCGGAGCATGGAGGTCTTGGTAGTTTTGTTTTTAGCCATGGCTTGAACTTCGGTGAGATTCTATCTGTCAAGTTTATATCTTATGAAGTTTTTGAAGCCTTTACCTTTTTCTGCTTCCGATTTTGTCGCCCAGTTCGTGGATGTAACGTGGAATCGTTTCATCTGCAGTACCCCATAAAGACTCCTGGAAAAAAAAATGCATTGGACAGGTGGTATAATAATGGTGAGCAGCCACATCCGACCCTAAAAATACAGTATCGGCATGATGTTAACAAGGTCAGATAATTTTTATGGTTTCCAATTCATGGCAGTTTTCATAATGTGTTCAATTGCTCTGCGGTTGTTTCCTAGTTGAGAGGTTTATGCAGCTGCTGATGAGGCTCAAACACAAACTGAATAAGTTTTAAGTTTTTCTTTATGATAGAGGCTTAAGGTTGTTAACGTGTCCTTAAACTTGTTGTTAATGATAACATCTTTTTATATGTCAAATTCCTGAATGCCATCAGCGCTGGACGAGGTTTTCTTGCTAAAATGATCTTCAGTTACCCACTTCTTTATTGACTTCTTTAACTCCTATCTTGTCCTGCAAGTATCTTTTGGCATACTACTCTAAAGGAGGCGTGCAGAGCAGAAAACTGGCACCAGGGCAGCATGTCTGAATTGCCCTGGTTATCTTAGATTAGCTATTTAGATTTTGTTTTTAGTTCTAGCTCATTTCACTCGATTTCCTTCTAATGTTGCAATGAATGATAAAAGTGCTGTCCAATCTGATAATCATCATATTTATTCAGTTAGTCATTCAAGATATCTTTTCAGTCTTTTCTGTAAAAGAAAACTATTGAGATGGCTATTTGCCTGTCCGTTCGCACTTTTTCTGTCCGTCCTCAGATCTTAAAAACTACTGAGGTTAGAGGGCTGCAAATTGGCCTGTTGATCATCCACCCTTCAATCATTAAACTTACCAAATTGCAGCCCTCTAGCTTCAGTAGTTTTTATTTTATTCAAGGTTAAATTTAGCTACGATTGTGCGTCTGTTACTGCTATGCCAACAACACAAGCCACCTACGGGCCTCGGCTGAAAGTTTCATGGGCCGCGGCTGAGTTTCATAGGCCGTGGCTGAGAGTTTCACACAGCATTATACACTGTACTTACAGAAAACTCGATTTTACAGAAGAAACTTCAGTGCATTTTTTTGTAACAGTAGATTATTGTAATTTAACCCTTAATATTTCTGTTGAGTTCATTTCCTTGTACAATCTCTCTCTTAAATGTGTTTTACTGCCTATTTAGGACGCTGTCGCCAACTGCGATAATCGTAAATTATAATAGAATTAAATTGTTATTTATCATTTTTTTTTTTTGCATAATCTTTCCGGCATTTGTACACTGGCCTACCAGTATCATACTGATAAGCCTATAGTATTACACCAGCGCGTCTTCAGCCCACTCCAGTAAGTCCCAAGTACAGATGAATCTCAACTATTTGCAGACCCCTTCTCCACAATTAACTTTCATGGTCAAGCCATTTGTTCTTTCCACAGAGTAGGGATACAGGCAGCGTCTGTAGCTGCAAAACTTCTGATTTTTAATTTCATTTCTGGAAAAATTCACTAAAAACAAGAAAACCTGGCAATAAGCTCCCCTTCCCCCAAATAAAAAGAGCACTTACTCCTTAGAAATTTGCAAGGCAAGGATCCTCCGCTCCCCTAGCACAAGATAGCTCTCGCATAAGAAAAACAAGCAAGCATGAACTTTCTGTTCAGAGCTATCCCTTAGGGTAGGCCAATACTGCCATCACTATCTGGCCATGGGTAACCCCGCCGAGTTTTTTTTTTTTTTTCGCGACAACAGCCTTCCACCTACCAAGCTAAAAGTTAAATAGTTCATTACATTATTTCATTACTGCTTGCTTTACTGTTCTTTTGTATGTGTATTATTGTGTTTGCTTACTATTTTATATGTACAGTTAGTGATATGACGTGAGTTCTAAATTTCTGGATAAGTCTTAATTATGTATTTGCAAAACCCCTATCTTGGTTATCTGCTAGTTTGCTGCCATGCGGCCTGCTGTTGGTTCCTAGGCAACACATCACCTTTTTCGACTGATTTCATTGCACGTGCAGAGATGCTGCTTTTTGTGAATTGCCTGATAGCTTTGCTTGATGTTTGCATCATTCTCAGCTAATTTTCCGTGATCTATGTATATTTTGTACATTGTTATGATATATATATATATGTATATATATATATATATATATATATATAGAATATAATATATATATATATATATATATTGTCTAAATACTAGTACTGTAACATGTATAACACCTTTATTTCCTTTTTCGACTAACATCCAGTTTTTGAATCTGTTAATGGCCCATCAAGGGTCAAAGTGTAATCATCAACTCAAAATCTTGACACTGAATAGCGTGTGAGCAGCTACGCATGATTTACCAGACACATTCTAAAACTGTTCTACCTCAAACGTTAAGCTTTTGATTTCAACCACAAAAAGTGAAAACAATCATTTTCCTCTTACCTGTTATTGTTTTCAAGATGCATAAGCAATTGTCAACACCTTTGCGACCAAGAACCAGCCTTTTCATTTCATGTGACTTCGTATGATTGAGACTTTAAATTGGAGGGAGATTTTTTCTTCATGAATTTCCTAACAACTTTGATCAGGTTGTTTGAAGTACTTCATTTCCACAACATTTAACATCAGTCTGCTCCATTAGTATCTACTGGACTGACAAGTGAACAGAATATTAATTTAATTAAACAAAAAACTGTTTATAATTTAGTTTAATCGAAGTTGTCTTCTGTTTTCGAAAATTTTTCATAAAGAGAACTTAATAAAAACAGGAAAACAAACTTGGCGAGGAATCGACGGTCTTTACAATGGGAAATATTAAGGCGAATAATTTTTTTTATTTGGGTACTGTTTCATATTATTTTAACATAACTCAGTTTTATTTATCATTTTTTACACTTTCATCTCCATCTAACACAGAGACGCAAGTCGTTTTATGAAGTGATGATAATAATAATCGCCTTCATATTTTTACAATTCTCCATTAGATACACTGTAACATAACTCACTATAACTGACCAAGCTTTCGCAGTGATGTTTACTTTATTATAGACTCATGCAGAGACGCTTCACATTGCACACATCAGTGTCGTTTTCAGTTCGATCTTCAGCATAGTGATGACTGTCAAGCATCTCGACATCGCATATATCAGCCAACCCTACAGAATTACACCACTCATAATAAAGCTTAGGCCCCGTCCACTCGGCCGAGCTTTGCTCGACGAACTTTGTTCGATGTGACGTCAGAAGCGGAGAAACTGCGGTAAAGTTCTGACTTTTCCCGCTGTTTCTCCGCTTCTGACGTCACATCGGACAAAGTTCGTCGACCAAAGCTCGACCGTGTGGATGGGGCCTTAGGCGCTTGTTACCTTTATTCGGGATTTAAAGCCAGCGGTTTTTTATTAAAGCTCTTGAACGAGAAGACAAGGTGCTTAAATTTTCTATTCAAAATGACTTCATCTCTTCTAACATAGATATGATCTGGTATAAGAGGAATGTAATCCTTGTTCAGCAGCACATAACCATTTTTCTCCATGAAATCTATGAAACTCTGGTCTACGCTGCTTTCGACTATTTCCACAGCAATGACCCTTATTTTGATTTTCGAAAACGGGACAGTTCTCAGCACATCTTTCTCGCGTCCTTGGATATCGAGTGACAGAAAGTCTACCGTGGAGACGTTGAGTGCCAGTAGCAAGGTTTCGAGTGGAACCAGGTGATACGGAGTAAGTTTCCTCAGACAATAAAGCGAGTGTAGAATTTTCTGACAAGACATCGACATTCAGCTCGTGCGCGCTTCCGCGGGTATACCAAGGAATGCCCCCACTTTCCCTCCCTTCCCTTATCGTTCGAGTGACATGGACCACCTCCTTTGGAAAAATATCATGAGAGAGACATGTATTGGAGAGCCATGATTTCCTTTGCTTGTTCTTCAAGTGAAAAAAGTTAGTCTCATCCGGTTCGATTAGCAGTCCAGTCCATCCGTGAGTCTGTTCTAGCCAGAGAGTGTTGGACAGGAACTCTCCATCCAGGGCGCCTGCCTCCACGAAGAATCCAGGAGGCTCGTTTGTAAAAAGTGTTTCCAAGTAAGTGTGTATGACATTCCAAGAGTCTCCCTTCGAATATTCGTGGTACCGTAAATCTTGCGGTTTTGTAAAGTTGTACGGCAACAACGAAGGGGGAACGAGGAAATATTTCTCCACGACAGCAATCAGTCTGCGATCGTCACTGTGCAGGGGTCCTCGCATCCGTTGCAGAATATCTGCCGTGACATTTTCTCTCTCTGCCAAAACCTGGAAATGCAGGCAATTTACCAGATGGGACCCTTTGCATCTTATAACTACAAGGAACTCCAGTTAACATAAGGTAGGCATTTCTCTTGAATTAAATTAAAAAGAAATTTAGACATGCTTATAAAAATGCCAACTGAATATAAACAGATCAATACACAGGCAAATGCTCGCAGATAATAAGGAATGGTTATGGAAACTATGGAAAAATTAAGGTAAACCCCCCCAAAAAAAGCTGCCATAGATATGATCAAATGCTCCTTGCATTTACTGATTAGATATGAATAATTTGACGCTCCTATAATTACCTGATGAGAGTTTAATCTTATGGTAATCTTTTCCAGTTAAAAGGGAAAATATAATGACCTACAAAAAAGAAACCATCAATTGAATTTGAATCAAATGTTCAAAACTTATATGAATGTATAAAATTTTTGTAAAACCAATCACCCATTTCTCATGTAAAAAAGAAAAATAAATTACATCGGAATGAAGCGCTCTTCCTGCAAATCTCTCTTGACTGAGATACTTTGAAATAGATTTTACTAAGTGTTTTGAATGACTCTACTGGAGAGAGAGAAAGATAGAAACTCCCTTTTTTGCATTGTTGGAAGAGACGCGTGAAAGGTATCAGTTAGCAGAACTTGCAAAATCTGAGCGGACTGCTTCAAGCTAGAACGGGTCAATAATTATACCCTGATGAATAGCAACAGTGCTTTAACCGTTGGATACATAGACTGATTAAAATTCTATTCATAAGAGGATGAAGGAAGTATGCTATGTCATAAAACAGTTGAGTTCATTCTTTCACAATTACCCTTCCATATATCACACAAAAGTCCTTCAACGCTGAAGTACTCTGAACCTACCATTGTGCAAGTGTACACGACGAAACCGCCAGAGATAACTGCCACTGCTGATAGCCCATAACTTCGTAAGAATTGTGTTGCATCCCTGAAAGCGTTAAGAAAGCTATAGACTTGGACATCCAAATTTGTTTTGTTTATCATTCTGCATGTGTTAACTTGTGCATTGTATAGCCACCACCGTTGTAAAATGCCATTCTAAGCCGAGATTGCTATGATAAATTTGGAACATGACGTGCGAGAGATACCTGAAAGGCAGAGCGAGAATCATATAAAATACCTCCATAGCTGTTGCTAAGGAAGCGAAAATTCTATTATTACCCCACCACTCCATAGGTATATAAGGACGTGGATGACATTGGTCTTCTGTAAAGGTGCTCATTTGGCATTTGGGGCTATTTCTTCCCATCATCGGACCCAAATTCTTCCAAAAGCCCTCCTCTTTGCCTAGGAGCCCGCCTGCACTGTAGTACTACCCAAAACCAATGTCGCCCCAAACTACCGGAACTTCATAGTGCAGCAGGAAGCCAGTAGTATCCCCTACCACCACCAAATTAGCAGTACACAGTCAAATGGCTGACCTGATATGTGGCTGCCACTGGCCCAGAAATAGAGGCTCAACTGTTATCTATGCAACATTTTTTGTCCTGGGTTTACAACACTAGACTATGCACTTCTCTTGGGATCCACAAGTAAATGACCCCAGAAGGAAAGCAGTGTCATCTGTGCTGTGCACCTTACGTAGTTGCACTTTAGGCATTACAAAGGATGTTTGCAGTGTCCGTTTGGTCCATCCTCGTTCATTTCTTCTACCTAATAACCGAGCAGTTCAACACCTCTGTTACCTCTTAGTAATTGTAACACTTGCTCCCAGTTCTAGCTTTGAATCCTTTTAATTGTTTACCTTTATTTTCTTCATGTCTTGATGCCGCTTTCCAACCACTCTAACTATACCTCTTTTCTGTGTTAAGCACTGAATGGCCAAAAGTGCCCCTGGCCTTGGTTTGACAGTCTAAATTTCATAAACAACATCAAATGCACGTAATTGATATTTTCGAAAGCAATAGTCACCATGGAGAGATATAAAGCCTGTGTTTTTCTTTTAGTGATGGATGTGAGGTTTCTTTCAAAATCCTTAGGTTTTTCGCATCTAACAGTCTCCTCGCTTGTAAGTATCAAAGTTATTATTGAGAATCTCACTTATAAATTATTTAAATTATACAGTAACCGAGTTTTCGGTGAATTCTGAATTCGATGAGAATTGGTTTTGGAGAGGCAAAAATCAGTCGATCACGCTGCATAGCTTTAAAGAATCACGCTATGATCGAATCCTACCAGAGAATGCGAAGCTTCCTTTTGTTGGAGAAACTTTGATGTATTCTGGGGAACATGTCTTGTCGTCGGAAGAGGTCTCAGGTTATTCAAGTTCTTAACTAAGGAAAAGCCGTTGTAAAATGGACTTGACCCTTGTTCGTGTTGACGTGTCCTTGCGAGAAATGTTTCCCTAAGGATAGCGTTTGTCTTTCCTCATAGCGCTTCCTTTAGAAGGAAGACCGCAAGAATTTGGAATGTTCGCAAATTCCACTTCTTAAACACCATTATTTGCCATTGCCCACATATTGCGAGGAATATGTAGTACTTTCATTTCTTGAATTCAAGCCAACAAAGTAGTGCGGATTCAATTCAAACTTCGATGAATTATTCGGGGAAGGACATGGGATTAGCAACCTCACCCTAAATATCAGTGCTTTGAAATGCTTGTTAAAGATGTCAAGAATCTCGTGCTTTGTCATACCTTTCGTAAGCTATGAACAGGATCACCAATCTTGACATTCGTTGGATACCTTTGGTTCGGTTGACATATAATATCTAGGCTAAAGATATAGGTCTTCTGTCCACCATCACTCTGACATGTCCATTTACAAAAAGAGGATTTTACCAATTATTTTAACGGTGATGTTAGTACATAAATTATTCGATTAGTTATGGGCATTTTTGTTTCTATTCGATCTTATTCTATTTTCTGTATAAAGTCGCCTTAAGTTTAGTTCATGTTACTTTTGGATATTTTTTTGCGTAGCAAGTAGCTGTTAAGAAATCGTTTAAATCTCTACATCTTTAAAGCATGCATTGTTATGATTAATACATAAAGTCACATGATCTTCATATTCCTTGAAATTCACCAGTAGAATAAACTTGTCATGGTTTCCAAGTAGTTTAATTATTATCGTTTCTATAGAACTCTGTTGATTCCAGGCTCCACAATGTAAGGCCTTAGATAGGTGCCACTTTTTGACATTCAAGTTGAATTTTCACTACAAGGCAAACCTGCTTCTTTATTTTTTCATCAATATACAGATTTACTTCTATTTGTCTAAACAATGAGGAAAAACAAGAATCTAGTAGGGGCAAACGATTTTTCTATATTTTTGTTTATTGGCATCTCATCATCAAGCGGCGTTGTTCCTTTACCCATTCTGTAGAGCATTTTACGCCCTTTCTTTTGATGTATATATGTCGGGAATCCGTTCCCCCTATGTAATATTATTCATGTATTTTCGTCTGTGAAGAAACACATTCACAACTGGTGACCTCCCGGAGTCGTGACACAGCGATTTAGGTCCAGCCTTTAACGGACTAATTACGGACGCTCACCTTCAGAGAACCTTTAGCGGACTCAATACGGCGCCACAGTTTAGGTCTCTGAAAACTATATTTCAAGGACGACACCAACGCCATTAACGGACCCATCACGGCACAGCTTCCCAGCGTGTTTGGCGTTTTTCGAGAACGGGTAGCTGGGTGCTGGTCAGCCAACAAAATCAAGCGGCGGTCCAGAAAAGTCCATCCGACGTCGCGGCCTCCTCAGTTCTTCCCCAGGCGCCATTACCGCACCTGCGAGTCCCCAGGCAACCTCCCGACGCCGCTGCTACACCCAGGGTCCTGCTCACCCCCCGACGCTGCCGTCGCTCTGCCTGCATTACGTCGCTGCCACACCTGAACCTCCAACTCGCCCTTCTGCCGCTGTCGCATGTAGTCCTCCTCGGCCCACCGACACCGCTGCCGCACCTGTGGGCCTCCTCTGCCTGCCGACGCCGCTACCTGTGGGCTTCCTCGACCATGCCTGACGTCCCTGCCTCATCCTGTGGTTCAGTGCTGCCCGCCGGACGCCGCTGCCGCACTGGGGACTTCTTCAGCCCAATCTACGCCTCCGCCGTACCCGGGAGTCTTCACGGCCCGTCCCACGCCGCCACCGCACACAATGCAGCTCCCTCCGCAGTCTTGGTTGCCGCCCGCAGTCGACAGTAGAAGTCCCCAGGCTACCGCCAGGGGAGGCCTCCTGTCAGCCAGCACCGCTGAAGGACTCGACATTCAATGACGCCCAACAAGTGTCACAAGGACACGGTGTCGCCTCCTGCCTCCAAGATATTTTTCATCCAATAATTATTCCATAATCTTTGTCTGTGGCAGGGGAGTATTTGTACGGGCAACGCTTTTTCTATATTTTTATTGCATCTCATCATCAAGCGGCGTTGTTCCTTTACCCATTCTGTAGAGCATTTTACGCTCTTTCTTTTGATGTATATATGTCGGGAATCCGTTCCCTCTATGTAATATTATTCATGTATTTTCGTCTGTGAAGAAACACATTCACTGCGGGAGCCCTGTCCCTTTTGTTTGTTTGTTCGTGCGTGCTTGACAGACACTACCCTTCCATCTGCACCCGTCTATGTCAACGCAGCTCGTCTGAATAAATTAACTACGGGCTGCTCTTGAGCAAGAGCCCGTGCTGGCATAAAGCCAGCTTAATCTTAAACAACAACGAATAAATTATCAGTACCCAGCTACCTGTCTTAAGGTGGGTACAGACGATCATTATTACTGTCAGTAAAAATACTGACAATATTCTATTGGTGTGAAGTACTGTCAGTACACCGAACACACTTTCATTATTGAATATTGATTGAGCCGTCAGTAATTCAGTGTACCAGCGTCGAATGGTTGTACCCTTCGCTTTTAAGTGACATGAGAAAGAAGAGAAAAGCATGCATTGCAATTATTATGGCTCTTTGGCTAAAGAAAAGACGCAAACGTAGAAAGTGGGTCAAAGACTGGATTGGTAAGCGTAATATTTTCACGCATTTAAACCTTTTGAATGAAATTAAGACAACCGACATGAAAGTTATTTCCGGATGGATGAAAAAGACCTACAATAAACTTTTGGAGATGGTAAGGCCCATAACTAAAAAAAGGACACTGTTATGAGGGAGAGCATCTCTGCAAATGAAAGACTGTCCATTACTATCTGCTATTTAGCAACAGGAGAATCATTTCCCCGGCTGCGTTATTCCGGCGTAATGGGAAAATCTACAATCAGTGGAATAGTGCAGGAAACCTGTGAAGCCACCATTACTTCGCTCAAGGATTACATCAAGGTAACTATAAATAGGGTTATAATTTTAGCTTATGGTAATAATTTTTTTATTTGACAAAGATGTCTTACATTACATTAATTATCAATATATTCTTGTGGTTGAAACTCATGGCAGTAGTGAGTCAAAGGTTCCATTTGTGTTATGGAATAGTTCATTGAGTCACCATCATCGTGACTAGTGCTAGTGCTTGCTGCTGACATAGGACGAGATGCTGGCATTCATTTATCTTCACTGAATTTCTGGTCAGCGCCCCCATTTCTGCTTCAAATAAGATGTCATTAATATATTTTCTCAGCCAGTAATTTCTGATCTCGTGGCAGATTCGTTACAATTAAGCCAAACGGTTATGGTACGATTTTCGTCCTTTTTAAGGATACCAGTTCCAATCTTCAATTTCCTAGAATCTCACTACCTTCCAGCCTATTTTTTTGTATTTGTCTTATTATTTTGCACGGTATCATTTATTCTCAGTCTCACAACCGACGATTATGACACCATTTTGAAACCTTTCAATAACGTTATAGATTATTTCATAAATGCATATAAACAAGTGCAGAGAACAAAGCCAAAATTCATGGAACACCTATCGCCAATCACGGAAATAAAGCGACGGGTCCAGAAGTTTCCTGATTCTTTTTCCTGCATTCCTCCTATTTACCACGTACTCCCTTCGCCTGTGATTCGGAAAATTCTCCACACACCTGTGCCATGTAGGCTTGCCAACCCTCCCGGATTCGCTGGAATTCTCCCGTATTTCTGTATATTCTCGTCTCTCGAAATAGCTACAAAACCTCCCGGTATTTATTTTAGAAAATATATTCTAAGTTAAAATGGAATTTCCATTTTATAAGATGTGGTTAGCTTTATTTGGAATTTTTTCTACTTCTCGTTTCATGTAAGTAAAAAGTTGCTTTACCATGTACACACACACACACACACACACACACACACACACACACATATATATATATATATATATATATATATATATATATATATATATATATATATATATATATAATATGCTTAAAAATCACAGTAGATGCACGTGACTTCATGATATAAACGAATACCACAGGAAAAATAATAGGCAGAAATTCTAACCGAGCGCTTTCGTCCTATAATGCAGTGGTTTCCAACCTGTAGGGCGCGCCCCCCTGGTGGGGTTCGAAGGGCTGCTAGGGGGGCCGCAAATGCTTGATGAAGGGGATTATTATATCTGAAAACTGTTAATTATGATGGAATTCAGAATTTCAAAATTCAGAGAAAATATTTCAGACATAAATATGAAATTTAGTTGTCTAAATATATAAAATATTTCCAATTCTATATTAAGGAATTAATTATTACACAATTATAAAAGATAACGCAAGTAACATTTTGCAAATATGAAGATTTTACTGATTACAGTCACCAAGCTTATACAAGAGATCAAAGCAAACAGATATGCAACATCCACTACAAACAACGGTACAAGTTACGCCAAAGTTACAGCCTCCAATACGGGAAATTGCCAGGCTAATGCAAATAACATCCAGAATAATATAAGTAGAATACAAGAAGAGACCAGAATCACGATTATAACAAATTTAGCAATAAAACTGGGGCTGCGCCAAGAAGGATTCTACCCCTCGGTAATAAACAACATATTAGCAGATAACAATTTACCCACAATACACTTCTCTGAAAAAACAGTAAACATGATAGCAAGCACCATGAAAAGGAACAAAAGAGAAGAAAACCGTACAAACAAAGCAGAAGATTTACAAGCAACTCAGGATATACCACAGGATATGCAAGACTGCACACAATATGAAGAAAACACAGCAGAGAGCTCAGAAGACGACTCCTCATCAGATGAAGACTTTATACCCGGGAATGAGCCCAATTCGGACTCGAACTCACCAATCCTTCCCTCAGGACGCATAAGTAATCTACAAGAAACGCAGCATCAATTAACAGAAGAAATACAAGCCTCACTACTAAGCTTCTCGGATTTCTCCAGTTCTCCCATTTTACAAAATCCACAGGGATCAACTTCAGCATCAAAAAATACTACGCCAGTATCCAAGAATACCAGAAAACGGAAAAATGAAAAAAAAGAAGAACACAATTATTAGACCAATGTAACTCAAATGGACTCAACTCTGCGAAGAATTAAAATAATTCAACACAACGTGAAATCTTGGAAAACAAAGAAATTTGAATTATACAATATATATAGAGAAGAAGACCCTGACATAATATTAATCAATGAGCATGGTATGAAACGAAATGAAACTATGAAAATGTTTGGATATAATACATATACGCAAAACTTTGCTGATGAACCCTTTGCAGGAATAGCAACAGCAATCAGAAATAATATTAGACATAAGATAATAGACGATTTCCAAGACGACTTTTTAGCAGTCCAAATTCAAACTAACAAAGGACCAATAGTGATCGCTACAGCTTACAAGCCGCCAAGAAGACATTATTTCCCGCTTCCAGATGTAATGAAGTTAATGAACAGGAGGGAACCTGCCTATCTCATTGCAGATTTAAATGCCAGACACCAACTATTTGGATACAGGCAATCTAATTACACAGGTAAAGAAATTGTCAGATTAATAAATAAAAATATATCATACACTTAGGACCTGATTTTGATACTTTCGTAGCAAATAACAGAAAAGGAAAGCCAGACATAATATTAGGAAATAACAAAATTCACCTCAATATTGCCATTACAAGAGGGCCAGCAACCTCCTCCGATCATATACCAATGGTAATCACATTGTCAACAAATCCAATAATGATTCCATCCTTAGAAATACTAAATATAAAAAGAGCAAGCTGGGAAGGTTTAAAAAATGAAATAGAAGGAAAAATTAGTAGACAACCAACAAAAAATTCAAATGAAATAGAAATAACAAAAGAAATAGCTGACGAAGAACTTGAAGAATGGTATAAAAATATAGAGGAAGCTATAAAAAATCATATACCCATAACTAAATACACAACACTTCCACACCCTATTAGTAGTGATAAGTTAAAATTGATACAATGGCACTACAACAACATCCAAAACACAGTACTTATAACAGGTTGGAACAACACACTGATGAGAAGATATGTATCATTACAAGAACAGTTAGTACAAGAAAACTCAAGATTATATCATCAAAATTGGGAAAACTTAATAAAAAATACACAAATACAGTACAATAACCCAAAACATTTCTGGAACTCCGTTGCAAGACTGATGGAAAGCAAAACTAATACATCGCCATACATAAAGCATAGGAATGAGAAAATATATGATGACCAAGAGAAAGAAGTACTGCACAAGACCTACTGGCAGGAAATATTCCAGATAACGCAGGAGGATAACCAAAATTTCGACATCCAACATGAGACAATAGTCAATGAATTCATTGAACAACATAGACACAGAACGAATCCGCATCATGCAGCCGACATAACAGACTCAATGAAGACTGCCCTCTAACAAGGAAAATAGAATTATGGGAAATCAAAATAATAATTAACAACTTTAAACACAAGGCACCAGGAAGAAGTGGAATTAACAAGGTCATAATTCAAAATTTACCAGATATTGCACTTGAAAAATTGAAATATACAATTGGGCTCTCTCAATGGGATATTTTCCAATTATATTCAAGAATGCAATAATGATTTTGATACCCAAACCAGGAAAAGATACGTGCCAGGTAGAGAATTTTAGACCAATATCACTACTAGAAATACTTGGCAAAATATTTGAAAAAATAATAAACAACAGACTAGTGTTGTTCCTAGAAGGTAATCAGCTACACAATAAAAGTCAATATGGATTTAGAAAAGGAAGAGGAACCCGGATTGCAATAGCAACAATATATGAGAGCATTGCACTGTCACAAAGAAGTAGATACCTATGCAACCTAGTATGTAGAGATATAACAACAGGTCATTTGACAAAGTATGGATACAAGGACTTCAATACAAAATATTACATCTCAACCTTCCAGGCATTTTTGAGAAAATACTATGCAACTTCATCAAAGATCGAACAGCAGCAATCAAGTCACAAAATTACATAGGGAATCCATTCCCGTTACTAAGTGGAGTCCCACAAGGATCTGTACTCAGTCCAACATTATTCATATTATATACATCAGATATGACTCCACCACCAGAGTACTGTACTGATGTCTGCTTTGCAGATGATATAACTCAAATAGTCAGTCATACACCCAGAAAAACGTACTAGGAGAAGGGACCCAAATTTGAAAAGACAAGTAGCACAAAAAACAATGAACCAAATTGAAAGAATAAATCAATTTGAAAAGAAGTGGAAGATAAAGACAAATAAATCCAAATTCCACCTAGTATCGGTATCTGCATACAAACCTGCACAAATATTGTTAGACCAACAACCAGTGAATTTTACTAAAAGTACAAGAATACTAGGAATGCAATTCGGACAAAGGGGAATATCAAGACATGTGAGAGAAAGGCTAAGGATAGCAAGAACACAAAATACAAAGCTGAAAAGGTTTAGGAATATGAACACATCTATCAAAATCCATTTCTACAAAAGCCTAATCAGACCAATAATGGAATATCCACCAATACCCACGTGCTTAGCATCGACTTCCAATATAAGTGCATTACAAAAATTCCAAAATAAGATTCTAAGGTCTGCAGTGAGAAACAATCAAGAAGATGACGATCTGAATATAGAACAAATGCATAAAAAATACAAAGTAGAACCAATTAATCAGAGATTATACAGACTGGCTACCAATATATGGAGTAAACTAGTTCAATACAATAGTGAATTAGTAGAAGAATCTGAAGCAGAAGAGAGAAACCTTGACCCAAACAACACAGACCACAGATGGTGGAGAAGAGTATCTTCATATATTCATCGCAATGAACCTCGACCATTATACTATTAATTAAGAAATGTCTTGTGAAAAAAGTAATTTGTAGAATTTAATATGTAGATATGATGCAAAATCATTATGATAATTAAAATTAAGTTTAGAGTTAGAAAATTGGAACTTTATTAAATATGATTATATCATGTAATAAAATTCAAAATATGTAATCTGTACAATTCACCATGTCATATAATGTATAATCATTATTGTATTATGTTAATATTAGCTAGAAAATTGTACCCTTACCCAAATATAATCGTGAATAAACCACACTTTACCTTACTCTTACTAATACTTAACTTTCTAAAGTATTCCCTACCAAGGTTAGCTAGCTAACTACCCTCACTCTTCTTTCACCCATCTTACCTATCAGCTAAAAAAAAAAAAAAAGCTTATACATACATATATGATTATATATATATATATATATATATATATATATATATATATATATATATATATATATATATATATATAGTATAATATTGTGAATTATTGACATGTGCCGTCTATGCCAGTAAATTACAGTATTTAAGGAAGGAGGGGGGGGGGGCGCAGAGAATGTGCCATTCAATGAAGGTGGGCGAGAATTAGAAAAGGTTGGAAACCACTGCTATAATGAGACATTGTCGAGGCACAAATGAGATACGGTTGAAAAGAACGTTTTAAGGTAAACAAAAAGATCAAGAATACCAGAAGGTTAAAGATTGTCAAAAGGGAAAAATCAGAGATAATCCAGGATTATGGGAGATCACGCGGTCACAAACTAAAAGAAGACTTGACTATAAGAGAGATGGAAGCTTAGCCATACAAAGTCCAAAAACATTTATACAACTGAAAATATTAATTTTGTTTTGTAAAGACCTTCTTTACCATTAATTACGATCATGTATCTCATCTAGCAAAGCAGCAAGAACCACATTTATTTATTTGTATGTAGAATTTCCTGGCCTTTTCTCCGATATATAATTCATCAATGTATGTCCATTATGTTTTTTGCTATTTTTACATTATTAACTGCCAAGAAACAAATTCTCCTCTCTGAGAGCGGGTAGCGAGGGTCGGGGTCGGGCACTGCGTTTCCGTCCACACACTGCTATGTATACCTCGTGCCCAGGTAATAAATCAATTAGTGCTCAGTTCTGTCTCATTCCGACCTCAGGTGACCCGAAGAGTGACGGTGAACAGCGGTTTTGGCTTCGCCATTAACGGTCTCACTATGGCCGCGCTTACCTTCAGAAGCCTTTAACAGAACCATACTGCGACCAAGTTTAGGTTTCTGAAATCTTCCTCGGAAAACCACCCACGCCACTAACGGACTAATCACTAGCCTCCAACACCATACGGTGCTTAATTTGCGTCTTGGTGTGAGAGCCAAAATGCCAGACACTGAACTCGAAAGTCCATCCGAGAACTCACAGATCCTCTGTATCCCCCTCTCACCTTCAAAAACCACGTATCTTAGGCAATAAAACTGACGCCATTTTCACAGCAAAGTACCGTATCATGGTTCCTGCAGGCTGACGTACACTTCTGTGTAGCCAAGGTCATGGACGAAGAAACACAGACGGAAAAAAACAAATAGTAGACCTCCGCAAAAAGCTCATTGAGATATAGTCCATGCCCTTCCCAGAGAGAGCCCAACGTGCCCTGGACCTGATGAACCAGCCCCCGGGGGACGTGTTCCCCAAGGATGCCTGGGACAAACTACAAGGTCTCCTCTGATGCTGCTGGACTGCAACGAAAACAAAAGAAGAAGGGAGATCAGCCTATCGCAAGAAATGTTCCTGCGACGCCTTCCACAGGAGATGAAGGTGCAAATATGGAGGCAGACACACTTCCAATGGACAATTTGGTGAGCATCGCGCATAAACTCCACAAGGCCACCAAGGCCTCCAAACACGCCGCAGTGCCTGTAGCCTGCAGCCTGATAGAAGAGAAGGTCGAAGAGGGGGACACACACACAATATAAAGAAGAAAGGTGCCGCTGCAGCAGCAGAGGATGTGGACGAATCCAGCCTGGTGTCCACTGAAGACTCAGAAAGAACGCCAGCAACTGCAGAGCTCCCTGTGCATTCCCAAATAACTTAGAGCGCAGCCACCCATAACAGCAGTGGCCAGGAACAACAGGGAATCCCAACCAGTTGGATGCTTCATCCACAACCCGATCTTAGGGCGCTGAATGCTGGTAGACACGGGAGCCATGCAGTCAGTCTTTCTGCCGTTGAGGGAGGACCAAGACCTCCCACCCATGGCCGCGGCTGCACTAGTAGCCACAAATGGAAGCCCCATCTGCTGCTACAGAATCCAGACCCACAGAATATCCATCCTGGGTCATAAATACGAGTGGCCTTTCATCATTGCAGACGTCAGGTTCCCCCTGCTTAGCGCCAATTTTCCCGAGCAACATGGTCTGCTGGTCGATGTCGGCCAAAAACACCTTCTAGACACAGGAACCTGCCTCTCCTGCCTGCTTGCCGTTGGCCCGGGAATGCCCACTGTATGTACTGCTATGTTGTCCAAATACAACACCCTCCTGCACGAATTCCCAGACATCTTCAAGCAAGAACTACACCAGGAGCCAGGAACACAAGCCAAGCAAGGCATCTACCACCACATCACCACCACTGGCCCACTGACACATGCCAAATTTTGCCGCCTGCTGCCCTAGAAGCTCCAGGATGCTAAACAAGCATTGACAGAAATGTAAAGGGTGTGTATTTGCAAAAAGGCAACAAACCCATGGGCTGCTTCACATGGTGAAGAAGCCAGACGATTCCTGGAGGCCCTGTGGGGACTACCATCGATTAAACCTGGTAACAACGCCTGACCACTACCCCATGCCAAACATGCATGACCTGATACGAGCCCAAAATTCAACACAAACACTGTCACCAACAATCCGCTTATCCAACAAAAAAAAAAAAAACACCAAACAAGGACCAAGACTATACACCAACTCACAAACAAACAAAAAACACCAAACAAGCACCAAGACTACACACCAACTCACAAACAAAAAAACATCAGATAAGCACCAAGACTACACACCAACTCACAAACAATAAACACCAAACAAGCACCACAGAACTCGATTACTGAATACCCTCACTGACTGACTGCTTCTCACTCGGTCTGTCTTCACTGACTGACTCCGAATGCTCGGTGACGCAGCCACTTAATGAGACAACACACCTGCCAAAGAAGCAGTTCACTCATTAACCACCCATTCATCATTTACTCTCTCTCTCTCTCCTCTCTCTCTCTCTCTCTCTCTCTCTCTCTCTCTCTCTCTTTCTTTCACAAGTGACCCTTGAGAACATTGTCAAATGCAACCACTACATCATTCCTCCATAGCGTCTCTCTTGGTCTTGTTTGGAGGGGGACGGTCGAAGATTATGTTAGCTTTATGGATCACTCTCTCAATTATACGGTCAGGGTACATTAAAGATGACAGCTGCTTTCAGAATAGTTCAATTTCCTTTTCCAGGAAATGCGGGGAGCAAATCTTTAAGGTTCTTAAGAATAAATTACTGATTACACCAATCTTGATATAAATGTCATGATAATAAAAATAATGAATGTATGAAAGGGAAAATGTTTGTTTTCTGTATATAGTAAATTTGTATTCTGTCATGTCTCTTTTTTCCCACTCCCTATATTAAGGGGTCGGTTGCTGGATGCGCCTCCACCGTCTTCTATCAAAAGCATCATCCTCCACCAAACCTTTTCTTTCCATATCTTCCTTCACTTTATCTCGCCCTCTAATTCTCTGTCTAATATAATCTTCTTCCTCTTCACTCCCTCTTCATCATCCATCCTTAACACATGTCTATATCATCTTAATTATGACTCTAATCACCTTTGAAATCTTTACTATGCCTGCTCTTCTTCTTATTTCATCATTTTCCAATCTCTCAAGCAGCGATATTCCCATAATCCACCTTGGCATTCTCATCTCTGTTCTCTCAAGCTTTACTTTCTCTTTTCTTCTTAGAGCCCATTTTTCTTATCCATACATTAACACTGGCACTGGTCTTATCACTGTGTTATAGATCTTGACTTTTAGCTTGATTGGCATTTACATATCGCATACTACTCCAGCTACATCTCTCCACTTCCCCCACGCCGCTTTTGCCCTAATGCAAAATTCAGCCTCACATCCTCCCTCTTGGCTTAAAGTAGATCCTAAGTATTTAAACTTTTCTGCCTGTTTCATAATCGAGCCTGTTCTTTCTTGTATTACTATTAAGTCTCTGTCTTCTCTACTGCTCACCGAAGCCTCAATTTTATTCACATTCATCTTTAAGCCATCCCCCTCTAAAGATGCCTGCCATTCTCCAACCCTTCTCTGTAGGTCCTCCTTATCTTCAGCAGTAATTACCAGATCATCGGTGTACAACAACTCCCACAGAGCTTCATTCCTGATCTCTTCACTCAGCACAAACAAAAATGGGCTTAATGCTGGCCCTTGGTGTAATCCAACTAGCTTCAAAGTTTTCTGTATCCCAAACTGCTGTTATTACTTTTGTGCTCGTTACTTGATATATCATCTTGACCAGCCTAACCACCTTTTCTGGGACTTTCCTCTTCCTCAAACATCAAAACATAACTTCTCTTGGGATTCTATTGTATGCTTTCTCTAGGTTTATAAATGCACAACAATAGCTCCTGGTTTCCTCTGGCCTCATTTCCTGTACCTGACTTACTATAAAGATGGCATCCATACTGCTGTTTCCTGATCTTTACAATCTCTCTTAATCTCTCATCCAATATCTTCTCTAAAACTTTTAATCCATGCTCTGTTAGTTTAATTCCCCTGCAGTTACCACAATCCATGACATCTCCCTTCTACTTGTATATATACACCATTAGACTCTCCTCTCAGTTCCTTGGTATTTCTTCCTCTTCCCATATAGCTTTTAATATATCCAGCATCCATTTCTCCCCCTCTGTACCTAGTAATTTGATCATTTCAATCTGGAACTCTGATGGACCTGATGCTTTACCATTCTTCATTTTACTTAATGCTCTCTTTATTTCTCTATCCTGTATCTTCACCACTGGTCCCTCTACCCTCTGTGCTTCCTCCATCTCCTCTCTCTCATTTTCAATATTTAATAGTTGTTCAAAATACTTTCTCCGTCTCTTCTCAATGTTTTCATCCCTATACACTATATTTCCATCTCTATCCCTGATGACACCCAATTTAGCCAAATCCTGTCTCTGCCATTTCCTCAAGTTTGAAATCTTATAGATATCCTTTTCTCCTTCTCTTCCTTCTAGTCTTTCATTCAACTTCTCTGCCACCCTTCCAGTAGCCATACCTACCCTTCTTCTCGCCTCTCTTTCCTCTTCTCTGTACTGTTCCTCTGCACCTTGTGCATGCCTTACTTTCTAGTCCTTAAATTCTTTCAATTTTCTTTTGATTGATTCTTGCACCACCAATTTTCTCTTCTTGACACTCCATATCCGGTGGTTCTTCCTACCAGGTCCTCTGCTTTCCCCAAACATATTTCTCTCATGTCTGCCCAGATATTTTCCACTCTGTTACCCTGTCCACCTCCCAGCCATCTCTCTCTCACAGTACTCCTAAATTGCTCCCCCTTTCCTCCTTTAAGTTCCCAAATCTTAATTCTAGATTTCTTTTTTGGGTTTCCTCCCTCTCATTTTCAAATCCATCACCAACACCCTATGTTGTTTAACACACGCTTCTCCCAAGATCACTTTGCAGTTTGTCACATTGCTTTTGTCAGCTCTTCTAACCAGGATGTAATCTGTTTGTCTTTGCACTCCCACTGTCATTTGTTGTCAAGTACTTATCCAACTTCTGTCGTGTCTCTAATTATTAAAACATCAAGAAAAGGAATTTTGTTGTCTTTTTCCCATTCAACCTTTGATTTGATGCTGGGCACTTATGCATTTCATTTTGAAAGAAATTTTTTGAAATTTCCCCACCTATTATCCTAAAACGTTAGGATATCATCGGCATATCTCATCCACAGCTGTCATCTTTAAAGTACCCTGACTATATAATTGAAAAAGGGATCCATAAAGCTAATATAATCTTCGACCGTCCCCCTCAAAAGAAGACCAGAGAGACACCCAACAATAAAATAAAAATTGCATACCTGGACAGGATTAAAACGTTGGCTCAGACACTTGGGAACTCTAACCCTTTTGCTTTTACCTACGCAAATGTCTTAGCCAAATCCCTGATTAAAGTCCAACAAAAGCCGGTCCCCAAAGACACAGGAGTGTATGAGATCCCTTGCCTCAACAGTGAACAATCCTACTTAAGTTTTACAGGTAACTCACTCCCCCAGAGCTTAAGATACCTTAAACATTCAGTTAGGTATGGACAACAGAGCTCAGCTATTTTTAACCACATAAATAACCATAATCGTAGAATAAACTGGAATTTGTCACATATAATTTATAGCAACAACTGTCAGTTCAAAAGCTAGATGGTAGAGTCAGCTTTGATAAAAAAAAAACAAAAAAACATGAAGAACTTCTCGAAAGGAATTTGGGACTCAGAAATTATAGATAAAATCTTCCTCCAACCAGCATTTAAGAAGATGAAAGAGAAATTGTCGACTGCGGCGACATTACAGATGACTTCTGGACCTCTTGGTATAAGTACTGCCTTTATGTAACTCTTCTCATTCATTACCTGCCCAGTGGCAGATTTAAGGGTGGGGCACCTAGTTACGTGCACCCCCATCCCTCATGGATAGATTAATGTGTAAATCTCAAAGATTTACTAAATTTTGGTAATGTGCACCCGTTGCACACAAGTAAAATATTGATAGAAACACCTAAAACAAAATTATATAATTTGTTTTTTTATGCATGTATTGATTGCTTATATTTTCCAAAGAAACTTCACCTGCTACTTCTTTGTAAGCTACAAGGTGTTGGAAACAATGTAACAATCTTCAGAATTATAATTCTCTCTCTCTCTCTCACATACACAGACACACATTAATAGAAACAACTTGTTGAATAGCCAGCACGGTTTCAAACAAAACAGATCCTGCCTATTGTAAGGACGGCATATCTGCTGAAATGTCCATTCTTCCATTGTACATACCTTTTTTCTATATACATCCAAATGTAGAGTAGATTGCGGCCTTTCTGCCAATATATATATCTCCTAAATAGGCATCCTTTATGCCTAAAAATATGTATATTTGTATGTGCAAGAAAGCACAATCGCAGCAGGACTCCGACCCCTTTTGTATGTGTTCGTGACAAACACTACGTTGCCGTTTGCACAGCCTCCTTATATATATCTGTGTCTGATTAATAAACCAGAACGAGTTTCTCCTTGTCTCAGTCCAGTCCTCACAACTGGTGACCTTCCAGATTAGGACAGGTAACGGTTTCAGCCACTCACCCCAGAATAACCAATAGCAGACTAAATACAGCATTCAGTCTTGGTTTTCTTGAGCTCCTATCTGCAGTTGACCAAACGCCATTAACAGACTAAATACAGCACATCCCTTACAGGAGTGTTTTGGCGTTTCTCCTCACGGTTTGGCCCTCCATTAACAACTACCATCGACTGTAGGAAGAAGTGAATGTTGGACCTGGAAAACTCGAACCATAAATAGGAGCTTACGACCGCCCTCCCAAGTGGATCCTCGACGCCCTGGGCCGCACCCCGATCCACACCCTTGCAAGCTGCCACCGACCCCCACTCCATCAAACTGCTGCCCTTCGCCCGACAGAACATCGCAGCCTGGCTCCACCGCACAGAGATCCAGTTTCGGCTCCACGGTATCACAGTGGCTGGAACCAAGTCGGACTTGATTGCCGCAGCTCTCCTGGAGGAGGTGTTCAACCGTCTCGCCCCGGAGCGCTGCCCTACGACGACCTGAACGTGAAGCTGGTACAGGTTTTCTCCCTTCCCATGCCCGAGAGAGCTGCCCAAATCTTCGACCTGGTGGTGAACCCCCTGGTCAATGAGGACCCGAGGGTAGCCTGGGACAAGCTCCAGGGCCTGATATTGCTGCTGGAGATGGACCCTCAGGGGCATAGGAAGGAGGTAAGCTGGATGAAGGAACTCTTCCTCCACCAACTTGCCCCTGAAGTAAGCGGCCAGATATCAGCTGACAACCTGGAGATGGGAAGCTTGTTGGAATGGGCACACAGACTATACACCGCCACCCAGGCTGTGTAACTCACCTCCCACCATCAGCCAACAGCCTGCAGCAGGAGGATTTGGAGGAGGTGGAGACTGATGCAGCCTTCCAGAAGAGGAGAACCCCGCAGCTCAGCCAGACACCAGCTGGTTTTTTTACCACCAAAAGTGTGGAAAGAAGGCAAAGACTGCTCCCAACACTGCCCTCCCTGGCAGCAGCAGTAGCCAAGTGACGCCCCATAGGATTCTACGTCAACCAGGATACTGGTTGACATGGGGGCCATGCAATTGGTGTTCCTGCCATCAGCAGAGGACCACAGCCATGCCCCTGATGCCCCAGCCGCCCTTGTGGCCGCCAACAGGACCCCATTTGATCCTATGGCACCAAGTCCTAGACCATCGCATTCCTGGGTCAGACCTACACCTGGCCCTTCATTATTGCGGACATAAGAACTCATCTCCTAGGGGGCGGACTTCTTGGACATAGCCTGCCAACGCCTCCTGGACACAAAAACATGCCTGTCACACCCACTCACCGTGGGCCCCAGGGTACCCGCCATCTGTTCTGTCTCCCTCACAAGTACTGCTCCCTCCTACAGGAGTTCCCAAAGGTGCCAGGTACCTCCTGATGGTGATTGACCAGTCCACCAGGTGGCCAGAAACCACCCCGATGTTAGAAGACACTGCAGAAGCCTGCGCCGAAGCCCTCCTCTCCAGCTGGGTCAGCTGCTTCTGAGTGCCAGACAACGTCACAACAGATCGAGGAACCACTTTCACCTCAGAGCTCTGGACCGCCCTTGCACGCCTGATGGGGATGAAGCACCACACCACCATGGCTTACAATCTTGCTGCAAATGGCATGGTGGAGAGGACCCACCACTTCCTTAAGGCCTCCCTGATGGCACACTGCACTGGCCCCAACTGGAAGGCACAACTGCCTTGGGTCCTCCTCGTCCTCCGCACTGCCCCAAGAGCCAACAGTGGACCATCACCTACGGAGAAGGTCTTCGGAGACACTCTGACAGTGCCAGGCGAATTCTTCCCGGTCGACAGCTTAGACGAGGATGTCCCCCTGTCAAGACTCTAGGCAGTCACCCAGAATTTCATTCCCTGCTGCAAGACCTTCTCCGACAGAAGAGAGCACTTCTGACCAAAAGCCCTGGATTCCTGCGGACACGTCTTCATCAGGAATGATGCCACCCGCCCTCCCTTAACGAGGATCGCATTGTGTCATCCACCGATTGGAGAAGGCATTCCTTATCACAATCAATGGCTGCGAGGACTGGGTCTCAATAGACCGGCTGAAACCTGCCTTCATTCCTGAGGAAGACAATAACGCAGAGAGACCTCGCAGGACTCTTCCTCAGAATGGAAAACCACCGGAACCCACCGGCACACTCAGACATCGCCAAGGCCGCCTAAGGATAGCAGTTGAACCCATCAGATCTCCCACCAGGGGAGGCATCCTGCTGTCCGACTCATCAGGAGACTTAGAGCCAGAGGACGTTCCCCGACAAATGGCATCACGGACCCGCAGACTCCTCCGCCCTCCAGTAAGATACCGATGACCAATCATCTATGATTATTGTCATAACCATTGTCTTGGAGGGGGGGGCGAGTATTCGTAAGGACGGCATTTCTGCCGAAATGTCTGTCTTTCCATTGTACATACCTTTTCTATATATATCCAAAATGTAGAGTAGATTGTGGCCTTTCCACCAATTTATATATCTCCTAAATAGGTATCCTGTACGCCTAAAAATATGTATATTTGTGTGTGCAAGAAAGCTCATCACAGCGGGACTCCATCCCCTTTTGTACGTGTGCGTGACAGACACTACATTTCCGTCTGCACAGCCTCCTTATATATTTCTGTTTCTGATTATACCCTATTGGCTCCTTCTTGGCAATTTGAGCGTGGCCCCTACGTTGCCAAATGTACTTCTCTCGAATTTTTAAAGGCCTACCCTTCCCATTTACCCCTTTTAATCCGTGCGTCTGTCAAGGTGGTTTACCCTCCTTGGCATTTGTTAATGTCTCATAGGAGCAGTAGTATACTTCTGGGGGTTCCCTGTTGCCTCGGCACTCCTTCGAAAATATTTCCATTCTTCCAGGTCTCTGTTTTTCATATACGTCTAATTAAATCTCTTTTAGGACCTTTCTTGTGATCATCACAAGCCACTGAACTTCCGCACTTTTAATTTACTTGTTTTTGTGTTAATTTACTGTATATATATATATATATATATATATATATATATATATATATATATATATAGAGAGAGAGAGAGAGAGAGAGAGAGAGAGAGAGAGAGAGAGAGAGAGAGCGGCATAAATATACAAGTGAAATTATCGGCAGCTATTCAATTTATCATCTTTATATAATATACTCCCTCGTTTCTTTCCATTAAGAGTATTCATAACATTTTTCTATTCTTATATCTTCATAAGGGTTTGTCAAAACAAGTAAATGATTATTTTGGTCATGAATGTCATATAGTGATAATAATAGAGAAGAATGACAAGGCTATATTATATAGATAATATTACTGCACGTTATAAATACAAAACTTTTAAGAAACAATTCGTTATATATATAAGTAAATTAATTTTGGGAACTGAAAAGAATATTTGCATTAAGAATGGTACCAGCCCAGCATGAAAGACAAGCGACGACCACCTTTCCCAGTAGGGGATTTATATATTCGATAAAGATAGTAAGACACAAGCAGGTGTAAAATTTGTTGTTGCCATGAAGACGGGAGGTGTCGAGCAAGAATTCATACATTAGAAGAAGCAGTCTTTAAGAAAATTAATGAGCATATTCATCCTCCATCGGTAGAAGTTGAAAAAGCAAAAACATGTTCGTCAGTGAGCTGAGAATACGCACGAGGCAGTATGTACTTATTATCAACAAATCACCGGAAAATCTGTCTCGAGCTGCAGTTGTCCAGCTACTAAATAGGCAAGCAATGCGTAAAGCTATTCGTCGCAAAATGGAACGCAGGTAGCCATCTCCCCGAAAACCCCATCGTATCGGATTATGGCAGCAAAAAATGCGTTGGAATATTTGCAAGGTATTGCGCACAATATATTAAACTAAGTTTTTTTGAATTTGTATTTTAGGCGATTTTTAACTGTTTTCTTGACGATTTTACAGAGTTACATGTATTCTTAGAATCAGTGTGTGTAATTTTTTTTATGTAAAATATTTTTATTCAAAGAATAAACAACCATGTTTTATCTTTCTTATTGTTTTAATACCATACTTTCCTTTTGAAAATTATTTTTAAGTGTGATTATTACCTAAACTTTTACACTTGTTTCACTACTTTTTAAAGTAATTTTTTTTAGCCTGATATTGCGCTGAAATGTCTTGGCGCTGAATGGTCTCATCTCCAAATGCAGCAGACCCAGATACAGTGAAAAGTTTCAGAAATGATCTAAGGCAAATAGGAGTGGTAAAAAATATTGGCAAATAACTTTTAACCTAGATAAATGTAGTGTTGCAAATAGGAACAAATACTTATGCCTAACTACATGCTGCTTTGGAATGACATAAATAGTGTAGAACAAGAAGAGGACCTTGGAGTTATTATTACCAAGGACTTTTTCACTGTTTTTTTATTGAGGAAAATTTTTTTATTTAATAAAAACACAACTGCCTGAGTGTTTGCTTCCGAAACTGTTCCGAAAAGTTAATGGTCCATATCTTATGATAAAAAAAAAGAAAAAAAGAACGAACCGACTCCAGGTCAGGTTTGGTATGGATGGCTTAGCCTCAGGTGAAGAGGACCTAATGATGTACCAGTCAACAATTCCTAACTTGTTGTACTCCAGTCCTAAAGCTTAATTCCATTGGATACTTTATATTGTATACACAGAACAGTTAAACAAATTTTCATGACTTGTGTTGTACATGATACTCAATTTGTCTAGTTTATATTTGACATAACCTGAGTTCAGTTCATGTTTTGGGAAGAATGCTCTTCGTAGCGCTGAAACATACTCGAACTCTATAAGGACTCTTGGCAAGGTAAACGAATATCCAGTGAAATTATGAAAAAAAAAGTATTTAAAAAAATATACAATATAACAGACGCTATATGTTCCACTTTTCCTACAGTATTTCTGACCCAAAACATAACAAACATAGATGATGGTAATTATGGTCTTTCAGAAAATCAGCCTCCAGTCTTATTTATTTTCTTAAGGTTTAGAATAGATTCCCACGTACCATACTCCTCTTGGTTTAGCGGGATCCTCTTGCCCGCCCCTTACCTTTAAACACTTTTTTTCTGTGAACTTCTTAAATCCCCCTTTTTAACATGTGAATCAACTTACAGTCACTGGACCGATTTTCACATTTGCCTGTCTTTGGGTGGTTCGAACCAGCTATGTTAATTCATTTTTGTTTATTTGTATATAATGATTTAGTAGAGGCAGCAAACACATTTTAGAGGCTACGTTGCATTCATCCTTCCCACATCAACCCCCTTCCCACCACACACGCATGGAATTCTTGAAAGTTTCTTAGTTTTGTTAGCCCAAGGTTACCAGTCCTGGTATCTGCCCCAAGCTCACCGGAGTGCATTGCACCTATCATTTTCCTCATCCTGACCTTTCGGCAAAAATGGTTCTAAATTCGTGCCACCTGTAATTTGTTAAAATATTAGCCTAAACATATTATTTTCAGTTTTGTCTCGTTTCTAATTTGTTTGATTTTAGATTAACCGCCGGTCATTCGCGACGGCTAAGTCGGTATTTCGAATACTAGAATATAAACAAACCAAACCATCAAACCAGCCAAAGTTGGCGAGGAGACACTGCTGACTGTAGTTATTTGCAGAAACCGAAAGACGTTTTTTTATTACTCTGACTCACGAAGGCAGAAAGAATGTAGATGTTGAATTAACGAAGAGTAGGTACCACACTAACATATAACCGCTTTAGCATAACTTTTATCTTTGGCAATATCTCTTATAGCGGGGAGGGAATTTAAGATAATCGTGCACTTTATGACCAGTTTTTGAAATTTTACATGGTGATAGGTATGGCCACAAGGTTTTCGAAAACCAAGTTGTAACTGCCCTCTAGAGGCTTGCTTGCACGAAATTCAATATGGCCACCACCGATAGAAGATAATAGTATACTTCAGCTCCTATTTACACTAGAACCATGTGTAATACCACTTTTCTAATGTTTTGGAGGGGCAAGGATTCCTTTTCTGATGCCATTTTGCTGTTTCAAGGTCATTTACAGGGTCAAAGGTCAAATTTAAGGGAAAATTGAACACAACTTACACTAACTTGAATAGATTTATTCGAACAAAAATGACCCTAAAATTATTCCTGGAACCAAAGAATTTGTTTAAGATACCTGAATATTTGTAGCATTAGAGTTTGAGATAGATCCTACAGTACATTTAAGCTGTAAAATTAATCTGACAATATCATATTTTCATTTCAGGTAACTGAGGTATAAAAACTTAAGTGGGGCATTTCATCATGGGTGCAGAAAATCCATTCATTTCAAGGCAAAGTACTGATTGAGAACTTTGTTGTTTGTGTCAGGAGCCAAAAAAAAGACTTGTGATGTCCATATAACAAGGAGTCTCATCACAAAGCATATGATACACTCGAAAATAATTTGAAAAACTTTGTTGCAAATGATGGGCCTTTACCTCTCGGTGTGAACCTGGAATGTTTAGATGATGGATCTGGTATTGCCCAAATTTTGCTGAAAAATAAGGCAAAATATCATAATGGATGTCGGTCACTCTTTCGATATAACATGATGGAGCGAGAACTGAACAAGAGAAACAAGCAGATAATAGAGACTATAGTCAGTCCCAAAAAAACACGTTCAAGTTTTAAAGCAACACTAGGTCACCATTGCCCACAGTGTGTCTGCTGTGAAAAGTTTGAAGTGGATGGAGTTGAACCAATATACCGTGCATGGAGTGCAAACTGTGGAAAAAATCTTCTCAAATGGGCAACAGAATATAAAAACTAGGTGGTACATACTCGTCTGAATACTGCTATCAATGCTGAATATGCAGAGGCTGCTGATATTCAATATCACCACACATGTTATACACAACTGAAGAATGCTGCCCGGGCTGCAAATCCCACACCAAGAAATACAGCAAAGAGCTCTTCTTGTCAGCAATCATATGACCCTCTGGCAATTGCTGTGCTTGTGGCATTTGTGAAGTGCAACCATTCTCCTTATCCTTACAGACCTTACATCTTGTTCGGGTTGCTCCAGGTCCCTCAGTGGAGGCACGTCTAATGTCTACCAGAGAGTTGTTAGTGCATCCTCTGGTATATTTTACATCTTCCAATCTTGGATGGTCTGGGATGCAGCTTAAATATTTGTTGAGCTTATTCTTAAACACAACTATGCTCACTCCTGATATATTCCTTAGATGAGATGGCAGCGCATTGAATAGATGCTGCATTGTCGATGCTGGTGCGTAGTGGATTAATGTCCTGTGCGCTTTCCTTATTTTTCCTTGTATAGATTTGGGCACTATTAATCTACCTCTGCTTGCTCTTTCTGATATTTTCAGCTCCATGATGTTTTCGGCAATTCCTTCTATTTGTTTCCATGCCTGAATTATCATGTAGCGTTCTCTTCTCCTCTCTAGACTATATAATTTTAAAAATTGTAGTCTTTCCCAGTAGTCAAGATCCTTAACTTCTTCTATTCTAGCTGTAAAGGACCTTTGTACACACTCTATTTGTGCAATATCCTTTTGATAGTGTGGGTACCATATCATATTGCAATATTCAAGTGGACTATGAACATACGTTTTATAAAGCATAATCATGTGTTCAGCTTTTCTTGTTTTGAAGTGCCGTAACAACATTCCCATTTTTGTTGCTTACCATTTTGCCAATAGAATTGCTATTTGATCATTGCCATGACATGTTCCTATCCAACATCACACCAAGGTCTTTAACTGCTTCCTTATTTGTGATTGTCTCATTATTAGGTCCCCTATATGCATATAGCTTTCCTTCTCTATCTCCATAATTCATTGATTCAAATTTATCAGAGTTAAATACCATCCTATTTACCTCTGCCCAATCATATACTTTGTTAAGGTCTCTTTGTAGCGCATTCCTATCTTCATCACAAGTATTTCTTTACTTATTCTTGTGTCATCGGCAAAACTACTCACTACCGATTCCTAACATTACTGTCTATGTCTGCAATCATAATAACAAACAGCAATGCAGCTAGCACCATACCTTGTGGCACACCGGATATTACCTTAGCTTCATCCGATTTCTCATCGTTTGCAATAACTATCTGTTTTCTGTTGTGTAAAAATTCCTTTAACCATCTTCCTACTTTGTCCACTATATTACTTTTTCTAATTTTCTTCACTAATATATTATGATCTACCTTGTCAAAAGCTTTTGCAAAGTCTAGATAAACCACATCTGTTTCGTTTTCCGTTTTTCATATTTTTGTATATGTTCTCACTGGTGCAAAACGATGTTGTCATATATTAAACAAATTATTTTTTATTAAATGTTTCATAATATTTTTCTTCATTACCCTTTCATACACTTTCATAATATGTGATGTTAGACTCACAGGCCTATAATTACCTGCCTCTAGTCTTGATCTACTTTTGAAAGTAGGGGTAATATATGCTAATTTGTGCTCATCATAAATCTTGCCTGTATCTACACTTTGTCTTAATAATATTGCAAGGGGCTTTGCGATAGAATGAACTACTTTCTTTAACAAAATAGCAGGGACACCATCAGGCTCAGCTGCAGCTCCATTTTAATTCATTAATAGCCTGCACAATATCGGCTTCATTAATATCTATGTCTGATAAATATCACTATTTTTGTCCCTTATTTCTGTATCATTATCTTCATTATCAATTCTAGGGGTAAATTTTCTCTTATATCTTTCTGCCAATATGTTGCATATTTCCTTTTTTTCATTCGTTAATCTCCCTTCAATTCTTAGAGGGCCTATTTCTATTCTTCTTTTATTCATCTTTTTCGCATACGAGTACAATAGTTTGGGGTTTTGCTCGATATTTACTAGGGTTTTTTCTTCCAAGTCCTTATTTTCATTTCTTTTGATTGTATAATCTTTGGTCTGCATTTCTATCTTACTTTTTAGTTCCATCACTTTCCATGCATTTTTTTCTTTTGCAAGACCTTTTTTCCACTTTCTGATTTTCTGGAACAAGATCCTTCTGTCTCTTGGTATGCATGACTGATGTTTACTTTTCTTCTTCGGTATATATTTATCCACTATTTTCTCTAATATTTTATATAATATCTCCGTATTTACCTGTATATCATCACTTACGAAAATGTTATCCCAATCTTTTGTTTAATCCTTCATTTATTTCTGACCATTTTATATTTTACTGTAGAAATTGTATTTTCCATATCCCTCCCACTTTTTCATCTCTTGCTTATCTCTGTTTTCACTTGCTTTGGAATGGATCGTTAATTCTATGACATTATGATCTGAAATACTCGCATTATAAACTATTATTTCTTTAACATAATTCACCTCTTTTACAAATACTAGGTCTAAAGTATTTTCCTTTCTTGTTGGCAGGTGATTTATTTGTTGAATGTTGTATTCTAGTAGCATATCTAATAGCTTTTCGAATTGCCTCTTATCTTCTGCACCACTATTACTCTCTTTTTTATATGTATAAATACAACCACAATCTCCTATTCGTTCTTTCCCTCTACGAAAGAAAAGTTAAAGTCTCCGGATAGGAGAATAGTCCAGTCCTTGTGGCTACATATATCATCCAATTTTTCTATTATTGTGTCAAACTCTTTAGTATTAGGGGGGTCTATATATTACTATGTTCATTAATTTTTCAGCTTCAAATTCTACCGCTATTAGTTCACATTCTGAGTTACTATTTTTCTCATGTATTTTTCCTTGTTTTATGTCTTTGTTTCCCATGTATCGCAGTTCCCCCTTGATTCCTATTTTTTTTATCTGATCTATAAGGTTGGAAACACCCTTTAATTGATCATCATTACCAGTCTCTTGGGAATACCAGGTTTCACTTATATTCATTATATCTATTTTCTTTTCAATTTGGGTTAGTTCTTCTAAGAACTCTATTTTTCTTTTTGAGTTGCTCGTAACTAAACCCTGCACATTTATCACTATGATGGTTTGCATCTTATCTCCTTCATTTAATATGGGTAATAATAAGGGTTTTCCCATGTCTCTTTCCTGTTCTGGTATGTTGTTCTTTTCTTCATTTCCAGAAATTCTGACATTAAAAAATCCAACTTTTCCAATATATTTGATCTTCCTTCAAAATAATTATTCATTTTGTGTCTGAATCTGCAATTTTCTCCGTATCTCCACCATCCCCTAGCATCGTAAATACAGTATTTATCTCTTGAGCTGTATCTTGGAGCTGATGCTTGGAAATTCTTTACTGACACTCCATATCGCAGTGATGGCTTGTATTTTTCCTTCACCTCATGTTCTTTGTTCCTCTCTTTATTTGTTTCTTTTCTATTTTGGATTTTATTTAATTAATTATTTAATTGATTTTGATTCATGGCTACAGGATGCATATATTTACATTTTTTTTGAACTTACATCCTTTTCCTTCTTTTAAGTTTTTGCATATTTTTGGATGAAGATCTCTGCATTCATCCTCATAGCCGTCTAGGTATGCACACTTACCATAGATTTCATAGTTGTGACATACCTTGGGATGTTTGTAGTAACATCTTTCACCGAATCGGCAATTCCCTCTTTTCAAAAGGGTGCAGACTTTGTCTTTCTTTTCTATTTTTTCTTTCTCTTTCCATCAGTATGCAGATCTGGGTAAAGCCTCTTCAGGATTTTATTTTGTGTTGTCATGTTGTAATTTATTTCCTCGTATGTATGCTGCTTGATTGCCTCATATGTAGTATCTATGAGTATTTCTGCATCCATACTCTTATCTTGCTCTTTGCTTTCATTATTTTTTTCTGTCATTTCAGTTTTGTTTTCTTATCTTCCATTTTCCTCTTCCTCTTCATCTTCTACTATTTGCACATTAAGTCTTGATTTAATAACATTGTCTGTTCATGAGGGACATGTTGAGCAAAATACTCTGGTATCCTTACTCATATTTTGCATGACTTTTAGTGCATTATGGATGCGTGGGAATGTTGCATGCAGAACATTTTCTGATCCGGTTTTGTGGATTGACTATGCATCAAACAAAGATGTCAGCTTGGAACATCCAGTATGATCTGTTGCTGAACAGAAAAAGTTCAAGCAAGACCTCAAAGCCCTTCTCAATCTTGTAAAGGAGGGAACAGTTGCCAATCTCTTCAAGGGAGACAGTCCAGAGCTTGTCACATTGGACACTGGTGAGATCAAGAACGAAGGTATGGATGCCATACTGGACCAGTCTACCAGATGCCAGCCATGGATGCACACTGCTACTCCGCTGTGGGTGCTTGGTTGCATGCAAGGGCAACTGCAAGTGCAAAACGAGCTGGAATTCGCTGTGGGCCACTGTGCAAGTGTGAAGGAGGTTGCTTAAGCAATGACATGGCAATCTAATCTGTTCTGTTCTTAGGAAATCGAATCCTATTTTTTGTTTTATCTTTTTACCACTTTTAATCAATGTTGACTTTCTAATCTTTGATTTTTACAATGTGAAGGTAAAATATCACATGCATGTGTTAGTATCAAACATATAATTGGATCATTTCAGTTTAGGTTCACATTTAATACTATATGCCAGATAATAGGTTTTATTGATAAATAAAATTTCAAGTTGTAATTTATATTGTGGAAATTTTGTAATTTGCATCCACTGAAATCACAACTGTAATTTATAAAACTAAAGTAATGGAAATAATTTTGATGGACCAGAACACAGTTATATAGTCCCACAAGAGTATCTTTAAGCTGGTATCTTAACATAATCATGATTATTTACTGCTACACCTTCTATATTTTGTAAGGCCAATTTCAACACTTCAATCAAATTCCTAGTAAACAGGGACAACAACGTGTGAAAGAACTGGACAGATGTCTAACACATGGGGGCCCAGAACCCAGCATCATCTGTCTATGTATACTATTCAAGTGCAATTTAGTGTAATTTGTGCTCAATTTCCCTTTAGATTTGACTTTTGACACTGTAAATGACATTGAAACAGCAAAATGGCATTAGAAATGGAATCCTTGCCCCCAAAAACATTAAGAAAGTGGTTTTACACATGATTCTAGTGTAAATAAGAACTGAAGTACATTATTATCTTTTATCGGTGGCGGCCATATTGAATTTCGTGCAAGCAGGCCTCTAGAGGGCAGTCGCAACTTGCTTGCGGTGGTTTTTGAGAACCTTGTGTCCATACCTATCACCATGCAAAAATTCAAAAATTAGTGACAAAGTGCATGATTCTTCATAATTTTGATATATTCCTGCCCCGCTATTAGCATTAAGCTTTGCACTTTTATGTTTGGATCAATGCATCTCATAATAGATAGTTCCCTTTAAAAAAGTTCATCCTTGCCTGTCATTATCATATTGCCTCTCCTAACCAAATCTTCTTTAGTCAGACAAAGAGATAATAAATTTAATGTCGCACCGAGTCAGGTTATCAGCTAGCCATAAGTTTACCTACCTGCGACCCTGTTCATCCCTACATTAGTCTCTTGGCGCACTATACCCTTCCCAAAAGATAATTCTTTGTGAAAGAATTTGTAAAATCACATGTGAGTTTATTCCTCTAGTAATTTGAATTTATATTTTGAAATTGATCTTTGTTTTTGACAGGCATTGCTCTCTAACTTAATATGACCAATAATATCTACGTTGCATGTCGCAGTCGCTCATTAGCTTGTGTATCTCTGTTCTTGAAGAAGGCAGTGAAGCCGACTAAACAGTAAACAGCAGAGGCTAAATAAACCTCCCCTCCGGAGAAATGTCCATAGAGGGACAAGAGTGAAATTTAAAAGACATTTAATTCCCTTCCTTGCATATGATTATAGTTTCACCACAAGTTGTTTTACATAGCTATTCGTTTTCACTTGTTTCTTTTATATACGATCCTGATCACGTCGGAACAAATCATTCTCTGGAGTGAAATTTCCTCCAGTTACTAAATATTTTCTTAAAAATAATATTATAAGACTTATTCCTATAGCGTATACGACAGATATGGTAGGCGTTAACTTCTTTTTTTCTTGTTATTGTCATCAAGGTAATAACTGTCTAACACCTTAGGTGTCATATTATTTGTATCTGCTGATACCATACTTCTCATTTTTCGTAATTTTATGCAAGAACATTTTGGTCAGTTCCATTTGAGGAAATTTTTTTTTCAAGGTTTGCAGCAAAGCCGAGTCATCTTTTCTGACATAAATATGACCTCCTGAACGAGGAAAGGCTTCCTTGTTCAGCAGCACATAACCATTTTTCTCCCTGAAATCTATGGAACTCCGGTCGACTTTTTTTTTTTTTTTTTTTTACTATTTCCACAGCAATTACACTTATTTTGATTTTCGAAAAACGGGACAGTTCTCAGCACATCTTTCTCGCGTCCTTGGATATCGAGTGACAGAAATTCGACGGTGGAGACGTTAATACCCTACCAATAGTAAGGTTTCGAGTGGAAATTTGGAAAATACTGTGATACCATCTGCTTCGAAGAGGCTCTTCATGAAATCTCTTCGTCTGGCGGTATTTTAAAAACAATGACGCAGCTCTTCTTCGACAGTAGGTGTGCAGGAAGAGGTAAACAAAACAAATGGACGGCAGTAGGTGCAGGACGAGTACAACGACTATTTACACAACAAGGACTGTTACTGTTATAATCCCCATGTATTTACCGTCTACATCATGTGAAGTACCACGTATGAGCCCTATGTCAGTAGTAGAGAAGGAGTTTACTGTGGAACTCGTTCAGGGGGAGGTGTTACATGTCAGGAAAACTGACAGGCGACTACCTATTTGCAGAAAAGCGACAGGCATGGGCCAGGGTGACTAGGAAGTACAATGCCCATGAACTGGTGCCAAAGCGGACAGTGACCCAGGTCAAGACTGCTTGGGAACGTCTAAAATTCAAGTCAGTTTTGGTTTTCTTGGTACTTGTTCATTGAAGCACCTCCAGAGTATAGCCTATAAGGCATGTTTTATGTGTGTGTGTGTGTGTCTGAGTTCTGAGAATTTGGCAAAAGTATACTGTCCTCCAAATTGTAGCAATAGAAATTGGTTTTTCCAGTGGTTTCAATGTACATTTGCGATTTAGGCTTAGGCTAGTTTTAGACAAGTATAGAGGTTTCTGGGACGACATCAACATTCAGCTCGTGAGTGATTCCGTGGGTATACCAAGGAATGCCCTCACTTTCTTTTCCTTGTATATGTATTGGGGAGCTTCGATTATTTGTGTTTGTTCTTAGGAAATACCATTAGAGAGATATGTATTGGGGAGCCCCGATTATCTGTGCTTGTTTTTCAAGTGAAAGAAGTTTGACTCATCCGGTTCGATTAGCAGTACAGGCCATCTGTGAGTTTGTTCCAGCCAGTATGTGTTGGACAGGAACTCTCCATCCAGGGTGCCTGCCTTCACGAAGAATCCAGGAGGGTCATTAGGGGAAACAACCGAGTGGACAAGCCGATCTAGTCTTGCCTGCTTGTTGATCCACCCTCCGAAAAAGTACTTTACATCGAAGATGGGCACCAGTCATGAGTCATCGGTGGTGAGAGCAACGCTGCGAGACCTCTACTCTTCTTTCGAAGTAAACAAAAGTACTTTTTCGGATGGTGGATCAACAACCAGGCAAGACTGGATCAGCTAGTCCACTCGGTTGCTTCCCCCCTAGTTAAAAGTGTTTCCAAAAAAGTATGTACGAAAATCCAAAAAAGTATGTACGAAAAGCCAAGTGTCTCCCTTCAAATGTTCATGATACCTCAAGTCTAGTGGTTTAGCTAAGTTGTATGGTAGCAATGAGGAGGAATGTTGAACACTGAATCGACGATCGTCACTCTGCTGGGGACCTCAGATTCAGTTTAAAAGTTTCTGTCATGAAATGTTCTCTCTGAACCAAAGCCTACGAATGAAGGAAAGTTAACTAATTAAGCTTGTTAATGCTTGGCTGCTTTATGAATGGTATAAAATTTAATGCTTAGTAAGTGCTGTATTTTTAAACTACCACCTTCGCTGTTTGATAAAGAGCCTGCTCGTGGAATTCCTTCTTCCTTCGTGGAGCAGTATTTTAAAAACATAGGCAAAGCTCCTCTAGGAAGAGGAACTGCACAGGAGGTTTGGTATTTGGGAGGTGATAAACATATCATTCGGATCGGGAGACTGCTTATTCTACGAAAACCTAGACAATAAAAATTACTATTCTAATGATCCTACTTTATGTATATATATATATATATTAATATCTATATATATTAATATGTAATATATATATATATATTATAATATAGTATAATATATATATATATAATAAAGATAAATGCCACGAAGGAAAATAAACGAAGGAGGTCTGCAAGATCTTTCGACTTTAAAAGTCCTTTACTGAGCAGATACTGACATAAATACGAGAAAAGACAATACAAGAAGGTTCGTATAACTGACAGATAGGGATTATAAAGGGATTAGTACCTAGAATCCGACACACCTGGAAGATAAGAAACCTTCCCAAACAAGCATAAACAATGGGTGCAATTAAAGGTTTAAGACAATCATCTCAGATACAATTTCCAGACAATTAAAGGATTATAGGTGACAGCTATTCGGAACTTGGTAAACAAAATCATATTCACAATACATGACAGACATACATTACAACAAAATTTAATAACTCTAAGGCAACTGATTTTTATTTAAATCAGTAATTATATCTTTGAGGTCATTCTTAAACATGTTACAAATACAAGGGTCTAAATGAAAAAGGCCACGACTAACATTGAAATTACAATGAAAAGTAAGTTGTATTAAAGCAGATTCTAAAAGATTTCGTGATAAGACATCTCTTGACCATGCAATTACTGAACTATCAATCCAATTAATTCGGTGGTTGTTTTCACTTAAGTGAATGAATAATGCATTAGATTTTTGCCCAGTTTTTACAGAGTATTTATGCTGGCTTAGCCTTACTTCTAAGCCTTTGCTGGACTGTCCGAGATTTAGGTTGGGAAAAAGGAAAAAGGAGCTCAAATTTTTCACAACATCCCCCACCCCGAGAAAATCTTGAGGAACCTGACCATAATGGGAAGGTTTAGCCAGGTGAAGCAGAGTGTGGACCCAATCATGGCCTATCTTGGTCCACAGCACTACAAGACAAGGGTAGCTCATGACAAGCAACATCAATGAAATACCATCCAAAGTGATCACTCACAAAAGAAACATTATATAAAAACATGCAATATGAAATCAAAATGAATACATGCCTGTGATCCACCTAGGTTGGATGCACAAGAACTGCCAAATTGAAAATGCACACTAAAAAATACCTATCACTTCAACTTCCTCCTAGACAAAACTCTTTCAGAGTTCACCTCTTCATCAAACACTGAACACACTACATTTCATTGTTTTTTACCCACTTCGGTATCTTTTGTCTTTGGGCAGCAGCAGCCCTTTGCTTATTCGCACTTCCACTTATTACCAACTCAGAACGTTTACTCTATTCCGCTCAAGTTTGTCAGTTTGTCAAGAAACACTACTCTTGCAGTCATTCAACTCACTGTGTGTGGCGTCCTCTAACCTGGTTCTGTCATCTATCCTATGTCAGCTGCTTCATCTTTGTCCCTCTCAGCTGCAGCGTTGTCATGGGTGTTTACCTCAAGTGGTACAATATGTTCGATGGTCCTCAGATTTTTCTTGCCTTCATAGAGAACTTTAACTGATCTCATGACTCCCTGTTCGTCAGGGTAGACATCGACGATTCTACCTACAGGTCAGTAACTGCGCTTCCGCTGTTCCAACTTGACTTAGGTGATATCTCCTACTCACAGCACTGTTGCAGGCCCCACCCAAAAGTCATGTCGCTCTTGTAGTGAATTAGAGTAGATTTGTTGCCAACGTTGTCTGAAATGTCTTGAGTGGTTTGGTGAGGCAAAAATACTGGTGGTGTAGCTGTCTCGTAGTTAAAGTCTGGTGCATGTCCTCGTGTGGCATGACAGAAGGTAACAGATACACCAGATCGCCTCAAATTTAGTGTGAAGGGGTGAGGACATCGTCCTCTCTGGTATTTCCTGCATATGTTAGTGGCTAGTTGTTGACGACAGCATCTGCTTCCTTAATTAGGGTGTGGATTTGTTGATCATGCAAAGTCTTCCTACGTAACATCATCTTGAGGGCCCACTTTACTGTGCTAATCAGTTGTTCGAAAAAAACCCCTCTCTATGTGGATCTTGGTGTCTGGAAGATCCACTGAATCCTTCTTTCCTGAAGGAAGTTGTGGGTGACATACTCTTCATAAATTCCCTTCAGAAAGCTGCAAGCCATACAGAACGTCATGGCTTTATTGCTGTACACTGGATGGTGTCCCGTGGGTGGCTGCAAGCCTTTGAAACATTAGGATGAAGGTACCTTGAGTCGAGACTGCAACAGTAATCGAGGTAGACTGCACGGCTGCCCATGCAAGTGATTATCAACAGGTATCCTATCCCTCCTTCCACATGAATAGGACCTGTGTGATCAACCCCAACATTGGTGAGTGGGTGAGACATTCTGGTTCAGACAGTCGGGAGGGAGAAGGCAAGGCAGGGGTCGTCTCAGGAAACCCACCACTCACTTGGCTACAGCCCACAATCCCGGGGCACCAACATTCATGGCGGAAAATGGTCATTAGTGTGTTACGTCATAATGCATTTGACTTTCTTGTAAATGCTTTAGGTAAGTTTGAACTAATTTTCCCTTTGATGGTAACAACAGTAACTGATCCTTACATCCTAATGCATTTCCTAACCTATTTCTAGTATAAACTACATGGTCAATCATAAGTAATCCTAATTTATTAATGAAGTTAATAATGGGACTGGGTATTTTGACCCTATTCTCCAAATGATTATATACTCAAGGCAAGTGATGCCTTTGCCCTAAATGCACAAGTTTCAAAAGTGTATTCACTTACATGTGAACTGTAACCCGTACTTCATCACTCCTAACAAAAAACCAAAATCTACATTACTCGCCCATGATATTCCAGAGTTTGGCTGATGGAGTCATGGTCACTTCCTCTCTCAACACACAGAGTGCAGCAAAAATTTTAAACTTTTTTTTTTTTTTTTTTTTTTTTTTGTAATCCAAGGGTTCTAAAATTCATGGTTATTTTATCAGAATTATGATAAGGGTGGTTCAAAAGAAGACTCGGCTATTATCAACAAGACAGTTCGTGTTATTCAGCAGCTTCAGAAGAATATTGTACATGCAATGTTTCTTCTCATGCTAAATCGAGAATGCAAGTGGAGATTTAGGTTGAGAAAAAAGGAACTTGCATTTTTCGCGACATAAGCCAACAGAGGCCCTCGCTGATACAAGCACCTCCTAGGCAGATCATTCACGTTCAGACTTGTCCCCAGACATGTCGAAAGGGGAGGAGTGTCGAAAGAAATGACACGGCCATTGTTACAACTTGGTTTGTGTAAATTGGTCATTTACTTCAAGGTTACTCGCCAACAGCGAACTGGAACCTATGTCAATTTGTGCTATAAGTTGACTCAAATTGAAGAGATGTTGGTAAAAGTCTGGTTGCATAAAAGAAAAGTTTTCTATGCATTCCTCATAAATGAACTCAAATGTCATCCAGTGATTGGTATAATTATTTGAGGATGGGCAGAGATAAATTTATGGAACGGCTGGCATTAATAACACCTTAAATCAAGAAATCGGACATTTGTATCTGTCAGTCTATATGTGCCGATAGACTGGCCGCTACACTACGATATTTAGCAACAGGGAGATCTTATGAGGAACTAAAGTTCACAAGAAAAATTGTCACAGAAAAAGTCACAATTTAAGCTAGGAAAAATAGTCACATTAATTTATGGTGACCGGTAATAAGGTCACAGGGAAAAAGTTACAATATGTTTCCTGGGGGTGTTTATCTTTTATGATATTTACAGTCTTTTGTTTATGTTTTTACGGTAATCAACAACAGGTTTGTACTAAATACACCTTTGCAAAGGTGGATACATGGGTACATACTGAGTTAAAATGTACACTTGGGGTTCACTATGAAAGATTAATGTGACTTTTTTCCAGTGACATTTTTTCCTGTGACATTTTTACTTGGATTAGGAATATCATCCTGGAAAGCACTTTTAATGTGCTTTAATTTTTTGGTGGCAGTTTCCTGTGTAGCATCTGGATGTCTAACCTTTAGTTTGTTTACTAAAATATCATAAGCAGTATTTTCCCGATTTATGTCTGAATAACATTTGGATTTCATATTCCATAAGCATGGATGTCACTTATATAATCAATCCAGTCAGTCCAAAACGACTTATCAACCCATACTTCTGCCAGAGTTGAAGAATTTCCTGAGGTCACGCGTCAAACGTTGACACTGATTATTATGACATGATAAATGCAGGTCTGTGTCGAAGTAACCTACTTTCATTCAATCATAATACAGCTGTGTCTCGCAATGAATAGGTTATGTATACCCCATTTTAAACAAGTCACCATCATTTATCTGGGCAATAGTCTGTACCAACTAAAAACAACCACATTCACATACCAATGTCCAACCGCTCTGCCCACTTTTCTATGAGTCTTTAGATCGGGTCTGGGAGTCAATGGGGAGCCTTATATAAACAGAGTACTAAAAAGTCCTAATATGGAATTGACACTTGGAGTTCAGGGCATGCTGACAATGAAATATCGCCAAGATTTTTCTGGCACAATCTGTCAAAATTTCAAATGTATAAATTTTATACAATTTATACTCAAGAATTGTAGTAAACCAGGAATGAAATAAAATATAAGTTTTAATTGTGTTACCGTTAGTAAACTGAATAAGTAAATTTATCATTCATTAGAGGTGATTATGTAGTGGCAGACAAACCTGAAGGCCATTTGGTTACCCCATAAAATAGTGAGATAATTTTATTCCATAGCTTCCTGAAAGGATGGCATTAAGATGACAGATTATACTCAAGACCCTAAGTCTACAAATGTGTGGAGTAGAAACTAGTCCCCTCTAAAACAATAAAATCAGAGTGAATTTTCTTTGTTCTCCCCCGTGTGATGGTATGGGAGACATGACCCAGCCACCTATTCCCTGCAAACCAGTTTGTCTGGCCCGGGTGGGGGTGGGTAGGGTAACGGGAGGGTAAGAAAAACATCTACCTCCTAAAAACCTGTTTGTCCGGCCTGGGTCAGGGTGGGGTAGGTAAGGGATCAGGATGGTAGGGGAGACAGCAGCGCCATTCCAGTGCTCGTTAACAAGCTTTTTCTGGAATAATATCGAGGACTAATTTAATGCTTAATCTTTAGAACGAATACTAGTAAGACGTTGGTGGGATTTATCATTTTAATTATGCTTAAAATCGTGCTAGTACGATTTTTTAGTGGTTTTTAATTTGGCTGCCCATATATATATATAATATATATATATATATATATATAATATATATATATATATATATATATATATATATATGCATATATATGTATATATAGAATAATTATCACATCACCGTGATTCATATAGATCATTCGAGCTACAAATGTCCTTTGATATCGAATTCGCTCTACCTCGAAATTGATATATTTTCATATATGTACCGTCCTGATTTCGTTCCCGTCCGACTGGCACGGTGGTTCGACCCCATGAGGGGACGAAATTATTATCAACTAAAAATTCCCCTTCGGTACATATATGAAAACATATCAATTCCGAGGTAGAGCGAATTAGATATTAAAGGACATTTGTAGCTCGAATGATGTCTATATATGTACATATATATGGAGCCCAAGGGCAGATGGAAAGGCTCACGAACAATTTACTGCATTTATTGTGGCCGATGGCGTTTTGCAATAATCCAGTGCATTTTCAAGTCAGTGACATATAATTTTATTTAATACAAAAGAAAGTCACTACATGAAATATAAAGACAAAATTCGATTTCTTAGGCCCCGTCCACATGGTCGAGCTTTGGTCGACGAACTTTTGTCCGATAGGACGTCAGAGGCGGAGACAGCGGGAAAAGTCAGAACTTTACCGCAGTTTCTCCGCTTCTGACGTCACATCAAACAAAGTTCGTCGAGCAAAGCTCGGCCGTGTGGACGGGGCCTTAAAATACTTTAAAACAAACTTACCCAGTACCTACATGGCTAAAAAGTGACCAAATGTTAAAAGGTAAAACTGGCAGGAAGTAGACAGAACAGAAAAAAAAGACAAAATAAACAGGTGTGGAAGACGTCTGGGCATTCATTGAAGAGGAAGAGAGTACTTTGATGAAAATTGACTAAAGTCGTAAGCTCGTCCTTTTGTTGGGCTGAGGCTATTATCAATCTACGTTTTGCAGATTACGGACTGATTCCTTATATTTAATCATTCAGGCCTGGACAATCTGCATCCCGTCCTATGAATGACGTCCTGGTGGCTACCGATACTAACTTAGTTGCCGTCTCGTACATCCATTGTAGGTTCATAGCTCACACTTGGGAGAAGTGTAGTTTTTAAAAATGATGTTGGATGTTAGACACGAACTCGGTCTATCCTTAGATTCGAAAAGAGACCGAGCTAACATTAGAGGGGTTTTCGGGATAAGCTTGATATTTAGAAATGAAAATTCTTCGCTAATGATCTGTATAACTTTTTTGCGGAGAAAATCATTGAAAAGGAAGGGAAGTTTCGCGTACATTTCTGGGTACATTATTTATATATGTATATGTGGCTTATGAAAATTCATATCCAACAACTTTCTCAAAATTCTGTAAGAATAATTTAAAGGAAAGTAATCATTTCTAAAAGAAAAAAAACTGTCAAGGACTCAATTTCGCAGTGGAAACCTTATGAAGACGAAGTTAGAGTTAGAATAAAGGTCCTGTGGAGGAGTGTGAAAATAGTATTTAATTTAAAACTATGGAGGAGTTATGGAGTTCCATTTGACAACGTCCTTGAGAGAGAGAGAGAGCGAGAGAGAGAGAGAGAGAGAGAGAATGAGTGAGTGAGAGTGAGTTTCGTGGTTTGTATTGCTGTTGAGATCGTGTAGTATGTGTTTGTGTTTAGGTTTTCAGTAAAAGAGAGAGAGAGAGAGGGCAAATTGGTGAATGGATGGTTCAGAACCTGTGATGGTCAGTAGTGTCAGCAGCGGTCTATGAAGTGTTGTAGGCATTGAAAGTCAGTTAAGTTGTGTGTTATTGATTTGTTGTTTAGTTGTTGTTAAGTTTGATATTGTTTGCTTTAGAGTTGTTGTGTCTGTGTTGTTAGATTTCTTGTACTTTTGAGTTTCTGTTGAGTTATATGAGTTGTTGAGGTTGTTGTTGGTGAGCTGTTGTGATTTCTTGATTTTAGTTTTTTTTTGCGTTGTTAGTGATTGTTTGTGCAGTGGTCTTTTGTTGTGGTTGTAGTCCTTGTTTGTTTGCTATGCTGATGCGTTGTGGTTGTATTCCTTGTTTGTTGTTGAGTTGTGGTCCTTGGTTGTTGTGTGTTGTGGGGTGGTGTCTTGGTTGTTGTCTTTGTTGTTGGTGTGTGTTACGACAGCCGTATCCAGTGGACAGTACAGCTCTTCGCCTGAGTGCATCAAGAAGTAGTTGGTAAGTACATGTGTTTTGAGTTTTTTTTTTTTTTTTTTTTTTTTTTTTTTTGGGGGGGGGGGTGCGTTTGTGATCCCACCACATTATTTATTGGAGCCTAACGTGGGGCTGCTGCTGTGGCAGCTGGAGGAAGATTGGGGTAGTGAGTTGTGTGATTGGTGAAGGAAAGTGAGGATGGAAGGGTTGAAGGAGATGGAGAGGCTGAAGGAGGAGTTGCGGTTGGCGAGGGAAGCTAAGGAAAGTTTGAAAGTGGAGAGGAGCAGAAGAGAGAGTTAGAGGAAATGAGAGGAATGCTAAGGGTAAGAAGAGGACAGATGGTGACCATAGAGTTGAGGATAAGGTGCAGGAAGAGAGTGATTTAGATAGCGGTGAGTGGAAACAGGTAGGTAGAAAGAAGAAGGGTAAAAAAGAGCGCATTCAAGAGCATGGCTGTTAGTATGGAAGTTGATTTGCTGTATTCGGAAGAGGAAAAGAAGGGTCAGAATGGAAGTAGCGAAAGGTTACAGATGAGGTAAGCCAGGACACAAGAAGAATGAATGTCGGTGGGCATTAGGAGCATACTTTGGGTGTGGGCAAATGGGGCATTTAGTGAGTGAGTGTAAGAAAGATAGGAATATTAAATGTTACAAGTATGGCACATAGCTAGATGGATGTCAGGGTACCCGTATGAACGTGGTTTGTGGCAACTGTGGGAAGAACGGCCGTTATGCTAGGATGTGTAAAGAACAGCGTGCGAAATGTGTTGAATGTGGAATGGAAGGTCACGTGGCAAGTGTGTGTAGGCTAAAGAGGATGAGTCAGGCAGGGAATTTGGGAAACTAGGTGTTAAAGGAATTCAGTTGGGTGGGTCCTCTGATATGCGACAGTATGTTCGGGAGAACGCGATAAGTGAGTGGTTGAGGATGAATAAGTGTGAACCGAGTGTCACTGTTCAAATGGGTCTGGGAGATTGGCGGTTGGTGTTGGTTGAGTATGGAAGAAAGCGGAAGAAGGTAAGGAAAGGGAATGAAAGGGAGAAACGTGAACTGCATGATAGAGGGGTAAGTGTTAGGGTAAAAATGGTGGATAAGGCATGTAACACAGATGACTTTGAGGGGAGAAATGATTCTTATAGTGTGTGCGGGTTTGAATTGTCAGGGTTTAGTGAGATTTCAGCAGGAAGGGAATCAAGTTTTAAGGATGTGGTTGGCAGTATGAATGAGTCTCTTCAGGAGTTTGGTAGGAGTGTAAATGAGGTTAGTGATTTGGTGGCAGAGTTACAAGAGATTGGACAAGAGTTAGAAGGGGAAGATGAGATAGTGAATGGGATTTGGGAGGATGGTAGTGTGGGAGATGGTAGTGGGAATCTGACTGGAAGAAGTCTGGGAGAAGTGGATGGAGTGTAACTGAGGGTGTGTATGAGGGCCCTCAAACAAAAGCGTCGGAGCATCCGTGGGTGTTGCGGGAGCTATTTAGTGTGGGTGTTGCGAGACGTTGTCAAATGTGACGGGGGAGGAAATATGGAGGAGTTATGGGAGTCCCATTTGACAACGTCCTTGAGAGAGAAAGAGAGTGAGTGAGTGAGTTTCGTGGTTTGTATTGCTGTTGAGATCGTGTAGTATGTATGTGTTTTGGTTTTCCGTAAGAGAGAGAGAGAGAGAGAGGGCGTAATTGGTGAATGGATGGTTAACAATTGAATTGGCTGTTGGTGAGTTCTGAGTTGTCTGCCGGTGCAGTTCTAGTTAGTTGTTAAGATAAGAGTTCTGAGGAGTCAGTTTTTAGCCAGAGCCTGTGATGGTCAGTAGTGTTGGCAGCAGTCTATGAAGAGTGTTGAAGGCATTGAAAGTCAGTTAAGTTTTGTGTTATTGATTTGTCGTTTAGTTGTTGTTAAGTTTGATATTGTTTGCTTTAGAGTTGTTGTGTCTTTGTTAGATTTGTTGGGCTTATGAGTTTCTGTTGAGTTATATGTGAGTTATTGAGGGTTGTTGTTGGTGAGCTGTTGTGATTTCTTGATGTTGTTAGTGGGTGTGTGTGTTAGCTTGTGGTGTTGTTGTTTTTTTGTGTTGTGGTTGTAGTCTTTGTTTGTTTGTTGTGTTGTTGAGTTGTGGTTGTAGTCCTTGTTTGTTTGTTGTGTTGTTGAGTTGTGGTTGTGTTCCTTGTTTGTTGTTGTGTTGTAGGGTTGTGGTCCTTGGGTGTAGTGTTTTTGAGTTGTGGGGTGTGGTCCTTGGTTGTTGTATTGTTGTTGTTGAGTTGTGGGGTGTGGTTCTTGGTTGTTGCCTTTGTTGTTGGTTGTGTGTTATGACAGCCGTATCCAGTGGACAGTACAGCTCCTCATCCTGAGTGTGTCAAGAAGTAGTTGGTAAGTACATGTGTTTTGAGTTTTTTGTTTTTGGGTTGGTGATCCCGCCACAGTACCTAACCCAGTAAAGGTGACCCTAATAGGTCCCAGTGCTTGGGCTTGTCCCTAAATTTCATAATCCATCCATCCATTCATAGCCTAGTAAAGGTGCTCTTTCTGTATATACACTGGTATGGAAACCCTCTGAGGCCCTTGAAATACGTAGTGGGTCCAGGAAGGGGAGGGATTTGCACATTTCCTTCTCCATAGTAAACTTAATATTGAAGTGCTGGCCATTGATATGATCTAAAGATAGCTGAGACTGAAATTACATCACTCATAATAGTAATGCTTAGGCGCTTGTTATCTGTATTTGGGATTTAATGCCAACGGTTTTCTATTAAAGCTCTTGAACGAGATGACAAGGTGCTTAAATTTTCATTTCAAAATGACTTCATCTCTTCTTACATAGATATGATCTTGTGTAAGAGGAAGGAAATCCTTGTTCAGCAGCACATAACCATTTTTCTCCATGAAATCTATGAAACTCTGGTCGATGCTGCTTTCGACTATTTCCACAGCAATGACCCTTATTTTGATTTTCGAAAACGGGACAGTTCTCAGCACGTCTTTCTCACTTCCTTGGATATCTAGTGACAGACTCTACTGTGGAGATGTTGAGTGCCAATAATAAGGTTTCGAGTGGAAAAACACTGTGATACAGAGTAAGTTTCCTCAGACAATAAAGCGAGTGTAGAATTTTCTGGCAAGACATCGACATTCAGCTCGTGCGCACTTCCGCGGGTATACCAAGGAACGGCCCCACTTTCCTTTCCTTCCCTTATTGTTCTAGTGACATGGACCACCTCCTCTGGAAAAATATCATGAGAGAGACATGTTTTGGAAAGCCACGATTTCCTTTGCTTGTTCTTCAAGTGAAAGAAGTTAGACTCATCCGGTTCGATTAGTAGTCCAGTCCATCCGTGAGTCTGTTCTAGCCAGAGAGTGTTGGACAGGAACTCTCCATCCAGGGCGCCTGCCTCCACGAAGAATCCAGGAGGCTCGTTTGTAAAAAGTGTTTCCAAGTAAGTGTGTATGACATTCCAAGAGTCTCCCTTCGAATATCCGTGGTACAGTAAGTCTTGCGGTTTTGTAAAATTGTACGGCAACAACGAAGGAGGAATGAGGAAATATTTCCTCACGACAGCAATCAGTCTGCGATCGTCACTGTGCAGGGGTCCTCGCATCCGTTGCAGAATATCTGCCATGACATTTTCTCTCTCTACCAAAACCTGGAAATGCAGGCAATTTACCAGATGGGACCCTTTGCATCTTATAACTACAGGGAACTCCAGTTAACATAAGGTAGGCATTTCTAAATGAAGTGAAAGAGTAAAGGTCATGCGTAGAGAAATTGAGGCCAATGCTTATAAAAGTGCCAACTGAATATAAATAGATCAATACACAAGCAAATGTTTGCAGATAATAAGGAATGGTTATGGAAATTATGAAAAAATTAAGGTAAGTAAAAAAAAAAAAGCTGTCATAAATATGATCAAACGCTCCTTGCATTCACTGATGAGCTATGAATAATTCGACACTCCTATAATTGCCTGATGAGAGCTTAATCTTATGGTAATCTTTTCCAGTTACAAAGGAAAATAAAATGACCGACTAAGAAGAAACCAACAATTGAATGTGATTCAAATGTTCAAAAGTTATATGAATGTATGAAAATTTTGTAAAACCAATTACCGCATTTCTAAAAGAAAAAAAAAAAAAAAAAAACACATTAAATGGGAATGAAGCGCTCTTCGGGCAAATCTCTCTTGACCGAGATCCTTTGAAATAGATTTTACTAAGTGTTTTGGTTGACTCGACCGGAGAGAGAGAGAGAGAAACTCCCTTTTTGCATCGTTGGAAGAGACGCGTGAAAGGTATCAGTTAGCAGAACTTGCAAAATCTGAGCGGTCTGCTTCAAGCTAGAACAGGTCAATAATTATACCCTGATGAATAGCAACATTACTTTAACCTTTGAATACATAGACTGATTAAAGGATGAAGGAAGTATGCCATGTCATAAAACGGTTGATTTCATTTTTCACAATTACCCTTCCATATATGACACCAAAATCCTTCAACGTTGAAGTACTCTGAACTTACCATTGTGCAAGTGTACACGACGAAACCGCCAGAGATAAATGCCACTGCTGATAACCCATAACTTCGTAAGAATTGTGTTGCATCCCTGAAAGCGTTAAGAAAGCTGTAGACTTGGACATCGAAATTTGTTTTATGTTTATCATTCTGCATATGTTAACTTGTGCATTGTATAGCTACCACCGTTGTAAAATGCCATTCTAAGCAGCTGAGATTGCTATCATACATTTGTAATGTGACCAGATTTTTTTCTGTAAAAGCGGGAACATTTTATATATATATATATATAGATATATATATATATATATATATATATATATATATATATATATATATATATATATATATCATATATATTATATATAATATATATATATATATATATATATACTCTTATATATATATATATATATATAGTATATATATATATATATATATATATATATATATATATATATATATAATATAATCAGCTCAGTGGTCAGGAAAGCTATGATATACTTAACTTTTTTTTTTTACTTTAGTTAATTTTGTCCCAATTTTTTCACGTTTGTCCCACTTTTTTTCTTTTTTTTTGTGTGCTGACAAAACAAAACTTGTCCCCAATTTAATGGAATAGTACTGATATTTTGTTTAATTTTGCCATTTCACTAGCTGGTAACTTCTATCGTATTCTCCGACTGCTACGATACTCTATGAAGTGAATCAAAAGAATATTAAAGACTGTAAAGTGTATAAAGTGCGGCCCTTTAGAAAAATGTTTTGGATTGATTCTTGGAATCTCTGTATATATATATAGATATATATAATATATCTATAATATCTAGTTATAATATATTATATATATATATATAATATATAATATATATATATATATAATATATATATGATATATATATATATATATATATATATAAAATATAAATATATATATATATATATAATATATATATATATATATATATTAATATATATATAATATATATATATATATATATATATATTATACATAATATATATATATATAGATATATATATATATATATATATATATATATACAAGAGATTCCAAGAATCAATCCAAAACATTTTTCTAAAGGGACGCACTTTTCTTTATACACTTTACAGTCTTTAATATTCTTTTGATTCACTTCATAGAGTATCGTAGCAGTCGGATAATACGATAGAAGTTACCAGCTAGTGAAATGGCAAAATTAAACAAAATATCAGTACTATTCCATTAAATTGGGGACAGTTTTGTTTTTGTAGCACAAAAAAAAAGAAAAAAGTGGGACAAACGTGAAAAAATTGGGACAAAATTAACTAAAAGTAAAAAAAGAAAAGTTAAGTATATCATAGCTTTCCTGACCACTGAGCTGAGTAAACAAGCTCTCCTAGGGATCTACAGCTTATTGTGGGATCTGAACCACACTAAATCGAGAAATGAATTTCTATCCTACAGAAATAAATTCCTTTGATTCCGCGTTGGCCGAGCCGGGATTCGAGATTCGGACCACCGGATTGGCAGCCGAGCGCGAAAACCACTCGTCCAGCGAGGAACTTGGTCACATAAACATTTGGAACATGACTTACGGGAGATACCTGAAAGGCAGAGCGAGAATCATATAAAATACTTCAATAGCTGTTGTTACCTTACCACTCCTTAGGTATAAGGACGTGGATGACATTGGTCTCATGTAAAATTACAGCCTGCTGAAGAGCAAGAGCCCGTGCCAGCATAAGGCTGGCTTAATCTGTGTATGTATCATGTAAAGGTGCTCATTTGGCATTGTGGGTGGTATTTCTTCTTTCTTTTTCCTTTTCTTTTCTTTTCTTTCTTCTTTCTTCTTTCTTTTTATTTTTTTCTTTTCTTCTTTTTTCTTTCTTTTCTTCTCTTTTCTTTTCTTCTTTCTTTTTCTTCTTTTTCTTTTCTTTTTCTTCTTCTTTTCTTTCTTTCTTTCTTTTTTCTTTTTTTCTTTTTCTTTTCTTTCTTTTCTTTTCTTCTCCATCATCGGATCCAAACTCTTCCAAAAGACCTCTTCTCTGCTAGGAGCCCATTTTGCACTGTAGTAACTAATACCCAAAACCAATGTCGCCCCAAACTACCCGGAACTTCATAGTGCAGCAAGAAGCCAGTAGCATCCCTTACCACACCAAATTAGCAGTACGCAGTCAAATGGCTGACCTGATATGTGGCTGCCACTGCCCTAGAAATAGAGGCTCAACAGTTATCAAGGGTACATTTTATGTCCTAAGGGGTTTACAACACTCGACTATGCACTTCTCTGGATTCCACAAGTAAATGACCCCAGAAGGAGGGCAGTGTCATCTGTTAACTGTGCACCTTAGGTAGTTGCACTTTAGGCACTGCAAAGGATGCTTGCAGTGTCCGTTTGGTCCATCCTCGTTCATTTCTTCTACCTAATAACCGAGCAGTTCAACACCTCTAACTGTTACCTCTAGTAATTGTGACACTTGCTCCCAGTTCTAGCTTTGAATCCTCGTAATTTTTTACCTTAATTTTCTTCATGTCTTGATGCAGCTTTCCAACCACTCCAACTATACCTCTTTTCTCTGTGTTAAGCACTGAATGGCCAAAAGTGCCCCTGGCCTTGGTTTGACAGTCTAAATTTCATAAACATCAAATGCACGTAATTGGTATTTTCGGAAGCAAAAGTCACTATGGAGAGATATAAAGCCGGTGTTTTTTTTTTAGTGATGGATGTGATGATTCTTTCAAAATCCTTAGGTTTCTCGCATCAAACAGTTTCCTGCGTTAAAAGTTATTATTGAGAATCTCGCTTATAAATTATTTAAATATACAATAACCGAGTTTTCAGTGAATTCCGAATTCGATGAGAATTGGTTTTGGAGAGGCAGAAATCAGTCGATCACTCTGCCATAGCTTTAAAGATCAAGCTATGATCGAATCCTACCAGAGAATGCGAAGCCTCCTTTTGTTGGAGAAACTCTGATGTATTCTGGGAAACATGTCTCTTCGTCGGAAGAGGTCTCGAGTTACTCTAGTTCTTAACTGAGCAAAGGGTGGCGTTATAAAATGAACTTGATCCATGCTCATGTTCACGTTTCCTTGAGGATACCGTTTTCTTTCCTCATAATAATAGCTTCCATTTGAAGGAAAACCGTAAGAATTTGAATGATCACAATTTAACATCATTACTTGCCATTTCCCACGTAATATGAAAAGAATAAGTACTTTCATTTCTTGAATTGAATCCAACAAAGTAGTGCAAATTCATTTCAAACTTCGATAATTATTCGGGGAAGGACATGGGATTGGCGACCTCAGCCTTAATATCAGTGCTTTGAAATGCTTGTTAAAGATGTCAAGAATCTCGTGCTTTGTCCTACCTTTCGTAAGCTTTGAACAGGATCATCAATCGTCAAATTCGGTGGATACCTTCGGTTTGTTTGACTTATAATCTAGGCTAAAGATATTATAAGATTTTATCAAGTATTACAACGGTTATGTTTAGTTCATCTAAAGAGATATTAGAAGATTTTATCAAGTATTACAACGGTTATGTTAGTTCATAAATTATTCGATTAGTTAAGAGCGTTTTTTATTTCTATTCAGTCTTACTCTATTTTCTGTATACTATATATCTCAATGGTTGATAAAGTCGCCCTAAACATTTAGTTCATATTACTTTCGTATATTTTTTTGCGTTACAAGTACGTAGCTGTCAAGAAATTGGTTAAATCTTTACATCTTTAAAGCATGAATTGTAATGATTAATTCATAAAGTCACATGATCTTCATGTTCATTGAAATTCGCCGTTAGAATAAACTTGTCATGGTTTTCAAGTAGCCTAAATTATTATTGTTTTCTATAGAACTCGGTAGATTCAGGCTCTACAATGCAAGGCCTTATTTATAGGTACCACTTTTTGATATTCGAGTTGAATTTTTACTACAAGGCAAACCTGCGTCTTTAATTTCTCATCAATATACAGATTTACCTCTATTTGTCTAAACAATGAGGAAAAACAAAAATCTCTGATTCTGATATGTGTCGGCCCTCCCGACACATATCAGAAATTTCCGAAATTTCGTTTCATGTTTTTGCACATCGTCCACAAACCAAACGGTTATGATGCGATTTTCGTCCTTTTGGGGATATCAGTTTTTTCCAATCTTCAATTTTCTTGAATCTCACTAAATTTCAGCCTATTCTTTTGTATTTATGTCTTATTATTTTATAAGGTATCATTTATTCTCAGTCTCACAACCGACGATTATGACACCCTTTTGAAACCTTTCGATAACCATAATAGATTATTAAAATAAAATAATATAAACGAGTGCACAGTACAAAGCCGAAATTCGTGTAACACCCATCGCCAAGTACGGAAACAAAACGACGGGTCCAGCAGTTTCCCAGATTCTTTTTCCTGCTCTCATCTATTTGCCACGTAATCCCTTCGCCTGTGACTCGCAAACTAAAACAGCATTAATATAAGAGAAACGGAAGCTTAGCCAAAGTCCAAAGACATTTATACAACTGAATGTATTAATTTTGTTAACCTTATTTATCAACTTTTTAATTTTGAAGGCATAGAGTTTAACCAAACCAAGAATTAAGTCTAGTACACTTCCATTATTTGATTTGATGAAACAAGATTCAATGATATTCCTTTTAAACGGTGTCGCTAAACGGCATTAAGGATCTTCTTGCCTGATTCCAGTAATAGGATGATCTAAATCTCTCATGTATAAATAATGCATTCCATATTTGACCGGCTCTCACTTAATTATTGGTGCTGTTTGATTCGTTTGTGAAAGTGATTTTCCAGTTTGTCGTATATTTTAATACAAGGAATTTCATATATGCAGCCAGAAACATCTTTAGGAGAATTTTTTTTATTACTAAACTCTTAACATTAGTATTACGAAAAACAACATTTATGTTGAAAAGCTTTAGAATTCTACGAATTTCTAGAAACCTTCATCATACAGTAATTTGAGAATGTTATGCTTGCTAAATTAATGGTTGTCATTAGTTAATGTTTTTCTAGCTCTTTTCCATGCTATATTTACAAAAGCCCTTGGGCATTTAAGTTTCAAGGCAATATCATAAATACATAGTTTTAATCTCAGCGTCAATAAACTGCAGGCTACAGACACGTAAACCCCTTAAGAACATCCCAGAAAAAACAGATAATTTAACATTTTGATAGTGATTGGAATAATAATTGAGCATAAGAGGCAATGTTGGTTGGTTTTCGAAAAACTGAAAAGGTGAATTTTCTATCATTTCTATGGACTGTCACACCAAGGAAGTTCAATTACAATTTCTTTCTTCCTCTACAATAAACATTATAGAAGGGACTAAATTTCTGAGCTTAATCAGAAATTCCTGGAGATTTCATGAGACCTATCTGTTTTTGTTACTTGCACTGTTTCGTCTGTTTTAAGGTTCCTAATGCCTGGAATAATCTTACGTGTACACTACGGGGAGAAAATTTGGCCATAGCCTCATACACAATTCCTTTACAAATGTTGATGTACTCGTGACATAAATTATGACTAAATTTTCTGACTAAATTTTTCCAAATAACAAAATGATTTTTGAGATATCGACATAGTCCAGGTTACCGTCTTAGGGCTCTGCGTATCTGTGGCTTGCAGTTTATTGATGCTGAGATCCAAACTATTTATGGTATTGCCTTGAAACTTAAATACCCAAGGACTTTTCTAGATGTACCATGGAAAAGAGCTAGAAAAACATTTTATTTAACTAATGGCAAACTTAGATTTAGTAAACATAACATTCTCAAATTACCATATGATGAAAGGTTTTTATAAAATCGTAGAATTTTAAAGCTTTTCAACATAAATGTCGTTTTCAGTAATATTAATGTTAAGAGTTCAGTAATAAAAAATTCTCCTAAAGATGTTTCTGGCTGCGTATATGAAATTCCTTGTAAAAGGTATGATAAAAAATGTTACGGGCAAACTGGAAAATCACTTTCACAACGAATCAAACTGCACCACGAGAACTGGTCAAATATCGAATGTATTATTCGTACATGTGAGAAATTTAGATCATCCTTTTAACTAGAGTCAGGCAAGGTACTTAATGCCGTGTAGCGACACAGTTAAAAGGGAATATCATTGAATCTTATTTCATCAAATCAAATAATGGGAGTGTTCAAAATTTAAGTCTTGGTTTGTTTAAACTCGTTGACTTCATAATTAAAAAGTTGTAGATAAATATAAGTAACAAAATTAAGATATTCAATTGTATAAACGTTTTTGGACTTGGTTTGGCTATTAGACTTGTGCTTACACTGGCTGGTCGGGTGTTGGACGCGGTAAGCTTACACATCAAGTTTCCTCTCTATTTTCTTATCAGAATCATAAAAGCAATCCTGCTCCCTCCTCTAGTAAAGGGTGGAAGGAGATGCGGGCAATAGGGCAGGAACGTCCCCCCCTTCTCACTGCTTTTCGCATGAGTTACGATTCATCACTCATTTTGAAGTGGCCCAGAGGTCTGACTTTTGATCATGCAGTTCTTAGACTCCGATCAATGAGTCAGAAGCAGGACACTCCTCTTCGCTCTTCCTGTCAGAAGGAATAGCCAAGGGCGCAGAACTCCAGTCAAATTCAAGCCAACAAAGATGAACGAATTCAGTTCGAATTTCGAGAATCATTCGAGAAAACATAATATTTTTACCAAAATATGAGCCATGGTTTGAGCATGACGTCACCAGGGCCGGATTAAGCTGGTGGGAGGCCTGGGGCCCACTCTGGAGGGAGGGCCCCTTTCCAACACCTATTGCATACACTACAAACTATAGTCTAATTAATCTAGTAGCTAAAATACAGTAATACTAATATATTAGTAGGACCGTTTTATTTAGGAAATACTACAATAGGACTATTCTTCTGATGTTATTAATATGCATAAACACAAAATAAAATAAGCATAAGTTGTTCTTACCATATTTTTACGCATATATATTTACAATTATTTATATAAAAAGAATAATGTAACTAACACATATAATTATGATAGCTCATTCTTTCTTATGAAGTTGTATGTATAGCCAGGAATACTCTCTCGACACTTTCCTTGATTTTTTAACAATCCTTCTGCTTCACAGCTTCTTCAATGTCATCAACAATATGTTTAAGTACCTCCTTAATCTTTTCATAATCATGCTTAAGAGCCTTAATTGCATCAGCTCTGCAGGACCAGCACGTTGTTGTGACACGTTTGAGAGTCAATGATGAATCATTATTCTTTAAAGCCTCATCCAGAAGTTGATACCAATGGGTTGAAATTGTGAAGAAGACGAACTGAGGTAGTATGTTATTTTGCAGCCACAAATCATTACAATTTGAAATACAACTTACAAGTTACAACCATAGTGACACAAACATTCGTAACATTCGTATGTACGAGCATATACAAAATAACCTATATACACACAAAAATTGAGGGAATCCTTCCTAAATCAACTATTTACAATATGTGACTGCCAGAGAAGGTATCCGACCCATAGAGGTCAAAATGTGAAAAGAGAAAAAAAGGGTAAGTTTTTTTTGGCCAGAAAAATTGTCAAAATTTCACTATTTTTTTTTTTTTTTGGTGCCTAAATGAAATAGGAAGTGGCTAATTTTCTTTATAGCATAAACTCATATTATCCTAG